>NC_081857.1:7587827-7958604 GCF_963259705.1 Myotis daubentonii | reverse complement strand
GGGTCCTTCTCTTCTTGTAAGACGAGACTGCCAGCTTGAAGATGCATTTCTGGAGTTACCCCACTTTCTCTGGCTCCTCCATCCCTCCAGACACATTTCTGTTGAGTTCTGGATTTCTCCTGATAGAGAAGCACACTGTTAAGATGCTTACCCATCTTAACAATTATATAAGCTCACTGCACTGCAGGTATGAACAGGGGCTTTGCCTGGCCCTGCCCCGTGCTCAGCGCCCCCCCACCCCCACGACTTCAGCATCAGACTATAGACTCCCGGAAGGTGGGGTGGACAAGGAATAGCGCTCAGTCTAGTTTCTATTGAGGGTTTGTGCAGGGCCTCCTGCCACTCTATTGTGCTTTTCTCACTAGGAGCAAGAGATTCCTTTTCTTACTTTTTAATTCAACTTTTGGGGTCATCATTTGCATATAGTAAAATGTACCCATTTTAAGTGTATAGTTTGATAAAAGTTGACAAATATATATTCTCATGTAATCACCACCTTAATCAGATGTAAACTATTTCCATCACCCTGAAACATTCCATGCCACACCCTGAGGGTACAGGTAGACTGCAATGAAACCAGCTTGGTAAACATTTGACCGAGTTCTCATCACTGTCTGGCTCAGGGAACCTCAATAGCTGGAACTTGATTTAAAGTGGTTCCAGATCAGTGTTTCCCACAAGTGCCTGGCAAAAGGAAAAACACAGTAAAGACACTCATATGGGAGAGGGTTAAATTATTTCACCAACAGATCTTTTCAAGTATGACAAGAAGCAACCCAAATAGCCAAGTACAGCAGGTCCTTGAATGCAATGTTGTTTTGCTCAGCGCAGTCTCATAGCTTTTTGTTGAGGAAACAAAAATCAGTTCCAAGCTGGGCCACTGTCTGTGTGGACTTTGTATGCTCTCCCCATGTCTGTGCGGATTTTCTCTGGAAAATCTGGTTGTCTCCCCCATTCCAAAGCTATGGATGTGAGGTAAATTGGGGTGCCGACATTGTCCCAGTCTGAGTGAGTGTGGGTGTGGGTGGGAATTGCCCTGCAATGGAAAGACATCCTGTCTAGGGTGGGGTCCCACCTTGCACCCCGAGCTTCTGGAAGAGGCCACAGTCACCCATAATCCTCAACTGGAATAATCAAGTTGGAAAATAATTATCTCACTTGTTTTTATTCATCTTTCATAAATGTATGGTCATCTCACATTTATTTCAATGTATAGTATTAGAAGCGTTTTGGGTCTTTATGTCAAAACTTGGTGATGTGTTTATAACCAGAAATGTGTCCTAGGAACTTAACTCTTGTTTATGTCAATTAGCCTGTGGTGACATTGGTTTCATTATATGTTGTTTCCAAGAATCTAGCTCACGTTAAGTGATGACTTAGGGGTACCTGGGAACAGGCACCATAAGTAAGAAACTATAGATACAACAGACAAGAGGAACTAAACCGCAAAAACTTTAGGTTTTATATTTATAAAACACAGACTATAAAACAATTTTTATCACTCTATTTAGAGAAATAAAACATATAATTGAAAATACTTGCAGTTAATAAGAAACGATAACAATTGATTTACATTTGGAAAAAGACCAAATCAAACTTCTAGAAAAATAATAAATTTAATTAATAACAATAAAAGCTCAAAGATATATCTGGAGAGAATTAGTAAACTATAAGATGGGAGAAATTATTCAAAACTTAGCATAGAGGAACAAAAAAAGATGAAAAACATTACAGAAAAGTTAAGAGCCACAGGCAACAAGAAGAACCAACATATGTTTAATTGGAGTCCAAAAAGAGGAGGGATCAATTGTGTCAGAAGCAATATGTAAACAGATAACAGCTGATAATGTCTCTGAACTGATAAAAAACAACACATCACAAATACAAGGAGATAAATTAATCTCAAGCAGGATAAACAGATATTTACAGCCAGACACATCACTGAGAAACTTTAGTAAATCCCAAACACAAAGAAAAATACTAAGGGCAGATTATTTTTACATTTTTTAATATACTAAAAGAAAATAACTGCCCTCCACCTAAAATTCATTTCTCAGTGGAAATGCACTTCAAGAATAAGGGCAAAATACAGATGCTTTAAGATGATAAAAATAAAGTAAAACAACAAGAACAAAACCAAATCAGCTGGAGTTGCTACCAGCTGATTCTCTCTAAAGGACATTCTGCTCTTTGACCCCAGATGGAAGGTCTGAAAGATGAGAAAGAATGAACAGTAAATAAAAAGGCAAATATATGGGTAAATAAATACAAACATTGACTATACAAAACAGTAATGGTAATGCCTTGTGAGGTTTAAAAAGATATAATAGATTTCTCCAAATCTCTGATGTTTCCCCCAAACCTAATCCCATCATATTCTTCCCCATTTAAATCACTGTTGCCCAAATCTCAGAGTTCTCTTTGCTCTCCCTTTCTGACCTCTCACATCCAAGCCACTAACAAGTCTGTGAGTTCTGCCCAGGGCTGTGCCGAAGCTGGCCTGGGTTGGCTCTCCAGACCCAACTATAAAAGTTTCAGGAATTTTGAGAGCCAGCTTATATCCTGTTGGTAGCTGCAAATGACCGTTAGCAACGTTTACACCATGGAAATCAGCCACCCCACCCCAAGAACTGGTTGTTAAACCTTCCAGCACGTCACTAGGCTTACTCACAAAGTCTGTCCAGAATCTGATCACTTCTCACAACCTTCATGGCCACGCCCTGCTCCCAGCCACCCTCATGTCCTCACCCAGATGATTGCGATGCCTCTTAAAGGGTCTTTCTGCTTCCTTCCCCGCGTCTCTTCAGATGATTCTCAGCACAGCAGCAGGAATGACCCTGTCACTCCGGTGGCTTCCATCTCACTCAGAGTAAACCAGAGGTCCTAGGTGCTTGGCTTCCCCCTTCCGACTCCTCCCACCTCTGTGACCCTGGATACTGCGGGAACCCCTCTTGCAGCCTCTTCCTCTCCCTTCCTCTCCCCCAGTCCTCTCCTTGCCTCAGGGCCTGTGTACTCAGCAGGACTCCCTCCCTCCTCTCCCCCAGGTCCTGGTCACATGTCACCTGCCCAGTGAGGCTCTCTGCTCACCCTATCTGAAATGAAACTCTCTGCTTTCCTTTTCTCATTAGTACTTGTTATTAACACTCTAACATCTTTACAAATTTATCCTCATGGCATGTCTCTCCAATTAGAATATGAGCTTCAATGGGGGGAGGGGTGTGTGTCAGTTTTTATCAAGTTATATCCCATAGCCCCAAACTAAGTCTGACATATAGCACTCAGTCAGTAACTCCTTTCTCAGTCCTTTGTGCTGGCTTCTTCCTGTGTGACCCACCCCAGGGCATTTGAATGTTTTTATTCAGCTGAGGAGGGCGAGGGCTTATCCCCCTGGCATTTTGGGGGCAAGTGCAAGGCTGCAGCTGGCAGCCTGGCGTCGAGACCAGCCCAAGAATGTGTTTGTTTAGCCTGCTAGACATTTTAAATTAAATTAAATTAGTTGACAACATTAAAAAATGGGAAATTTCACATTTAAAAAAATCCAGCTTTCCAGCTTCTCTGGAAAAATCCAAAGATCTCGCAACCCCGAGGCTGCCTTGCCACCTGGCACCAATCCACAGCCTGAGCCGCGCCCGCGGCCAGTCCCGCAGCCTCACTCACTGGGGCACAGCGGACCTGCTGGGCTCCTGGCTCAGCTGCCTCTCTGTCAGAGGTGAGGTTAGTAGCAAGGCCTCTGAACTGGAGGCAGAAGCTTGAGTTTCATTCCTCATCTGTAAATGGAGATACAGCTACCGTGGAGGGCATTTCAGTGACCCAAGGAGACAACCTCGGTGAAGGGATGGTGTGAGTGGCCAAGCCCAGAACGCCTTGGAGGGATCAGCATTCGCATCGCAGCCGTTCCCATGAACACCTCATATGGGCTGCAGAGCATCCTACGGCTCAGCCCGGGCCAGCCCTGTGCCAGGATCCCACCCCGATTCTCTGCAGCCACATTCTGCTCTCAGATGACATCTGGCTCCCCTGCAAAGCGAGCTCCTCGGCCCATCTAGGGACCCCTGCCCGGCCCCTTCCTGGCACATCTGGTCTACCCAGCCGTCTCAGTGGCAAAGTCTGGGGTCCGTGGTTTCCCCTTTTGGCAGGGCTCCCCTGTTCTGGATCCTGGCCTGGGTGGCAAGGAGGATGTTGACAGGGACAAATCTGAGGGATTCTGTGCAGGCTGGGCCCTGGGAGAGCCAGATGGGCACATAGCTCCCACCCGCCCAGCGTGCCCACCAAGATCGCCACCAGAGTCTAGTGTGGTTCCTGCAGGGCACCCTGCCCGAGACCAGAGAGGCAGGAGTGTGGCCCATGGTGGTTTTGGGGCGGGAACACCAACTGTTATTGGAGGCTTCAGGAATGTGTAGGGAAGCCGCAGGAATGCCGGAGTGGGGGCCAGGAGGGCCAGGAGGGTGCCACAGGTTGGGGATTCCATATTCCACGTCTGGGTGGGGGGCGGGGGGCTCAGAGTACTGGCTTTGAGAAACCCTGTGCTCACTTATGAGCTGTGCAGCCCAAGAGTCACAGACCTCAGAAGAGATGGGCGTGCAGTTTCTGGAAAGGAGGTGGCCCCTGAGGAATCAGGCCTTGAACCATGGCGGGAGAGTGAGGGTAGGAGTCACCAAGTGCTGTGGCTGTGGTGCGATTTGGGGTCCTGCCCCTTGACCTTTCTGCATCATTCCTGATTCCTACTTGCCCCTTTAATGAACCTCTGGCTGGGGGTGGTCCCACCACCAATCCTGCGTAAAGGGCAGGATGTGTTCTTGAAGGCCTCGTTCAGATTAGGGGAAACTGCACGGGCGGTGGCCTGCCTCCTATGAATGACACTACAGTTTAAACCCTTTGACCACTTTCTTTCTAGGAGAGCGATGGCAGTTGGAGGCTGGGACTTGGGGCGAGTGGCCATGAGAAGGAGGCACAAGACAAGAGGGGCAGCCCTCCCATGGGGGCATTCTCTGGTTATGCTTGGTCCCACCCATGTCGAGAAGAGATTCGCTCAGGCTGGACTGGCTTGGGGCTTCTTGGGTGGGTGTCTGGCAGCCCCAGTCTCTTTTCCAGAAAAATCTGTCTGTCCCAGATTCTTTCTTTCCCCTCCCTTGACATGATCAGAGCAGAGAGAGGCAGTTCTCGCCCCTATAAAAAGTCTCGTGTATAAAATGAATCATTCAGAATTATTGAAACCATTGAGTTCTCTAGGAAGTGTGATTCACTCATTCATTGATTCATCAAGTATTTCCTCATCTGTAAACAGGATTAACGCCGTGTCTCGGGGAATGTGAGGGCTGAGGGCTGGTGCGTGTGCAGCCCTGAGAGCAGAGCCTGGCCCTGAGCCCGCATCAGGCTCTGCTCCAGGGGTTCTGTCTTGGCGCTGTTCCGAATGCGGGGGAGTTAGAGAACTTGTTACCGGAAAGGGGAGGAGGTGGAGTGGGTCTGCCCCGGGGCCAGCCTGTAGTGTGTGAGTTCTTGACTTCGTGCAGGAAAGATTTCACATCACGAGTCCAGGTGTTTTGAGAGTACGTTTCATAAAGCTGGGACCGGGAAACAAGGAAGAGCTTAGAGTAGAAGCAGCAGGAGAGAGCATAGGTGAGGCTGCCTTGTCTCTCTAGAAAGGTTATGGGAAAGAAGTGAGCCAAGGCGGGATTGCTGTCAATTCACTGGAGAATCAGAGAAAAGGGGGCCTTGGAGACGGTTCAGGGGTTGAACTGGGATGAGCTGCCACTGACCATTGCTCCCCTGGTTGCAAGTCTCATTCTCATGGGATCCCTTAGAGCAGTGGTTTCTCAACCTTGGCTGCACATTAGAATCACCTGGGAATCTTTTTAAAATCCTGATTTCTGGGCCTCATCCTCCGGAAATTAACAAAGAAACAGAATTTCCAGAGGATGAGGCCCAGAAATTAGGATTTTAAAAAGATTCCCAGGTGATTCTAATGTGCAGCCAAGGTTGAGAACCACTGCCTTAGGGTTTAAGAGATGCCTGTGGGGGAAGAAGAGGAGGAAGAAGAGAGGGAAGGGGACGGCACAGGTGTGCTCCCGGGAGGGAGAGTGCACACTGGGTCCTTGTCTTCAGGGTTTTAAAGGCAGGGATTTTAGGGGAGATCTCAGGGGAGGACCTCAATGGACTAGTCATCAGCTTTCCAGGTGCTCTTTCAGGTCTCCACTGACTGGTTGACACCAGGGCAGGGGCAGCTGGGCCAGGAAAGGCCTGCCTGGCTTTGCTGCTTTTCTGGGCCTGGAGCTGAAATACAACTGAGGCCTAGATGCTATCTCTAGGGAGGAAAGGTTGCGGGGAGGGGTCTAAATCACATGCCCAGCAATATGCCAGGGGAGGAGAGGCCACCCTGGGGGTGAGGTCCAGCACCAGTTTTGTTCATCGCTGGGCACCCTCTGGATCTGGCTGTGAATTCCCGGCCACTTTGTTCAGCTCTCGGTCTCAGTTTCCCCATTCCACTCACCAAGGAGTCTTCCCAGCTCCTTACTATCCTGCCTCAAGCTGACCGAGGCGAGATCCCTGCCCTGGAGGTGTTCATCGTCTGGTACATTGTCACGTGAACACAGAGGAAGGCCCTTTGATTTGGGTTCTCCGTGCAGGGTGTGCCTCCGAATTTCCTGGGGGCCCCTCCCTCACAATTTTGATTCCCTGGGGAGAAGGCAGGGCTGGAGCACCCTCATCTTAGTACAGTGCACAGGCGCACCCAACGGTACAAGAGGCAGCCCTACAGGATGAGGGTGCCATGTGGAGGTGGGGCACTAGGAAGGGGCTCATGGGCTCTGCTGGGTCAGGCAGGGGAGGCTTCCCAGAGGAGGTGCTGCCTGAAGGTGGCAGGAAACACCCTTCAGTGGAAAGACCAGCATCCATTGCTCCGATGGTGTTCTCCAGGAACTGGACGAGTCAGTCAGTGCCCGTGGCGCACAGCTTCAGGAGGCGTGGGGGTCAGCATCGGGAGGGAGTGCCAGGAGAGGAAGGCAGAGCAAGAGACAGGGACTTGGTTCTGGAGCTCAGCACTCATTCCATTTTCATTCAGGATTTGCAGAAGCTACCGTCCCTTGTGTAGGAAGAAAACATGTATGCACACAAATGTTGCATGAAATTTCAGGAGGTGTTTACCCATTCTCCCCCACCCTGCACCCATCCACTGACTAGAAACCGCTGTGAATATGACACACAAGATACAAACACGAAGGAGGATCAGGATTCCGAGGGAAAGTAATGAGCTTGCTTTCAGACAAGATGATTTGAGATGTTTCCAATTTGACCTCCACGTGGAAATGGCTAGCAGGCAGGTGGCTGCATAGCTGTGGGGTTAGGTGTGAGGTGAGGGTGGAGACAGAGATTTGGGTTGTCTTTGGACTGGGGCTAGCTGAAGGCAGGGGTAGCTGGGGGAATCACAGCTCTCTGGGTGAGGGGCTTGCTGCATGGCTGAGCTTGGGGAACCAGGAGCACGCACCACGCTCCCTCAAGAGCTGGAAGTGCTCAGGGACACTCCCCTTTCTCTGGAAGGGTTTCTGAGAAATGCCTCATTCCAGTCCAGTTGGCACAGAGGGTACCCCTAGCTTCCCACCCTCCAGCGAACGGAGGCTGCCCTCAGGTTCTGCCCACCCTCTCCCCACTTGCCCTCCTTAATGTATCTCTACGAAAGACCCTGCTCAAGGATGCACTTTAAAGCAAATTCAGCTACAGATTTAACAAACGGTTTCCTTTTAAAGAGTAAAATTATTGGAATTGGGGACTGTCATAGGAAATACCCGACATGTGGTCACCACATTAAAGGCTGCGAATCTTCAAGCTGAGTAAGAGGACTTTCAGAACTACTAACTCATGTCTCCGCTCCTCTTTGCCCTTCCTCTCCAAACACAGGCCTTTCTCTGTTCCTGGCCTCCAGGCAGGGTTATATCAGCAGAGCAAATATCGCTCTGTCCCGCTCCATCCCCTCGACTAGATAGTAGAGAGTAAGTGAAAGATTTGGGAGCTCCCCTCCCCCTGTCTAGTGACATTTCCTAAAATTCAGATATACAGTGCCGGGGGATGGTACAAGACAGCATAGATATCAACAGGCTTGGGAGAAACGCATTTCTTCACTCTGACCGGGATGAGGCCCAGAGAGGGGGAAATACCACGGAAGTAAGAGGGATCTGAGAGCAGAGGGTCTGGGCCTTATATACTGGGACAGCTCCGGGCAGCAATGAGCCCTTCATGAAGAAATGCTACATGGAAGCTCTAAGCAGGTAAAGGCCTGATAGGATCCAGCATGGGGTGGAGTTCCAGAATCATCGCTGGGTGGCAGAGAAGTGACAGCCATCACCCTGAAGGGACCACAGGTTGGGAGCAAAGGGACCCACTGTCTGAGAGGCCCACCAACCAAGACCAGGTCGGGTTCCAGAGGTCTCAGAGGAGGCTTCTGCAAACAGGTGACATTGATCATTAGATCTGGGTCTACCCCATCCATTAGACCCCACCCTGGGGCGGGGGTAGGGGGGGTGGTTCTTAAAGATTCTGCCAGCCCAACTAAATGGACAGTCAAAATTAAAGAAAATAAGAAAGACACACTTCTTGCACACATATATTTGTGAACAAAGATTCATAAAATTAAAATCATATTTATGCATAGATTTGACAGGTTGCTTTTAAAAAAAAAACTTGGGGCTTTCTGAGAAAATATAAGATAGGTGGTCACTGTACCATAAATCTGAGTCTTTAAGTGCCTTTTAAGAAAAGAAAAAAAAGTATTCCAACCCCACTCCACTTAAACACACACACACACACACCCACCCCATAAAGACAGAAGAAAGCGGTCATTGTGGTACGAGCAGTCATTTCCCAAACATTTCACAGGGGCAGAATCTCCTGAATCCAGTCATTCATTCATCTCAGTCAAATATGGAAAAACTGGGAGAATTAGCAATGAAGAGTGAACCCAGGGGCTGGGGATGGAAAATGTTTTGCAATTTCATAGCTGTCGCCGCCGCCGTTGGTGTAATGGGTCATGAACACAGTGTGTTTTGGTGCCTGCTGCTAAGGGAGCCCAGAGGAGGCTGCAGACACTGGCTCTGTTGACCTTTATGTATTTAATGCCTCGATGTCTGAAACAGCCGCCTCACCCACTCCTCTGAACCATGTCCTAGCAAGTCCTGTGCCCGCCTCCCCCCCACACACCTCTCCCCCACCCCCAACCCCATCTCCGCCAATTTGTGAGGTGAAGTCACGGAGCCTCTGCCTTCAGTGGCTTCCCCCTGGGGATGGGCTGCAAACACCCAAAAGTGTTCTGCTGGGGACGAGGGGGACCCCTGTCTGGCCGCTCACTGTCTGATATTTCAAGGAAGGAAGGGCTTCAGCGGGCTTCAGAGGGAAGGAGTAGTGTTGTGTGTCAGGGAGCATTTCCTGATCGTCTGGACGGAAAAACACCCACTCATGTCCCCAAGGGAAATTGGGGATTTTCTTAACTGTCAGGTCAGATTGCTGGAAGCAGAGGTGACTCGCTCAGTTAATGCCACCATTCAGTTTTGTATTTTTTTTCAGGCGCTTTTTACTTTCTCTCACACACACACACACACACACACACACACACACACACACACACACACACACACGGATATGGGCATACATTAAAGGCAGTTTTTCTCTCTAACTCTTAGAGTTTTCTCCTACCCTGTGAAATAGGAGACTGAGGCTGGAAGGTCTGTCACTAGAGCAGAGAAATGGACAGAACAGATTGGCTAACAGCCTTTCTCCAGTCCTAGGGCTTGTTGTCAAATTTAGGAATATATCTGAACTTGTAAACCCATTCTCTCTGACCTTGCCTGTGGTGGGTCAAGGCTGTTTACCCCTCTCTCCCCATCTCCCCGGCCTATTGTCTTCTATACAAAGAAACAGAGAGGAAGTTAGTTGTGCTTTATTCAGAGCTAACCAAGCAATGAGAATCTAAATAAAAAGGCTAACGTTTTTTCAGCGCTTGCTATGTGCCAGGCCTTTGATGTGGTCTGTGTTATTTAATTCCTCCAATAGCCCTATGAGGCAAGAACAATGATTGATTTCACTTGTTCAGAAAAGGATGCCAGTGTTTACAGGGGTGATGTGACTCACCTGAGGCTGTTGTATAGCTGTTAAGAGGTATGTTGGGATTTCAATCCAGGTCCATTTGACTCCAGAGCCCACAATCTTTTTTTTTTTTTTTGTAAATATATCTTTATTAATTTTAGAGAGGAAGGGAGAGGGAGAGAGAGATAGAAACATCAATGATGAGAGAGAACCATTGATCGGCACACCCCTTACTGGGGATTGAACCTGCAACCTGGCATGCGCCCTGACCAAGAATTGAACTGTGATCACCTGGTTCATAGGTTGATGCTCAACTACTGAGCCACACTGGCTGAGCCCACAAACTAAACTACTAGACTCTACCATTTCCTAGACAGGATGCAGAGATACATGACACATGGAAAGCTCGGTGATAACTAGACTAGTTCATCAGAAGAGGGTGTAACCAGAACCCTAGTTCGGCTGCCTGCCACCACTAAAACCAAACTCATGAGACAGTTGTTGGAAAGAGGTTTATTCAAGTGCCAGTAACCTGAGAAGATGAGGGACTCTTGTCACAAAGCCCATTCTCCCCATCTCAGTGCAGGCAGGGTTTTCATAAGGAGGGAGAGGGAAGGCAGAACAAAGAAATCAAGGGGAGAGGGTTGAAAAATTCTCTCCATGCGGGCCAGCACAGTCCATTCTGGTAAGGATCTCACAACTGGTCACGTGATGATCTGGTGTGTGTCATCCTGGTCTTTGACATCCTAGTTCTACGTCATCCTGGTAAAGGTCAGCAAATCTCCTGGAACTGGGATGACTGAAGGTCGGGGTCTGTATCTTCTGAAGTTAGTTCCTAGGATTCTAACCAAGAGAGCACAGCAGAAGTGACACCATGTGACTTCCAGAGCTTCGGTCATGAAAGAGGAGGCAGCTTCTGCCTGGCTCACTCCTGTCTCAACATGTTCATCTTTGGAACCCACAACCATGTTGTGAGGTCCCCTTGAAGAGGAACCAAGGCCTTCCCCCAACAACCAGCACCACCGTGCCGCCCTGTGAATAGATGACCTTGAAAATGGAACCTCCGGTCCCTCAAGCCTTCAGACACGGCAGCCTTGGCAGACATTTCACCACAACCTCAGGAGAGGCACGCCAGAACTGCCCCCGCAAGCCATGCCCCGATTCCCGACCCATAGAAACAAGGAGAGATAACACATGATGGTTGTGTTTGAAGTCGCTACCATTTGAGATGATTTGTTATGTAGCACTGGCAAGCTACTATAGACCTAGTCATGAGGCTTAGGACAGAATGAGAGTAAACACAGTCTGGGACCTTAAGGAACCTCCAGTCTCCAGGTGACTAAGCAGACGCTAATGGAATTAACATCAATATGTCTTATTCCATCAGGGCTGCTATAACAGAGCACCATAGACCAGGTGGCTTATAAACAACAGAAATTTATCCCTCATGGTTCAGGAAGCTGGGAAGTCCAAGAACAAGTCACTGGAAGATTTGGTATCTGGTAAGAGCCCACTGCCTGACCATAAAAGACATCTTCTCGCTGTGTCCTCACATGGCAGAAGCAACAAGGACTCTCTCTGGCGTCTGTTTTTATAAGGACTCCACCCTCCTGTCCTAATCACCCCCCAAAGGCCCCACCTCCAGGTACCATCACCTGGGGGGGCAGGATTTTGACATATGAATTAAGGGGACATAAACAACACTATAGAAAGGAACACAGTCAGGATATGGTAGGATTGCTAAGAGGAAGGGTGGGACAGAGTGAGTCATGTTTTTCCAACTCCAAATGGAAGCAATTGACTAATGGTAGCCCATTGTAGTTCGGAATTGGAACAAAATGTTTAGATGAGGTCTGACCAGAAGAGTCAGGTTGGTATGGTCACTTTGTCTGGAAATTGTCCTGCCCAGTGGGCTTGGCATGACCTAGAAAGACTATATGCAGTGACAGCTGCTGTGATGGGGAAAATGATTACTGCAGGGATGTCTCCAGCCCCTGCCCTCTCCCCTGCCTACGAAAGGGGCTTTGCCCGGTCACCGTCTTCCCCTACGGGGAGGGTGTGGCCAGGCAAGGCTGTGTATTCTGGGCTTCGGTGTTACAGAAACCGGAGGAAAGGGAAGAGAATTGGAAGGAGGAGGGGTACGTGGCTGGAGCTGGAAGAGAAGTTTATGAGGCAGGAATTTTGGAAAGAGGCAGTGCGGGATCAGGTTTGGTATGCGGAGAAGTAAGTGGGAGAGGAAAAACAGGATTTTGAGAAGTATTGTTCTGATCTATTCCATCCTCTCCCTGGTATTTGAGAGTGGATACAAATCGCTTGCGTTTCGGTTGCCAGACAGGTTTACCTGATGGCCGCGCTCTGAGAGGGACTGGCGGTGGGCGATGGCTCTCTAGGTCCTGCGCTGGTCAGTGGCTGTGAGGGGAAGAGCTGGAAGCCTCATTTGTTCATTTGTTCCAGACTTGGAAGTCAGCATGACTTACGGCCTGGAGAATTTGGGCTGCCCCAGGCCCAGCTGTGTCCAGACGCATGAGAGGAGTTCAAAGGCTCCGGGCTCGTAGAAGCCTGTTCGTTGGTGGCGTCACTGACCACTCCGGCTGTGGCCCCTGGAGCAGCTCCCCGCTGGGTGGGTCTTGGGGGGAGCTTGTCTCAAAACAGAGGGAGTTGGGGCTGCAGGGAGGAGCAGGGGGTTTGCTGGGCTCTGAAGCGGACTCAGAGCTAAAGACAGGGAGGAAAGACTGGCATGACAGCAAGTGTGTGTGTGTGTGTGTGTGTGAAGAGCTGCATTTTTGTTCTAAGCCTGACAGATTGTAATTGCTCCATAAACAATGTTAGCGAGAGGGAGGGAGTGTGGGAGGTTGGTTGGTTCTGTTACCCCCCTTTGAAATTCACTGGCTTCCTAATTAAGACATGGCATTGTTGTGACTGAAATCTACTTTCTCCTGGAGGCGGAGTTGGTGTAGGAGATCCTGATTTCAGTGCTGAGAGTCGAGAATTCTGGAGTTCAAGTCCTCTTGTCTCCTCGCATCCGGCCATGCCTCCTCTTTCAAGTGCTGAAGAGTGATAAGAAACCCACTGGGGAAGACAGGCCTGGAGGCATCACTTTAGCCAATAGCCAAGGACCACAGCAAGTCACTTACATTCCTGACTACGTTTCCGTTTCCTGTAAGAGTTCAGGGCCTTGCTGCAAGGAGGGTTCAGGAGAAGAGTGTGTCAAAGCCGACAGCGCTGGGCTGCGCAGTTCCCCTTCCCTCTGTCCCTTTCCCACTGATCTGAGCGCTCCTTCCCCTTTGCTCTCTCCAGCTGTCCTGCTGGTCCCCTCATGCCTGGCCCTGCTTCCTCCCGGTGTCTTCCAGGCTTGGTTGCAGCTCCCTGGCCCCGCCCGCTTTCCTGCAGCATCTCTCACTGGCTCACTCAGCCCCTCGGTAGGACTATGGCGATCTCCTCCAGCAGGCTCTGCGCCCGGGAGGTGAGGGGCCAGCACAGAGCCCAGAGGGAAGCCACCTGGCAGGACTATCTCCTTCCAGCAGCCACACACAGGCTGTTATTAGGAACACATTAAAATCATGAACGCTCCTACATTCCATGGCCTTTCAGGACTCTGAGCCCCAAGAGCCCCATCCTCCCCCAGCCTTCCACCTCATCCCCATACCCTCCCTCTCACGGCTTCTCAGCCACGCCCTCTCCACTCTGCCCTCACCCTCTGCCCAGAGCAAAGGACCATCTCGGGAGACTGTGAGCTGCAGGCGGACAGAGCCTTGGTTTCTGTGGGCGCCAGCTCTCCCATCTCCCAGCCCTGAGGTAGGGGGATGATACAGTGTGCCCAGCCCGGTGTGGCCAGAGGACGCAGAGTAGCCCGTTTCTGTCCTAAGACCGTGCTGGGATGCACCCACCACAAGGGGTCCGTCTGTGCCCATCTGGAGGGACAGCACGGGCGGGGGTCAGGCTATTCTGATGATGAGTGTGCAGCACTGTCAGGGGGAGACCCCAGAGGGCCCAGGCGAGTGGCCTGAAGTCTGGGTAGGGAAAGGGCTCCAGCCCAGGAATGCCCACGTCTCACCCCACGCAAGGGCGGGGCAGCACGAAGTGGGCGCGAAGGCTTCCGCGCCTCTCTACTGGGGACGCAAACCCTCTGTCCACCGTGGGGCACCCGTGCGCCGTGAGGAGGCCCAGAAGGAGCCGCAGGGCGGCTCTGTCCAGGGTGAGGAGCTAGTGGCTTGGGAGCAGCCGCTCCAAGATGCCCTGGCAAGCCCCTGCCACATTCCAGAGCGCAGACGACCGAGAGCCCGAGGACCAGGCTGGCATCCAGCCCAGGCGTTTCCTCCCTCCTACGCCTCCTTCCTCGGCTGTCTCTGCATCCTGGTCCCAGAGGTTCAGCGGGGGCTGCCAGCCCTCTTCTCTGCGGAGGAGCCGCGCTGGAATCCGGAGGAGAGGGGAAGGGGCGGGTGTCAGCTAGAACTTTCCACTTAGGGAGTGGAAAGCCAGCCATCTTTAAAATACAGGCTGAGCACCCCCAAGTGCCCAGCACTGTGCCAACCACCCCCAGACCTGGTCTCCATCTCCAGGAACTATTTGCCTAGAAGGGAGGAGGCTGCTTCTGGAAGGGGTCTTCACAGCCTCACTGGCTGCCGACCTCTGGCAGATGAAAAAGGAGACATCACCGAGGCTTCCAACCCACTGCACCCCGTAGGCTGCACGAGGGTGAGAGCCATATCTGTGTGTTCGTGGCCAGAGCCTGGTCCGCTGGAGGCGTCTAATGCGCCTTTGTTGGATGAATGAGTGGGTGGATGAGTGAATGGATGAATGAAATGAGGCAGTCCAAGCCGGCTTCCTGGAGGAGAGGGAATCCCAACAGGGCTTTAGAGCAGTGGTTCTCAACCTTTTGGCCCTTTAAATACAGTTCCTCATGTTGTGACCCAACCATAAAATTATTTTCGTGGCTACTTCATCACTGTAATGTTGCTACTGTTATGAATCATAATGTAAATATCTGATATGCAGGATGGTCTTAGGCGACCCCTGTGAAAGGGCTGTTCGACCACCAAAGGGGTCGCGACCCACAGGTTGAGAACCACTGCTTTAGAAGATGGGCAGGCTTTGACCAGCCAGGCAGGAGGAGTGTTGTCCGAGGCAGCCGGGAGCCTTGGAAAGAAAGGCAGGAAAGGGGGCTGTTTACCACGGGGCTCTCTGGGCCCGCGCAGGTGGGAAGCTCCCCGGCTGCCCCCAGGGGAAAGGCCAGGCCCGCGGAAGTTGGCTTTGCCCACCACTCGGCTACTGTCTCATTCCACAGCTTCCAGGGCTTTGACCCTCGAGCCAAGTCAAGCAGTTGTTTGCTATCCTGGGAGCAAGCCTCTTGCTGTGTCTCCTTCAGGCCTGTGACACGCTCTCCTCCCCTCGGCCAGCAAGGCCCTCCCCCTTCGCCTCTGCGCCATCGGCCTCTTCCTCCAGGGTCTTCCTCTCCGCAGTGGGGGTAGTCGCCCCTCCTCAGTGGCCACAGTGCTGTTTGCCTCACGCTCACACTCATCACTGTTGTCTGGCCACATTCAAGCCATGCCAGACTCCCCCAGAGCCCACCGACCATGATCAGAGACAGTGGCCCACCACTTCCGCAGCGTGGGCCCCTGTCAGAGGTGTCCAGCAGCCACAGGGCCAAAGCACAGACGTCACAACCCAGCCAGGCGGCCCCCAACGCCGCCATCACAGCTCCTGCAGGCGCTGGTGCGCGTCCAAGCTTTTCTCCGAGGTGTCAGCGATCTCTGATCCCGGGCAAGCGTGCTCTGTGGGTGAGCTTTCCCATCAGCCTGGGAGCGCCTCGGAGCTGGAGAGCGAGCCCCATTCTCCTCCGCATCGCCAGGGAAGAACCGTCTGGGCACATGCCCCCTCCCACACCATCCCTGCTGCTGGATTCGGTTAGGTCAGCGGTTCTCAACCTGTGGGTCGCAACCCCTTTGGCGGTTGAGCGGCCCTTTCACAGGGGTCGCCTAAGACCATCCTGCATATCAGATATTTACATGACGGTTCATCACAGTAGCAACATTACAGTGATGAAGTAGCCACGAAAATAATTTTATGGTTGGGTCACGACATGAGGAACTATATTTAAAGGGCCAGAAGGTTGAGAACCACTGGGTTAGTTAATGAATTGCGGGCACTTCGAGAGGCTGTCGTCATCATTTCCAGTCTCTGCTCTCCACCCGCAGGCAGGGGTCCCCACACCTAGAGTGTCTGCCCCGAAGCAGGAGTAGGATGAGTAAGAAAAGGCACAGCAGGTGGGAGGCAGATTCCCGACTGCGCATCACACGCTCTGCCTGTAGACAGCACCGCCCGCACTCCGGCCTTGGAGGGGCACTAACCCTGGGTTTGGACAGTGCGCGGCCCAGGTCACAGACACGCTTCCACGTCAGACCCAGGAGCGTGAGCTGGGTCGCTGTGGTTCAGCGGGCTCTTCCTCGGCCACCACTAAGCCTCCTACGGCCTTTGCCCCAGGAGAGACCACTGGGCCGGACGTGGCTTCAGACCCTGAGTGGCCCTGACTTGCGCTCTGCGGTGGGTGCGCAGCTCTGAGCTATCCCCCGGGAAAGACGGGCCCAGCACCAGCACCGTCACAGGCGGCGACACTGAGCCTCACCCAGGGGCCGGTACGGGTGGGTCTGTCCCCTTCCTCCGTCTGGGGATCTGTGCCTGCCTCTCGGTCCTTTCCTGGGCTCTTAGAGACCCATGGATTCAACACAGAAGGACCTCCGGGGTCCCCAGGCCCACGCCCTGCGGGTATTCAGTGCCCACGCCGCCTGCTCTCCAAACGCCATCCTCCCTGGCTTCTGAGAAAGGCGTCTCACCTGCACCTGCTGCCAGTGGGTTCAGGCAGGGAGGGCCTCCCCCTGCCTCGCCTCCCCCACCGCCTCTGGATGAAATCTGGGATGAAGCCAGCGTCCCCATTTTGCCCTTTGGGAGGATATGAAAGCTCCTCTCCCTGCTTCCTCTTTCCTTTTCCTCCTCATTGTGTTTGCTTCTTCTTCGTGCTCTAGCCAGTGGTTCTCAACCTTGGCTGCACATTACAATCACCTGGGAGTCTTTTTAAAATCCTGATTTCTGGGCCTCATCCTCTGGAAAGTCTGTTTCTTTGTTACTCATGTTGTGGCCCCGCCCCATAACAAAGAAACAGAATTTCCAGAGGATGAGGCCCAGAAGTCAGGATTTTAAAAAGACTCCCAGGTGATTCTAATGTGCAGCCAAGGTTGAGAACCACTGCCTAGCAGTCAGTGATGGCGAACCCATGACACGCGTGTCAGAGGTGACACCTGAACTCATTTTTTTTGGTTGATTTTTCTTTGTTAAATGGCATTTAAATATATAAAATAAATATCAAAAATATAAGTCTTTGTTTTACTATGGTTGCAAATATCAAAAAATGTCTATGTGTGACACGGCACCAGAGTTAAGTTAGGGTTTTTCAAAATGCTGACACGCCGAGCTCAAAAGGTTCGCCATCCCTGGCCTAGCTTCTCCTCCCTTTATCCTTCCCAGGTGCAGAAGACACTTCCTCCCCCTCTCCATCATCTTTAGATGGCGGACACCTGCGGTCTCCTGCACACAGTCCTCTCCCAACCCAACCCCTGGGACCCACACAGCTCAGCAGGCTCTGTGCCTGCCTCTGGCGGAGCGCTTATCTCTGCCCACCAGGCCCAGCTCCTGCGACAGACAGGCACAGGCGGCAGGGGGAGCGGGGGGGGGGGGCCCATCTCCTCCAACAGGCAGGCCCACAGGCAGGCGCAGGCGGCAGCGGGGGGCAGAGCAACCCAAACCACTGAAGAGAGTCAGGCTGGGTCCTGCCGGCTCTCTCACCAGCTGTCTGGTGGGGCGACACTCCTCCCTCCTCTACCTCAATGCCAGGGACCCCGGGTGGGGGGACCATTCCACAGGTTGGGGGCCGCTAGCCCTCCTTGCACCCGACCCCTCTCTCTGGGCTGCACTGGCCCCTTAGCCAGAAACATTCCAGGGCAGGCGGAGGCGACCTGCCTTCCAAGCAGAGCCTGTGCCAGCCATGCAGGGCGCGCCAAAACGTTTCCTTTGATCCCAGTGCTCCCAGCCCCGACCAAACCTCATAAATCAGGCGGGGGAGGGGGATGTGAGTTGTTGTTCTAAGAGCAGCCTGTCTCTTCTGGCGCTGGCTGTCTCCCTGCCCCTTTGCCTCACTCCCCCTCTCTCCCTGCAGGAGCTGGGGAAGGCCAGGAGCTGCACGGGCAGCCTGTGGGCTGCGATGGGGGATTTTGCAGGAACTACTTTTCTGCCTGGCTGTGCCCCTCCACCTAGAAGACCTCATTGGTATTCCCATCCTGCCAGCTGGGGATGACATGACCTTGTGGTCAGGGAGCACGTGCCAACCCTGTCAGCACCTTCATTTCCACTAACCTATTGTGTCCCCCGCAGCCTCGGCTGGGGTGTAAGGTGAGAGAGGCCGAGGGCCGCTGAGATCAGCTGCATCCAGGCTGTACTCCCTCCAAAGCGCCAGCTCGCCAGGCTTCTGGAGTTGGCTCTTTACCTGGGCTTCCCCCTGGGAGAATGAATGTCCTGTGGTTGCAGAGAGGGGGTTCCCAGAAGCTTCCACAACTGGTCTCCTATTGAGGTGCTTGAGAGCTTAGACTCTGGCTCAAAATCTGGCTCTGCCCCTCCCATGACTGCGGAGGCCTGGGTGAGTTACTTAGCCTCTGTGGGCCTCTGTTCTGTATAAGACAGGGTGATGCCAGTGCTGCTTCGTGGGGCTGTGAGGAGGCTAGCAGATTACTACTGAGGAAGTACTCGGGCAGTGCCTGGTACACAGTAGGTGTGCATGTTTGCTAAATACTGAGCCCCACTTCTGACACCTGGAGTCACATAGCCACAGCCCTCTCTCAGCACGGAGAGCTCCGTGCGCCTGAGCCTCTTCTCCAGACCCTTCATTTGTCCAACAAATATTTATTGAACACTTACCACATGGCTCTGTGTTTGGCCTTGGGTTTCCTTGTGGAATTTACAGCAAATGCACAAATAAATACCTAATTTCAAATCGTGCAGTGTCGCATGAGGGAAGCAAAGAACAGGAGAACAAGGCAAACCCACTTGTGGGGGGGGGGTGAGCCCTATGAGAGGAAATGCACTTGAACCCAGACTTGAAGGATGGCAAGCAGCAGCTGTAGGCACGCGGGGATGGGGAAGAGCATTCTGGGCAGAGGGGCAGCACGTATGAGGGCTTGGGCCAGGAGGAGCATGACAAGTAGCAGACGCTGAAGTAACATGGATAGAACTAGTCAAGGGGGCCGTGAGAAAAGAGGCTGGAGCGTTAAGTAGAACCAAGGGTTAGGAGTTGGGGCTCCTTGTGGACTACGGTGCATGAAAGACTGCGTGCAGTGAAGTGGCGGTTCCATTTCGGTGGTCAGAGCCATTCTGACTGTGGTGTGGGAGCAGCTTGGTGCTGAAGGTGGGAGAAGGGAGTCTAGGAGGGTGGACAGTGCTGGTGCCTTAGATTGAAGAAGTGACCGAGTGGAGAGAACCAGGTCGAGCTGAGATGTGTTCGGGAAGGCAGAGCTCAGAAGTGGCGTCAGTGGGAAAGCTTTTAGGGCTTTGGGGGAGGAAGTGAGGTGGGACTCGGGGAGCTGGTGATGGGTGGATGTGGGGGAATGGGTTTGAGGGTGGTGTCAAGAATGCCTCCCCACCTTGAGGCCGGCACCTGGTAGATGAAGGGGGAGAATGTAACATTCCCAAGCATTCTTTCCTTCAACCTCCCGAAACACCCCCTTCTGAATGTGCGCCATTTTGCCACTAATAAAGACTTGGCGTGCTGGTCTTGGAACAAAATAGGAGCCTCCTGTCCTCTTAGCACAGAGCAGAGGGTGCCTATTGCTCCCCGACCCTGTGGCCTCCACGCTTCCACCCCAGAGCATTCAGGCTCGGGGCCAGATTAATCCCGGCTCCACCACTTACTAGCGAGGAGACTTGGGGTGAATTACTTAAATCTCTCTGGGCCTCTTTCCTCTTCTGCAATAGGGGGTAACAGGGTAGTGTCAGCACCATAGGTTATTCGGAGACTGTGCTGAGCACACGGTAAACATTTCCACTTCTAGGATGAATGTTTATTGTCACCAGCTCCTTGCGTCACACCAAGCTCACCACCCCCTGAAGCCTCGCAAGCTTTCCCACACAGACCGCCTCCAAGCCCTGCCTCCAACATTCTGTGCTTATCTGCTTGGAATTTTCAACTCAAATTCGGGGCCTGACATTGACCCCTGTTGAATCTTGTCTTGTTAGATGCAGCGCATGGCACCAGCCTGTCAGCTCCCTTTTCATTTTGATGAGGAAGAGGTCAGGTGATGAATGCTAAGTTCATTTGTGTGGCCACAGAGGTATCTGTGGCAGGTGCTGTTGCCAACCCCCTGCCTCCTGGTGCATGGTGCGGGCCTCGGGGGGTGGGGCCGGGCCTTTTGGGGCTGAGACCGAGTTGGGGATACAGCCAGACGCTGCCTTGGCCGGAGGTGGACCCCGCACAACCGTCCTGGATCCCTTCCCCTGAGTCAAGCACTGAGTTTGAGTTTTGGGATGGGGGGCCAGAGGGACCTGCTCAAAGTCACTTAGTGGCTGGCCAGTGACACAGGCCTAGGGCTCAGACCATGGATAGGTTCTCTCTCCAAAGGCCCCACTTCCGATCTCACCTCTTTCCAAACCCTCTGTCACATTCCCTTACCTCGGGCCAGAGAAGCATGAGGGCCCGAGGGACAGAGATTCCTGCTCCACAAGGCCCTCTTTCCTCTCTCTCTTCCAGGGAGGGGTGTGTGCTCAGGTGCCTGTGAGTTTAATGCCCCCTGAGCCCCCACACACACTCTTCCTGTACCACAGAACATCTTTCATATTGACTGGGGGATTCGTGCTCTGCCCCGCTCATGCTTCTCTTCTGAACCTTTTCTAAGTCCCTGTCCCCGCCTTACAATTGCTCTCCGCACAGTCGAGGCCAGTGGCCTTGATGTTCATGCTGAACTGCACGTGTTACTGAGCCTTCTTCCTGTGGGAGTCTCTCTTCCTAACTTCCTGAGGTCGGGCGGGTCTCCCACCAGCCAGGGCAGGGCTGCGTATCCTGGGAGTTCTCTCTTCTCTGTTCATGGAGGGAGTTGAGCCTAAAGGGAGCCCTGGCCTTTGGCAAGGCCTGCAAGAGTGCCAGACCCAGTAGCCAGTGAAGCAATGGTCCATTGATTCCATGGGCCCTGCAGACTCCAGGAGAGTGCGCAGAGAGGGACACATTTGGATGCCAGGCCCGTGTGGCGGTCCTCCAGGCCACGCTCAACAACATGCCTTTGGTACAACTGGAAGATTTAACCAGATTCCAGGGCTGATGGACGCCTTGGTCCAGTGCATGGCACTGACTCCCTCTCCCATTAATGCATGCCTTGTTCGACATGTGCTGTGAGGTGTGTGTTTTCTAATCCTCACCCGAGGATATTTTTCCATTTATTTTTAGTAAGAGTTGAGGGGAGGGAGTAAAGGATGGCAGGAGGAGGAGGAGGAGGAGGAGGAGGAGGAGGAGGAGGAGGAGGAGGAGGAGGAGGAGAGGAGGAGAGAGGGAGAGAGAGAGAGAGAGAGGTGAGAAAGACACATGGATTAGTTGCCTCCCACCCCCCCCCCCCCCCAAACTGGCTGGGAATAGAACCTGCGACCCTTCAGTGGGCAGGCTGATGCTCTAACCCTAGAAACACTGGGGCCAGGACACGGGAAGTATTTTTTCATTTGGTAGGTTCTAGGGAAAATAGAATTTCCCTAAGAAGCAGGCTTGCAAATCACTAGGAGGGCAGGGGGAGAGGAGAAGGCAGCTCCTGTTAGATTCTAACACTGGCCTCCCATTACTCCTCACTGAAGCAACCTGCCCAGACTAGAGAATGGGAAAGAAATTCTAGAAGGTACTCTCTTCCCCAAGTTTCCCATTCCTCAAGTGAATTTTAGTTAATTTTCTCTGCCAATCTGTGGGTCTGGCTTGGAGAGGACCAGGGAGTAGGGAGAGGGTGAGATAGAGTAAAAGGAGAAGAAAAATATAAGCCATTGAAGTTTGCATAATGCTTTATATCTTCTCAAAGCACTTTCACCTCTTCAAACCAACACTCGTTATGTACTATTGTTATATGCCCATTCACTGGTCCAACATTCAGTGAAAGCCTACTACGTGCCAGGCCTTCTACTCCGTGCACAGAGGGATGTCATGGAGAATTAGAACTTGATGAGGTAAAAGCCTGCATGGGGAGAGAAAGAATAAACAAATGATGAGGCCTTAACATGGAAAAGGAATAATGCCCGGCCAACATGGCTCAGTGGTTGAGCATTGACCTATGAACCAGGAAGTCATGATTCGAATTCTGGTAGAGGCACATGCCTGGGTTGCAGGCTCAATCCCCAGTGTGGAGCATGCAGGAGGCAACCAACCAATGATCCTCTCTCATCATTGATGTTTCTACCTCTCCCTCTCCCTTCCTCTCTGAAATCAATAAAAATATATATATATATATTAAAAAAAAAAAAAAGAATAATGGTGACCAAGGAGGAAAACCCAGCCTATGACTGAGACATGAGGGGCTTCACAGAGGAGGTGGTGGCTGATCCGGGCTGCTCCCATGACAGGAGTGAAGGAGGAGATGTGAAAAAGAAAGTCCTTTATTTGTCTAGCCCACTCTCTTTACAATGATGCTCATCAGCAGAGGGCAGCACGGTGAAAGGCCTAGAAACCACACTGGGAGGAAGGGAGTGAACGAGGAAGGGAAGGGGAAAAGAGAGAGAGAGAAGAGAGAGAGAGAGAGAGAGAGAGAGAGAGAGAGAGAGAGAGAGAGAGACTGGAGGAACATTGGTGTTTGATCTGGAGAAGATGCTTGAGACAAGGAACAGCCTCGTGGGTGATATAAAGGACCCATGGGTGATATAAAGACAACATAGATGCTCCATGTGACTCCAGCGTGAGAACCAGGGCCACTGGCTGGAAGGGGCATTTGAGCACAGAAGAGAGGGACAACATGTGCTGTAGCGATGCCCCTGCCGAGAGAACATTTGACAAGGTCTGGAGACAATTTTGGTCACAACTGGAGGGAGGTGCTGCTGGCATCCAGTAGGCAGAGGCCAGGGGTGCTGCTACACATCCTACAATGTGCAGGACAGCCTCCAACAAAGAATTCTCCGGGCCCTGGCCCACCTCTCCCTGACCTTTTGCACGTCCAAGCAGAAGTCTCACCTCTCCCTGACCTTTTGCACGTCCAAGCAGAAGTCTCACCTCTCCCTGACCTTTCACACGTCCAAGCAGAATTGACGATTCAGTGCTCCAATAGCAGCATCTAATCACCTGGGAGAGGGGTCTCTGCCCCTCTCTCCTCAGCAGCAGATGAGCTCCCGGAGGGAAAGGGTCAGGGCTTGGTCCTCAGACTGGCTGAGAGGGTCTCCAGGTCTCTCAGGTCAAAAGGTCACACAGCAGGGTACTTGAGATGAAGGATTAGGTGAGACTGCTGCCTCCTGGAGGAAGGGGGAGGTGGGATGGGGTGGGAGAAAGCTGCCTTTGAGGAGGACTGGCAGGCACTCAGGGCAAATGAGGTGCCAGCAGGAACCTACCATTTACAGGCTTGTTTTTTATAAAGGAAATGAGGTAGCTCCCGGGGCGAGAAGCCAGAACGGGGCCTGGGAGGAGGATGGAAAATGCATTGCTGAGGGCACAGGGTAGAGCCGGCCCAGTGCTCTCCTGAGCCAGCGCTCAGAATCCCTAGGCCACACGGCATCCTCAAAAGGAATCATGGGACCTGAACGACATGCCAATTTTTCCAAAGAACAAATGGAAATTCTAGGCTATGGTAAGACTAATGAGGCTCTATTAAAGGGTTGTTTTTCTTAGCTTTTGGCTGGATTTATTTCAACATAGTATTCTTGTGGGAATATGAATTGTTTGATAGATGCAGTTTGGTAGGTAAAAATCTTTCAAAAGATATGGGGATGCCTCCTTCTTGATGGTTATAAGTTGGGAACTAGCTCAAATCCTTCATTCTGTAAACTGAGGCCCAGCGATGTCACATGGCTGGTGAGTGGCAAGACTAGGGCTAGGACCAGGTCAACTAAACCCAGTCAACTTTTTTAAATGTTTTTATTGATTTTAGAGAGAGAGGAAGGGAGAGGGATAGAGAGATAGAAACATCATCAACGAGAGAGAAACATCAATCCGCTGCCTCCTGCACACCCCCTACTGGGGACCAAGCCTGCAACCTGGCCATGTGCCCTGACTGGGAATCAAGCCAGTGACCTCTTGGTTCATGGGTTGCTGCTCAACCACTGAGCCACACTGGCCGGGCCCCAGTCAACATTTCTGTTACAGTGTGTCTCATGATCTCTTGTGTTCACACTTCTTCCCAAAGACAGGCTCTGCTGAGTCTGCTCTCCTGTTGTACTTCTCCAGGAGCCTGATACCCACATGTTCTCTGGGGTGCCCCATTGAGCCCCAGCATTTACTGCCATCAATATGTCCACAGCTGCCAGGAGGTGCATCTATGAAGAAAAAGAGGCATCCCAGAGGCCCCAGGGCGATACATAAGCCAGGACCATGGTTGGCAAACTGCAGCTCGCGAGCCACATGCGGCTCTTTGGCCCCTTGAGTGTGGCTCTTCCTAAGCCTTAGGAGAACCCTAATTAAGTTAACAACAATGTTCCTACCTATATAGTTTAAGTTTAAAAAATTTGGCTCTCAAAAGAAATTTCAATCGTTGTACTGTTGATATTTGGCTCTGTGGACTAATGAGTTTGCCGACCACTGAGCCAGGACATGAATGACAGAAACCTGACAGTGTGTTAACTAGGAAAGCTCCTTCCTCCCTTCATTCCCTTCCTTCCTTTCCTTTCCTTCCTTCTTACCTCTCCATACAACAAGACGTGCGCATGTAGACAGTATGGAGCAGGTGTGGCTGCTCAGGGCAGTCACTAAGGTACCAGGTGCTTTCTGCCTTCCTGCTCCATTATCCTTAGTGTGTCGTCTATGTGCTCAAGATTGCAAGGTAATAACATCTCCAGGTATCAAAGCCAGTGTCCAGGTAAGAAGAGAGAGAGAATAAAAAGGAGGGGAGAGAAAATTCCACACCTAGACAAGCTTTTCCCTTTCATTCTGGAAGGGAGGACCTCCTCTGGGATTTTTTCTACTCCTATTGACCAGAACTCATCCCATGGGCATTTCTAGCTGCAAAGGATGCTAGAAATGTAAGCATTTTTCTTTCCAGCCTCTATAACAGAGGGAGATAATATAGAAGGGGCTTGAAATAGGGCAGATTAAGGCAACATAGATATGCACCATCCTCTCCACATCCTAACTCATCCTCTCCTTCTGCTTTTCTATTCCTCTCCTTCTGTTTTTCTATTGATTTGTGAGGCCAATCTTTCCACTGGTGCTATGGTTCCCATGCCCTACCACCTTTGCAATTCCATTTCCTGTATCTTCAATCTTTTCTGGTTTCCTGGACCTTATTCATTATTTACACATGCTCACATCATTCCCATGTGGAAAAAAAGCAAACATCTCTGGGAATGGTGATTTAGGGAACTTGGTAGAAAAAAATGTTGGGATGTTAAATTGTATTGGTCAGGTCTTGTTGACCTTCAGTGAGTTGTTGCAAGAGACAATCATCAGTCATGCTGGTCTCCGTGACAGCAAGAAGGAAACGATTTACAACTTCATTGAAGGCCCTTTCTGCCTGTAGCCAGAAGTCTGGGAGCTCTGAGAGTCAGAGATCCATGGCCCTGGAAGTGAAGACAGGCCACTTAATCTTTGGAACTTTGATTTTTCCTGCTTAAAGTAGAGACAATATATCTGCTTTAAAGGATAACCATGAGGATAAAATGAAATAATACACAGGGGACTGGTTTGTTATACAAAAATAAAGGGGGATCTTGGGGGAAGAGAAAAATCCAATCTCCAAATTTAAGTACCAGATGCTCCGGGGACAAAGTCTAGCCCCATCCTACGTGTCTCCTGTTGTCTGAGCCAAAAATGTTCTTTTTCTTTCCTTAACCTTGTTTGTGTTGTATCTCTTTCGCTGCAACCTAAAGCATCCTCTCTAATAAACTCACCATGCTCATGGCTTCGAATGAGTCTCAAGTCCATACCTATAGCTCAGACCTTTCTCCTGAGCCTCAGAGTGATGTGTCTACTGGCTCACGTGATAGTAATACTTGGATATATGCAGACACCTCAAGCTCGAAATGCCTACAAGTGGACTCTTTATCCTCCCTACACCTGTGTTCCTTCCTCTCATCCTCGTATTCTCTGTCCTAGTAGATGACATCATAATCTCTTGGCTGCCCAAGTGCAGAGCCCGGAAGTTGTCATATTTTCTCTTCCCTCTCCTTCGTTCTCCACATCCCACCACGAAGTTCTGTAACTTCCACCTCTTCAGTATCTCTCTTTCCAATGTCACCATCTAAGTCGGGGCTCTCTTCTCTGTGACCATCACCATTTATTTCCTATTTGACAATCATTGCTCTTTTTACCTGACGAGCAGATCCCAGTTTTGCTCATGCAGCATTGTGTCAAGCTCCAGATAGTGGAGTAACAGTGACTAATCCTGATATTCAATTTTGCAGCCTTGCTTGTTATTAGAGGGGCAGTGTGATCCAGTTCTGATGAATGAGAGATAAAGAGACATCTGTGATGAGCTTCTAAGAAAAGGAACAGATGGTGGTTAGCTTTGACCCTTCCCCCTTCTCTCTGCCGTGAGTAAGATGACTGTGTCTGCAGGTCAGGCGGCCATCGGGCAGCCATAGGGGACAAGCAAGAAGATAACAAGCCAACCCATGGAGGATGGTGGAGTGGAAGGACAGACAAGTGTGGGTCTTTAATGGTATCATGGAGCTGCCTAACCATCCCTGAGGACGCCTTATTTCTGCTTGGTAAACCATAAATGTCATTACAGATTGGAAATATGTTGGATAGCCTCTTACTTGAAGCTGAAAGCACTCCTAACTAATGAATCCTAATTACTCTCTCTGGCTTTGTCGCTTCTCTCCTTTAAGCAATTTCTTGCTCGGCATTCAAAACAGTCTTTCACAAACATGATCCTGACCTTGACATTTCCTGGCCCAAGTGCTTTTGAGGACTTCCCATATTTCAGCTTCACGCTACTCGTATGACCAACGTGACTAGCTTGGAATAAACTAAGGACCTGCCTCATTTTACTAGTCACGCTGACCACTTGAGTTCTCATCTGTATCCCTTTTGGGCCTACACACCACAGTGGTACTCAGTTCAGAAGAGTCCATCTGCATTCAAATACCAAGAGAGGGGAGACCTTGAAAATATAACGAACTCCCTTCTGAACCCCACTCATAGAGTTGAACCCCAGGCTCTGCTTTCTTCGCGTTCCCCTTCGCTGCACTCTACTATCAGGAGGAAGTGTGTTGTTTGGGGAATCTCTTACTATGTCTGGGCCCTGCCTGCTCCCTCAGCCTCAGTTCATTCTACTTTCCTCTGTGTTTCCTAGCATTAGTGATGCTAGACTTCTTGGTATTTCTCCCAAGTATCAAACTCTCGCTTTTAGGTTCAAGCAGGCTCATTCCTGCTCTCTTCCACTTAGCTAACTTTTACTCTTCCTTTATGTCTCAGCCGAGGTGTCACCTTCTTAGAGAAGCTTACCTGACTCAGCTTCCCTTCCAGTGCACTTTCATATTTGTTAAAGCCTACAGTGTCCATTACCAAGTAAAATCTATTTTGTTCATTGCTTCCCACAGTACAAAATATTAGGTGAACAAATGAATGAATGGTGGTTTGGTTTGGTCCCCTGTGACACCCCCTCTTCTTTAAATGATGAATTCCGAATTAATATGGAGAACCAAGATGGCGGCGATATAGGCAGACGTGTCCCAGGTCGTGTCCCGGAGCAAATGGAAGCTGAAGCTAGTAACACTCACACCGAATTGGCGAAATTGCTCAGCTGGTGAGAGGGTTTGCAGCCGGGAAGAGCAGAACTCCCCTGGAAAGGTAAAAAAAACCCAGGGATTTGGGCAGGAAAGTTTGCCTGACCTCTGAGCCCAGAGAGTCGGAGGGAGACCGCGTGGCAGACAGCCGCGTCCCTTGGGACAGGCACAGCCCCTGACAGGGGAAAGGAGAACCGCGGGATTCCTGGCGCCGCCAGGGAAATTGAGAGCTGGGTTCTGTGATCACGGAGGACTGAGCCTAAAGGGGGCAGCCTGAAGAGCTGACCTGACCATGCAGTCCCGGTAAGAGAAGAAGCTTACAGAAACCAAGCCTTCCCCGTTTCCGCGGCCGGCATTTGTTTGTTTGTTTACACTGAATCCTGTTCATGGGACATTTTGGATACAGACACTCACCTGTGCTGAAGAGAGGGAGAGTGTGCTGAGGAGTGGAATCTGGGGAGAGACTGGGGAAAGAGGGGGAGCCGGGAGAGGTGGTAGTGAATTGAGTGCTGAGACACCCCTGAGGCCAGGACTGGGGCAGCCACCCTCTCCTGAGAGTGAGTCTCCTCCCCCCAGCCCCCAGGCAAGGAGCACAGCCACACCCAGATTCCACCCTGAACGAGATCAAGGATTAAGATAACCTGATCAGTCCCTGGGAGTTAACAGGGTCTGGCCTATAGGGGGATTTTCAATCCCAGCAACAACATAGCGCTGGTAACTAACTATTACGCAGTCAGCTCTGGGCAGTGAACTTCCACTGGACAGAGAGGCCCTATAGCCTCAGAGGCCAACCCCAGAACACTGCCACCCAGAGGCTGACCCACAAACTGACTCTTTGCTAAACACAAAATAAGGCAGTCTGGGAAATAAATGCGGCATGCTTTAAAATAAGGACTGTGGTTTACAACACAGAGGAACAGTATATCGCAGGGAATCTCAACACTCTCCTGAATACCTGGAAGGTCTAAGGCGAGCCACACGGAAGAATAGAAGAAACGAAGGACATTCACTACTGCAATTTTTTTTTCTTTTTTCACTTTTTAACTAAGAAACCAATTTTTTTTAAAATTTTTTTTTTCTGTTTTTTTTTTCTTCTTTTTCCATCACCTGATTTTACCCTTTTAATTACTACCTTCTTATTTTTAACCAGTATTATTACTGCTACCATTTTACCATTTTTTAAAGTGCCATTTTATTTTTTCTTTATTTTATTTTGGGATTAGTGTTCACCATTCTATTTTCATCGTTATATTATTGGTTGTTTCTAGTTTGCATTCATATCCAGGGAGCTGTTGCTGGAATTTGTTGGGATTAATGGCTGTTCTATAGGAGTATTCTCCTCATATAAAAAGTCTCTTCCCCTCTTCCACTTCATTCTCTCTTTTCGCTCTTTTTTTCTTTTCTTTTCTTTTCTCGCTTTTATTTTCCCCCTTCCTTTTTCCCAATTTCATTTTTGCACTCCCTTTTTTTGGTCCCTACTTTTCTTTTCCTTTCTCTCTTTTATCTTTTTCTCTTCCTTCTTCCTTATCCCCTAATTCTCTTAATTCAGGTGGTCACCTTTAATTGGGGTTATTAATATCGTAAATATATTTGTGTATAGTGCCTGGTACGTGGTGCCTTGTTGTGTTGTATTTTGTGCCTTTAAATCAACGCAGCAGATCCAAGGAACAGCAACCTCCTGAGCACCACATCCTCTGCTGAGGAACAGCAGCTGTACGTGAAACCTCGCCCCACCAGCCAGAAGAGCCACCACAGCTGTGAACAGCACCCACCAGAGGAGCTGCTGACAACTGAAGAGTAGCTGCTACCGCAACCGCCCGAAGAGCAACCACAGACCAAGGAGTCACTGCCACCAAGGGAGCAACCACTGAACAACTCAACGTCTAGATATGTCAGTGAGATCAAACATGGGTAGACAAAGAAACCCCCAAAGGAAAGAGAAGGAGGACTCTCCAGAAAAGCAGCTAAGTAATACAGAGGCATGCAACATGACAGATAAAGAATTCAGAATAAGGATCCTAGAGTGCATAAACCGGATGGAGGAAAAAATCGACAACCTCTTCAAGAAGCAAGAAGAAACAGATGAAAAAATCGATAACATATGGAAGAAGCTAGAAGAAACAGATGAAAAAATCGATAACATATGGAAGAAGCTAGAAGAAACAGATGAAAAAATCAACAACCTAAGTAAGACCCAAGAAGAAATGAAGAGTGATATAGCTGCAATGAAAAACTCCATTGAAAGTATCAACAGTAGACTAGGAGAAGCAGAGGACCGAATAAGTGAATTAGAAGACAAGGAAGCAAAACACACCCAAAATGTACTGCAATTGGAGAAAAAAATTAAAAGACAGGAGGAGAGCCTAAGGGAGCTTTGGGACAACATGAAACGAAACAACATACGAATAATAGGAGTACCAGAACAACAGAAGGATGAACAAGGATTAGAAAACCTACTCGAAGAAATAATATCAGAAAACTTTCCTGAGGTGGGGAAGAAAAAAGTCACACAAGCCCAGAGAGTCCCAAACAAGGTGAACCCGAAAAGACCCACACCAAGACACACCATAATCACCATGGCAAATGTTCAGGACAAAGAGAGAATCTTACAGGCTGCAAGAGAGAGACGGAAAGTTACATACAAGGGATCTCCCATTAGATTGTCAAATGACTTCTCAACAGAAACACATCAGGCCAGAAAAGAATGGACTGAAATTTACAAAGTGATGCAAAGCAAAGGACTGAATCCAAGAATACTCTATCCAGCAAGGCTATCATTCAAACTTGAAGGGGAAATAAGAAGCTTCACAGACAAAAAAAGGCTAAGGGAGTTTGTCACCACCAAGCCAGCATTGCAAGGAATGCTAAAGGGACTGATATAAAAATAAGAAATAAAAAGCTCAGAAAGAAAACAGCCACACAAAAAAAGAAATGGCTACAAACAAGTACCTTTCAATAATAACTTTAAACGTAAACGGACTAAATGCTCCAACCAAAAGACATCGAGTGGCTGAATGGATAAAAAAACATGACCCATACATCTGCTGTCTACAAGAAACCCACCTCATTAGAAGGGACTCACACAGACTGAAAGTGAAAGGATGGAAAAATATCTTTCAGGCAAATGGAAAGGAAAAGAAAGCTGGGGTAGCAATACTTATATCGGACAAAATAGACCTCAAAGTGAAGGCCTTAACAAGAGATAAGGAAGGCCACTTCATAATACTAAAGGGATCAATACAACAAGAAGATATAACCCTGGTAAACATATATGCACCCAATGTAGGAGCACCCAAATTCATAAAAAAACTCCTGGAAAATATCAAAGGAGAGATCGACAACAATACAATCATAGTAGGGGACTTTAATACACCATTGACAGCACTGGATAAGTCCTATAGACAAACAACCAGCAAAGATATAGCAATCCTAAATGACTCACTAGATCAGATGGACTTAATAGACATCTTCAGAACACTTCACCCCAAAGCCAGAGAATATACGTTCTTCTCAGGTGCTCATGGGACATATTCAAAAATAGACCACATACTGGGTCACAAGCAAAGTATCCCCAAATTCAAGAAGATTGAAATCATAAAAAGCGTCTTCGCAGACCACGATGGCATAATATTAGAAATAAACTACAATAAAAACAACCCAAAATACTCAAACACCTGGAAGCTGAATAGCATGCTATTAAATATTGATTGGGTTACCAATGAGATCAAAGAAGAAATTAAAAACATCCTGGAAACTAATGACAATGAAAACACAACAATCCAAAACCTATGGGACACATTGAAAGCAGTCCTGAGAGGGAAGTTTATAGCTCTACAGGCCTATCTCAAAAAACAAGAAAAAATGGTAGTAAATCATCTAACTCTACAACTCAAAGAATTAGAAAGAGAGCAACAAGAAAACCCCAGAGTGAGCAGAAGGAAGGAGATAATAAAGATTAGAGCAGAAATAAATGACATAGAGACCAAAAAAACAATACAGAAAATCAATGAAACCAAGAGCTGGTTCTTTGAAAGGATAAACAAGATTGATAAACCTCTAGCCAGACTCACCAAGAAGCAGAGAGAGAGGACCCAAATAAATAAAATCAGAAACGATAGAGGCGAAATAACAACAGACCCCACAGAAATACAAATGATTGTTAAAAAATACTATGGACAGCTCTACTCCAACAAACTAGACAACCTGGAGGAAATGGACAAATTCCTAGAAAAATACAGCATTCCAAAACTCAATCAGGAAGAATCTAAAAACCTCAACAGGCCAATAACTATGGAAGAAATTGAAGCAGTCATCAAAAAGCTTCCATCAAACAAAAGCCCAGGACCAGACGGCTTCACAGGGGAGTTTTACCAAACATTCAAGGAAGAACTAAAACCTATCCTCCTCAGACTACTACAAAAAATTCAAGAGGAAGGAACACTTCCAAGCTCATTCTATGAAGCCAGCATCACCCTAATACCAAAACCAGGTAAAGACAACACAATGAAAGAGAATTACAGGCCAATATCCCTCATGAACATAGATGCCAAAATCCTCAACAAAATCTTAGCAAATCGGATCCAGCAGTACATCAGAAAGATCATACACCATGACCAAGTAGGATTTATCCCAGGGATGCAAGGATGGTACAATATCCGCAAATCAATAAACGTGATACATCACATAAACAAATTGAAAGAAAAAAACCACATGGTCATATCAATTGATGCAGAAAAAGCATTTGACAAAATTCAACACCCATTTTTGATAAAAACTCTCAGCAAGGTGGGAGTAGAAGGATCATACCTCAACATAATAAAAGCCATATATGACAGGCCCACAGCCAACATCATACTCAACGGACAAAAACTAACACCATTTCCCCTAAGAACAGGAACAAGACAGGGATGCCCCCTCTCACCACTCCTGTTCAACATAGTACTGGAAGTGTTAGCCATTGCAATTCGGCAAGAAGAAGAAATAAAAGGCATCCAAATTGGAAAAGAGGAAGTAAAACTGTCCTTATTTGCAGATGACATGATATTATACATACAAAACCCTAGAGATTCCATCAAAAAGCTACTAGACTTAATACATGAATTTGGCAATGTAGCAGGATACAAAATTAACCCCAAGAAATCTGAGGCATTTCTATACACCAATAGTGAACTTTCAGAAAGAGAGATTATAAAAACAATCCCGTTTACCATTGCACCAAAAAAATTAAGCTACCTAGGAATAAACTTAACTAAAGAGGTAAAAGACCTCTACTCAGAAAACTACAGGACGTTGAAAAAAGACAGAGAGGAAGACATAAACAGATGGAAGAACATACCGTGTTCATGGATTGGTAGAATCAACATCATTAAAATGTCCATACTACCCAAAGCAATCTATAAATTCAACGCACTTCCCATTAAAATACCAACAGCATACTTCAGAGATCTAGAACGAACTTCCCAAAGATTCATCTGGAATAAAAGAAGACCCCGAATAGCTGCAGCAATCCTGAAAAAGAACAAAGTAGGTGGGATCTCAATACCAGATATCAAGTTGTATTACAAAGCCACTGTTCTCAAAACTGCCTGGTACTGGCACAAGAATAGGCATATAGATCAATGGAATAGAATAGAGAGCCCAGAAATCGGCCCGAACCAATATGCTCAATTAATATTTGACAAAGGAGGCAAGAACATACAATGGAGCCAAGATAGTCTCTTCAATAAATGGTGTTGGGAAAATTGGACAGATATATGCAAGAAAATGAAACTAGACCACCAACTTACACCATATACAAAAATAAACTCAAAATGGATAAAGGACTTAAATGTACGACAGGATACCATAAAAATTCTAGAAGAATCCAAAGGCAAGAAAATTTCAGACATATGCCGAAGCAATTTCTTCACTGATACAGCTCCTAGGGCACTTGAAACTAAAGAAAAAATGAACAAATGGGACTACATCAAAATAAAAAGCTTCTGCACAGCAAAAGAAACCATCAACAAAACAACGAGAAAACCCACTGTGTGGGAAAACATATTTGCCAATGACATATCTGATAAGGGCCTAATCTCCAAAATTTATAGGGAACTCATACAACTTAACAAAAGGAAGATAAACAATCCAATCAAAAAATGGGCAAAGGACCTAAATAGACACCTTTCAAAAGAGGACATTCAGAAAGCCAAGAGACATATGAAAACATGCTCAAAGTCACTAATCATCCGAGAGATGCAAATCAAAACAGCAATGAGGTACCATCTCACACCTGTCAGACTGGCTATCATCAACAAATCAACAAACGACAAGTGCTGGAGAGGTTGTGGAGAAAAAGGAACACTTGTGCACTGCTGGTGGGAATGCAGACTGGTGCAGCCACTATGGAAGACAGTATGGAGTTTCCTTAAAAAACTGAAAATGGAACCCCCATTTGACCCTGTGATCCCACTTCTAGGAATATATCCCAAGAAACCAGAAACACCAATCAGAAAGGATATATGCACCCCTATGTTCATAGCAGCACAATTCACCATAGCTAAGATCTGGAAACAGCCTAAGTGCCCACCAGTAGATGAATGGATTAGAAAACTGTGGTACATCTACACGATGGAATACTATGCTGCTGTAAAAAGGAAGGAACTCTTACCATTTGCAACTTCATGGATGGAACTGGAGAGCATTATGCTAAGTGAAATAAGCCAGTCAATAAAGGAAAAATACCACATGATCTCACTCATTCATGGACAATAGAGACCATTATAAACTTTTGAACAATAATAGATACAGAGGCAGAGCTGCCTCAAACAGATTGTCAAACTGCAGCGGGAAGGCCGGGGAGGGTTGGGGGGCAGGAGGTAGTGGGGTAAGAGATCAACTAAAGGACTTGTATGCATGCATATAAGCATAACCAATGGACATAAGACACTGGGTGATAGGGGAGGCTAGGGGACTGTCTAGGGCGGGGGGATAAAATGGACACATATGTAATACCCTTTGTAATACTTTAAGCAATAAAAAAAAATAAATAAATAAATAAAACAAAATAATTAAAAAAAAAAAATAAATGATGAATTCCTATTCATCCTGCATATCTTCCTCACACCTCCACTGCCAAACTGATAATTTGAATTCCCTATCACAAGCTTAATCTAATTATATCCTGATTGCAGATTTTAATTCTCTATCACAGGCTTAATCTAATTACATCCTGATTGCAGATTTCCTTATCTGCCACTCAGTTTACAGCTTGGGCTCCTTGAGTTCTGGGCTTGGTTTCATTCATCTTTGTATCCCAGCCGACTGCTTGGGACACAGCAGGCTCCCAATGATGTTGCCTTTATAAATTAAAAGTCCATGGTGAGAAGAGCCCTGGAAGCCTTAAAAGAGGGGTGTGGGGTCGAGGCACCAATTTCAAAGTTAGCCTACTGGCCTGAGCGTGGCATAGATGAGTTTATTCTCTGTCTAACCTCTTCGTTTCTGTGTCTAAGTGTGTATTTGCATATTTATGTTTAACTAGAAAAATATGAATTATCCCTTATCGAGGAGGCGAGGGAGGCAGGTGGCCTCTGTTTTAGGAGCTTAATCAGCAAGCCACAGTGGCTATTTTCAGAGCTATGAGTTTTTGGCAAGGCTAAAGGGGGTCAGAAGCCAAGTTTGGGGCGGAGGTTGGAGAGAGCTGAATTTCTCCACCTAAGAAAATGAGAGGAATTTGGGGTTTGCCCTGAGAAGAAGACAACAGAGGAGAGGGGGAGGAGATTTGCTAACTAACACAGAGAGACTGGATCGGGGGCTGTGCAACTGACCAGTGGATTTTTAAAAATAAGGACAGAGGTGTCTGCTGTTTACATTGTTTGCATTGCGAGGATGTAAACCTCTTCATATCTTTAAGTCTTCCCAAGTTGGCCATATCACAAAGCCCTGTGAGGGTTTTGGCCACATTCTCCACCTGTGTGGGGAGGATAGTCACGAGGAGCCATGGAGGGCCTTGGGCTGAATGAGTCATCAAAGGCAAGTGTGCCGCCCTAGCTGGTTTGGCTCAGTGGATAGATCGTTGGCCTGGGGGCTGAAGGGTTCCAGGTTTGATTCTGGTCAAGGGCACATGCCTGGGTTGCAAGCTCAAGTCCCAGTGTGGGGCGTGCAGGAGGCAGCCTATCAATGATTCTCTCTCATCATGGATGTTTCTATCTCTCTCTCCCTCTCCCTTCCTCTCTGAAAAAAAAAAAATTATATATTTTTTTAAAGGCAAGTATGCCTCTGGAAGTCTGCAGCAAACTTGAGGTGGACATTCAACTTTGCAACACCGAAGGGGTTGTGATGGTTCAGGCACATCGGTCTTGAACTTCAGGGTCAGTGTGACTCCCTCTGGTCTCCACGAACACGTCTGTGTGTGCGTCAGTGACAACATGTGTGTCGGTAAGAAGTGCGAGGTTTCTTTGTATCGTTGCTGGCTGTGTTAGCAACTGTACTTGAGGGTGTAGATTTATGTGGGGATATGCTTGCATGCTGGATCTTGGTTGGAGATGTTGCTAAATGTTCATAGGATCGTACTGTTTTTCCTCACTCAGTCTTCACATAGGGACTCTGAGCCCCTCCTACTCCATGAGGACCGAGGCCTCCCCAGGATCAAAGCAGCTTTTTCCCTCTGAGCCCCGCCAAACAGCGTGCACTCCCTGCCCCCAGCTTCCCTCTCTTGCCCCTGACCCCTTTCCCTGACGTTCTCCTCCAGCCCCAAGCACAGCCAAGGCCCTTAACCAAGAGAGGAAAAATAAAATATCGGGTAACCAGATATGTTCCATTCCCTCCTCACCCTCCCCACCCTCCTCCCCACAGGCCAATAAATTCCGAGTATATATACAGCAAGCACCTGGCATCCCCTCAAACCCAGTTGTGCCTTGCCTAGTGACAGACCCATGAGGTGGAGACTGGGGGTGCCCAGCCAGGCCTACCACACAGCCCACCCATGTCTTTAGCACTAGGGCCCAGCTCTCTCGCTCTGTCTAGACAGCCCAAGCAGAGCCCAGCGTGACTTTCCCATCTGAAGGAAGGGTGGTACATCTGTACTGCCAAATTTCCTTTTCCCTGGGTAGACGCTGCTTGACTGGGTGCAGGACACGGGTTTCCTGGGCAAGATCCCTGTCTGGAGACGGGACGGGGAGAGACGAAGGCCCTGCCTCAGTTTGTGCATGGGGATCCCTTGAGCTGGCCCCCACCTGGAGCTCCGAGTAAGTGACTGGGTCTATGGAATGAACCAGGCATCTGGGATTCTCATTGGAGACTGTTTACTTGTCGATTTTCATGGCGTATTGACAACCCACAGCAGTCCACTTCCTGCCAGGGACTTTCAGGAACAATTTCTCCAAGCCAGCGTGGCCCAGCCTGGGCAGGAGCCCTCTCCCTCTCTCCCGCCTTGCTCCCCTCCCACATCAGCCACGTGGAGGTGACTCAAGCAGGCTCTCTGAACCCCTGCAAGAGCAGCCAGAGGACAGCCTGAGTAAAGTTGGACGGGCTTTTTCAGGAGCAGGGGATTGTCCAGAGTCCCATGGAACCCTGTGGGTCTCCATGTCTTCCTCCCAAGTATCCTACCCCCAGAGTACCTACCACCAAACAGGCTGAGGTGGTGTGTGCGTTGCTGCCCCTGAGAAAGTTCACCCCTCCCAACCTGGTTCTCTCCTTCCACCAATAGCGTGCACCACGGCCAGGGACCACCGTGGAAATAAAATATAAGTAACACACACCTAAAGCAAAGCACTCCTGCATATTATCTTGTTTTATCCCCAGGATCACCCATGAGACAGTTATTTCTCCCATTTCAAAGGAGAAGAAATTGAGGACAAAAAGATTCAGTAAAGGCAGAGCACAGGGGGTTTTTAGGGCAATGAAATGATTCTGCATGATACTGACTGCATGGGGACAGGTCATTATATAGTCATCAAAACCCATAGGACGTACAACACCAAGAGCAAACCTGAAGGAAAAGTGTGGGCTTTGGGTAGTAATGACGTGTCGATGTAGGTACACTGACTGTGACACATGTACCACTGTGGTGGGGGATGTTGACAGTGGGGGAAGCTGTGCGTGAGGGGCAGGAATGTATGGGGAACTCTTTAGACTTTCTGCTCAGTTTTGCTGTGAACCTAAAAGTGCTCTAAAAAAATAAAGTCTATTTTATAAAGAAATAAGAAATACTACTACTGCTGCTACTACTATGCTTCCAAAAAGATTAAGTGACTTGTTATGACCACACGGAAAGAGGTGTGCCTGGGTGTGGATGGGGGGCAGTGCGTTCACATAGCCCCTGCTCTTCCCCACTGACGTTCTCCCCGTGGGATGGGACAGGGAATATTAATGGCCAGGCTGCAGCAGATATTCACTAGAGGTTCCCTACGTTTCGTCTCCCCCAACCCAGTTTCTCACAATTTGGATGAACTGCCTGAGCCTCTAAATGCACTTGGAGACTTGCCAGTTAACTCTTTGCCAGTTGTCACTCCTCCCCACAACCTGTCTTCTGTGTGGCCCACCCTCCACAGCCCTAGACTGTGAGAGCCTCCAGAATTGACTTTTTGTCTCTACATTCTTAGCTTACAGCTCTGTGTCAGGTAGCAGGAGCTAAAGCAATGTCTGCTGAGAAAATGAATGAATGAATGAGTGAATGGCAAGGAGAGAGAGAACAGGACAGGAAGATAGAGGGAAGAAAGAGGAAGAGAAGGTAGAAGAAAAAGAGATGGAGTAGGGGGAGGGAGGAGGAAAGGCTTGGCCTCTCTGGTTTGATGCCACCTTCCGTCTTGCTGGGGTGGAGAGCCCTCTCAGTGGCTTCCTCCTCCTTCCCTCCCAGCAGAAGGGCTTTGGCCTAAGCTGTGCCCAGCCCCCTCCCCCCCCCTACCTCCCCATAGCGGTTTTCCTCATAAAGTCTTTAACCCTTAGAAGGAGAATTGATCCGCCCCCATCTCCAAAAAATGAACTTGCTATTTGGGCAAAAGAGAAAAGGAAAAAGCTTGAAGTGGAAAAACCTTTGACTTGGAAACTCAGCTGACTGCCCACATTTGCAGTAAAAGCTCCTCTAGTTACTGGCTGCGTGGAGCCAAGAGTAACACGGAGGCCGGCGCTGGGAGGAGGCCGGCCCTTTCAGAGGAGCCGCTGAAGTGCTATGAGCTTGGAGTCCAGGAAGGCAGGACGGGGCTCATCTCTGGGGTGGATTCCCAACCCCCTTCCTCCTCTCCGTCAAGACAGTGGTCAGTCATGCCGATGGGGCTGTCCTGGGGGCCAGAAAGGCCCAGGAGAGGCAGGTCCAGGGGGAAGCCAGGGACTGGGTCTGCCTTGTAGTCTCAGCATCTCCCTCAATGCCTGACACACGAAGGTGCTCAAAGCACATCTGAAAAAAAGAACCGCATAACCCTCACCCCAAGGGGTTGACGGGAGCCCCAGCACCTACCCCCAGGCTGCTCCTAGCCTAATTGTGGAGACAGAACCGATAGAAAGAAACAGACGCGTGATCCACAAGTTGAATACCAAGTGAAATAAAGGTCATACAAACCAGGCTCTACCCTCTCAGAGCAGCACCGTGGATGGGCTGGATGGGGCCAGAGGAGGGTAAAGAGGGACTTCCTCAGAGTGGATCTAAGCGGGTCTGTGAAGGAGCTGATGGAAATCATTTGCCTGAAACTAGTGGGATGGGTATCAAGGTGGGGAGGGGCAATTCAGACTAAACCACCGAGATCCAGGACAGCAGGAGCTGAGGGAGGGATAGGGCAGGTGTCCTGATGGGTGGTGTGTGTGTGTGTGTGTGCGTGTGTGTGTGAGCAGGGCTAGGGTTCACACGGAATCACTTGCTCATAAGCTGGGCAGCCGGGGAGATAGCAAAGGATAACTTACAGGCCTTACACAATCTCCCAGTTTCTATAGTTTCAGCCTTGGCTGTGCTTATAGGGGTGTTAACGTAAAAAGCCATTGAAACCTGTAAAGAATTTTTGTGAGTTTATTTGAGCCAAACTGTCGACATATGCCGGGAAGCAGAACCTCAACGAATTGAGATAGTGCTCCGGAGAATGGCGGGGTTACATCTGTATTTATACATTTGCAGTCAAGGGAGGGGCATAGGTGGGTTACATGAAATTCTTTGGTGACAGATTAAGGAGGAGGGATAAAGCAAAGTGGGGAAACCCCTGGGATTGGATATAAAGTAAAATGATGGACACATGCTTAGGTGGGTGCGGGATCAATTAACATGATGATGAAGGAATCTGTGGTCTCTGTCCTGGCTCCCAGCACATTTGGTTGTGCCCCAGGGGCTCCAGAAAAAGGGAAGTTATAATTACCCAGACATTTCAAGGGTATGTTTTCATAGATGCAAAAAGACAGACAGGCTCAGTGAAGGTAAAGGTTGGCCTTGTCAGTGAAGATACTGGCCTAGGATGTAACTGCCCACCATAACTGCTTTTAGTTCAAGTTTCATTTCAGACCATGCTTTGTGGTGACTTTAGGTCTCTGAGTTTGCAAGACTGCCATGCAGGCCTCCCCTGAGCCTGTCAGGTCAGCATGTGGCCCCTTTCGTCCACACAGGTGATGGGAAGAGGCCCAGAGTTGTAAAAGCCCAGAGACCAAATCAGTTTCCACAAGAAAGAGGGAAAACACAGGAACTGGAAGAAGAGGTGGAGGGTGAAGGAAAACCCCTATTCTGTAAAACTACTGTTTGGAATTCTCTGCTATTCTTTAGATGGCCTCTTATTCTGAAAAAGTAACTTGGCTTTCTAGCCTGCTTGAATAGTGGAAGAGATAAACTTAGCTATCTGACCTTGTAGGCCAGAGACTAGATACACCCAATGCCATGCCAGGTGCATTTTTTAATTGGATAGAACTGTATAGTTTTCAAGGCCGCCGCCAGCAAGCGCACAAAGGGCTGACTCTTCTATAAAAAGGGAAGTTCTGCTTGTAGCTTTGCTTAGATTTGGATTCATTTCCCTGAGCCCGCCGCGGTGAATAAAGTGTAACTCCAAACTCTCAGAGCTCTGTTTGGGGGCTGGTCCCCATTTTCTAAGCAGATTCCGCCTTGGTGAGGCCACAAGATCAGCTAGAACTGCCCACAGAGGCTGGTGACAGACCCTGTCACTGTGGCCGCTTTTTGATGTCATGTAGCAAGAAATCAGGCTGCCCGAGGCAGGCCCCTTTGGTCCCTCTGGTCCGGTTTTTCTGTAACAGAGGGAGGGTGAAGGGTGAAGAGAGAAGCAGCTCACGCTAGGGGTTGCTCTTTGTTTTTGCTTTGTCTTCTTTTGTTTTGCAAGAGAGAGGAAGATTAAGGAGCTATTGAGCATATAAAGAGGCTTGGAGAGGCTGTCTGGGTGCTGGGTGCTCTGTGAAGCTGTGGGCAGGGATCTCTGGAAAGCCCGGGATAGAGTGTAAAGTTTCTGGAACTGGACCACCTTGCCTTCAGATGTGACCCTGCTGAAGGAGACCCTGGAGGGGAAGCAAAAAGGCCTAATTTTATTCTGGTTACAACTTCCTGGAAGACAACGTGTCTTACTCAGTATTCATTCTCTCTTTCCTTCCTAAGGAAACCACAATCTGTCACCCAGACACAACACATTTCCCGGCCTCCCTTGCCACACCAGCAGCCATGTGACCAACCAATGAGGTATCTGCAGAGGCTGCTGGAGGGCTTATGGGACAGTCTGGGTTTCCTGCAGACTCACCCCTTCCGTGTCACCCTTCTCTGTTTTCTTCTTCCTGGAACATGTGGTCAGGGGGCATTTGTGAGGATGAAAGCCATGAGCAAAGGGTAATGGGGCAGAGGGACCAAAGGGGCCTGCCTCGGGCAGCCTGATTTCTTGCTACATGACATCAAAAAGCGGCCACAGTGACAGGGTCTGTCACCAGCCTCTGCGGGCAGTTCTAGCTGATCTTGCGGCCTCACCAAGGCGGAATCTGCTTAGAAAATGGGGACCAGCCCCCAAACCACAGCAGCAAAAATAAGTCAGGAGGTTGGGGCATCATTCCAGTCCTGCCTCTCTGGTGCCCCGTGACTGACAGGGCAGGGCCTCCATCCTCAGACTGCGCCCAGAGGCGGGGCCACTGGCAGAGTGTGAGAGGCGGGACTTGGGGAGGGGGGGATCAGCAGGTGTTCTGTGGGGACTGAAGGCAGGAGGAGGAAGACTTGCAAAGTGCATTCCTACTCCCATCCCACGTGGGGACTTCTGCACCCCTACACCCCACCTACTCGTTTTCATTCTCTCTGGGGTTGAAGGAACGAGAAAGCAGGGCAGCAGTGGCCAGACTGCCAGGTCTCGGTGGCTCCTAAGCTGGTCATTGTATCCTGCTAAAGGGCCAGCTCCCTACCCCCACCTCCGGGCCCTGAACAGGTGCCCACCGATTTCTGCCCCACCCCAACCACTTGTCAAATTCACTTGTTTCTAGACCTCAGAGATACACCAGACCTGGCTGGGAGACAGGAGCCTCACTTCTATGCTCAGTAACTGGCGTGGCCCTTAGCTGGACAAGCCATGCCTGCTCTGGGCTTCAGGTGTTCCTCACCTGTAAGCAGAGGGCTGCCCTGGCAGTGGTCCCCACAGGCCCATGCTGGTCTGTGGCGATGTAATGATGATGATGATGACTATTATTTACAGGATGTTTCCTGTGATAAGTGCTTTTCACATATGAACTCATTTACTCTCATAACCACTCTGGGAAGTGTATGCTATTGTCACCTTCACTTCATAGATGATAAAACCGGGGATCAGAGAGGGTAAGTAACTTATCTGAGGTTCTTCAGAATATGAGTGGTGGAGCCTACATTTGAACTCAGGTAATCTGACCTCAGAGTCCATGAGCTAACTCAGTACATTTAAGCTGCCGTGTGATAAGGATAAACTAAGAAGGATAATGATCATATGTGTATATTGATGTCCATGCGTCCATACACACATATTTTAACAGGTTTGTGTAATGCCTGCATAAATTTAAAACTGCCTTTCTGGGAAAGAACTGGGATATATTCTTTATGTTAAAAATAAGAGAATAACTCCTCTATATTTTTTATGTTAAAGTGTCCTTTTCTGAGATGATGGCAGAAAATGAGCATTTTATTTGTTCAATTGGCAAAATAACAATTGACATCCTATTGTATTGTACATTGCCCTTCCCCCCATGGGAATAGACCATGAAATTAAAAGTCTGGGAGCCCCTGGACAACAGGGACTCACAGTCCTTTGTGACTTAAATAGGTTCAGATCTTCAACCTCCAGATCAGGGGACGTAGGCCACACGTGCCGGGAGACCTCCTGCCAGAGGTTGGGCCACACCACCTGGTGCCCCAGTCAGCCCAGCAGGAGAAGGGCCTAGAAGGGCCTGCCGATGACTTGCCTGTTGGAGACTCTGCAAATACTTGATTCGTAAAGAAAACTTGCCTGGCCTGGCCCCAGCGTTAGCTCCAGCCTCTTCTGTCCGTGTCGACCCCTGGAATAGGCACCATAGAAAGAAAGAATCTGAAATTACTCAGTGAGATATTTTATTTGGGACCAGGTCCCAAACATAACCTCCCCTTTCCCAATCCTGAGTGCCTGGTACCAAAGCCAAACAAGCTCTAACCTGAGAGGAAGCAAAAGGCAGAACTCAGGATTACCTTGAGGCCACCTGTTGAAAGCGATTGTTCTCCAAGGGCATGGATTCCAGGGAAGCCTGGAGCTGATCCGAAACAGGACCAGCAGCATTGGGGGCAGGGCATTGGTGCTTGCTTTCTTTAACGTTGGTGAACTCTTGTTTGGAGGCTAATGTAGAACAAGTAACTTGGGGGAAAGGAATTTGTGTAGCCCTATGTTGTCACTTTTTTTCTTACCAAATGTCTCGGGGTCCCTCATGAAGGAGGGACATTTGCTAACATCCAAATAGTTAGCAGCCAGGGAAATTCTTAGGAAGGCCGAGGAAGCCAGCACTGCTTTTGTTATGGGTTCTGCATGCTTAAAACCAAGCAAAGAATTAGAGTTGGTGGGCCGGAGTCTGCCCAAAATGAACTAAAACGAAATAAATGTAGGGTTAGTATTTGTGGAAAGGGGAGGCGGGAGTCCTTTTATTTCTTTCTAGCCAACAAACACAGAATCAAAGGACTGGTGAGGGCTACCCATTTGGCAGAAATCTAAGAAATTAGAGCAAAAGGAACATAAATAGCCAAAAAGTCTTCCAGTTTTGCAAACCAGATGTGACCCTGGGATTGGGTGTCATGAAGAAGAAGAACAGCTGTCGGGTATGTTCTGTGGTGACTTCGACAACATCATTCTTTCATCATCAAAAGCGGCTTTGACAGCTTCATCCTTTGCAGGAAGATTAAAACTAGAGAGAGGAAGACGTGCTCAATCACAGCACTCATCCGATTGCCTCGATTTGCTGGGAGACCCAGGCTGTGGCCTGAACTGCTCATGGAGCCCCGCAACTAAAAGTGTTTTTTTCTGATGATGGGATTGTAGGAAATGAAGTTGACAGAGTGGCTGTTCTATTGAGAAAAAGACTTGCAGCCATAGTGGTCCATCAGAACACCAAGAAAAACACAGAACAAAGGAAAACATGACTGGCAAGAGCCCTTATTAAGGCCGCAGTCCCACAGTTTCAAAGTAGCAGCAACCCACCTGCAAATGAAAACTGGAAATTTGAATTTTTTGAGCTTTTTGTGGGATGGGGTTGGGGAGGAACAGTGTACTTTCTATGGGTGGTTCCAAGGAAATGATTTCTGGTCCTTGCTACATGCCCATAGTTTAAATAATCCATTATGTTGTCAATTGTACCTTTGACTCTCCTGTTGGCTCTCTTTTTTCAGCCTGTACTCAAGTGACAGAAAGCATTGTCACTGCCCGACATGCTCAGACAATTCCATCCTAGACATTGACCTGGCCCCTTTCCAGCTACAGCCCGAGCACGCATCCTTCTGCCCAGCCATGTTGCTTTCCTGAAAGGGAAGTCCACGGGCCACCCTGGTGGGATTGCCACATAAAGTACAGGACACCCATTAAATCTGAATTTCAGACAAGCAACAGATAACTGAGGCACACTTATATTTAAAGCGTTATTTATTGCTTACCTGAAATTCAAATTTTAGCTGAGTTCACATTTAACTGGGCATCTTGGGTTTTTACTTGCTAAATGTGACAATCCCACTGACCTCGTCCCCTGTCCTGAGTTTCCATTTGCTTCTCAGCCCACTGAAACCTCTCTGTTGATGCTCCTCTCCCCCACTTCCCCTGAGGGACCTCCTAAGGACCAAGGCCAGAGGAGGCGTCTGTAGGCCTTACAGCAGGGACCTCTCTGGAGTGTTCGGCAGTCACTGTGGTGTCCCCTGCCTCGTGGTGGGGCTGTCTTCTCTCGTGGTTCCATGGCGCTTCACACTCTGTTTTCTCCATCTTTCTCTGGCAGCCCTTCTCTGCTTTCTTTATGCCCCCCCCCCCCCCGCCACACACACACACACACACACACACACACACACACACACACACACCTTGTTAAGCTGCCCTGTGCTTGGTTGGTGCTCCCAGGGTCCTGTTCTTTAGCCTTCAGCACTCTCTATACACAGAGCTGTGTTTGCTATCATAATTCTCTCCGTGCGCAGCCCCACTGGCCTCAGCTGCCCTGAGCAGCCTCGCCTGCTCATCCATCATCCTGACCGCAGGCACCAGCGTGCATCTCACAGGGAGACCTGCCTGCCCTGGGCCTTCGAGAAGGGCTCAGTGTCAGGGAAGAGAGCGCTTTCCCCAGGGGTCAGAGCACTGGCCTCCGAATTGATCAGCTCTGAATTACAAGGTCGCATCCCAGTGGGCCCTGGTGCTCCAGAGCCAGACAGGGTGTCCTGCTTCCTTCCCCGCGTCGCCTCTTCTCTCGGGATCCCTTCAGCATGAATTTACTCCACATCAGGTGCATTCCTGCTTTTCTTTTATTACTTTTGTTGCTGTGAATGATTATTATTTCTACAAACACATACTCACACCATCTGATTGGGAACATCCTGGGCTCTCCTCTGGCAGCCTGTGCTCTGCTGGAAGGCAGCAAAAGACAGTACCTCATGGGGGATGTTTAGTGCATAGGTATAACTGTAATCATAAGAACTGAGCTGCAAAGGGTGAGGAGGAGATTTTTGAGAGAATAACGAGGAGACTGTGAGGGGGAGGATGTCCTCAACCCGCTGAGATCTGGTGTCTTTACCCAACAACCTACAAAAACTGCTCTTAAGGTTGCTGGTCTCCTCAGTTGCCCAATCCAATAGGTATTTTCCAGTACGTACCAATTTCCCAGCACGTCCATTCTCCGAGGCATTGGATCATCTATGCTACTATTGTTTTTATCTTTCTAAAATAACTTTATTATATAGCAGGTTTGTTAGGCTATCTAGGTATATTCTAGTGGGGATAGGAGGTGAGGCTAAAATATATCATTAATTAATCAATAACATGGCAAGTGCTCATAAATGTTTAAAGTTGAATAAAGCAAGAAAGGTGATAGAGTCTCTTTGATAAGGTGACAAATGGAGAGAGGAAGGGAGCCATGGGGACAGCTGGGGAAAGATTACCCTGGAGAGGAAAAACAGCGAATTCAAATGAACAAGGAGAGAGTGTGCAAAGGGGTTAGGGCAGGGATGGGCAAACTTTTTGACTCGAGGGCCACAATGGGTTCTTAAACTGGACCGGAGGGCCGGAACAAAAGCATGGATGGAGTGTTTGTGTGAACTAATATAAATTCAAAGTAAACATCATTACATAAAAGGGTACGGTCTTTTTTTTCAATAGTTTTATTCATTTCAAACAGGCTGGATCCGGCCCGTGGGCCATAGTTAGCCCAAAGCTGGGTTAGGGTGTTAGAATCAGAGCAGGGTGGTGGGGGAAGTAAGAGATGAAGTCAGAGAATTGACAGGAGTGACTGGTTATGAATAGCCCTGTCAGCTGTGGTCAAGACTTTTGAGCCTACTCCGTATGAGATAAGAAGGGGTAGGAAAATTTGATGGTGGCTTAGACTAGAGTGGTACTGGTAGAAGTAATGATAAGTGATTGGACTTGAGGTGTAATTGACAGGATGTGTGGATGGGTTGCATGTGGAAGGTAAGAGAAGGAAACACTGACTCTAAATGTTTTGACCTGAATAATTAGTAAGATGCCATTATTGAGAAGAAGACTACAGGGTACACAGATTTGAGAGGGGAGGAATCAAGTTTAGTTTAATACTTAAGTTTATAATACCTATGGAACATCTGGTGGAGATCTATAATAAGTAGGCAGTTGAAAAGAGGAATTGAACATAGGACAGAGTTTGGAGATGGGAATATAAATCATCCACATGTAATGTTATTTAAAAGCCATGGACTTGGTGGGTCATCTAGAGAGTAAATATAAATAGAAAAGAAATCAGGAAGAGCTAGCAGAAGAGACTGAGAAGGAGCCTCTATGGAAGTAGGAGCGATGAAAGTGACTTCCCAAAGGCCAAGGATTTCAGGAAGGAGGGTGAGCAAACAAACCACCATGAGATACCACTCACACCTGTTCGAATAGCTATTCTCAAAGACTGGAGATAAAAAGTATTGGTGGGGTTGTGGTGAAAAGGGAACACTTGTGCACTATTGCTGGAATTGTAAATTGGTGCAGCCACTATTGAAAACAAACAGTATGGAGTTTGCTCAAAAAATTAAAAATAGAACTACCTTATGATCCAGGAATCCCATTTTTAGGTATTTATCTGAAGAAAATAAAATCACTATCTCAAGAGATATTAGCACTCCTGTGTTCATTGAATCATTATTTACAACAGCCAAGATATGGAAGCAATCTAAGTGTCCATTGTTAGATAAATGGATAAAGTTGTCATACACACACACACACACACACACACACACACACACACACACACACACACTGGAATAGTATTCAACCATATAAAGGAAGTCATTGCCATTTGAGACAACATGGGTAGATCTTGAAGGCATTATGCCTAGTGAAATAAGTCAGAAAGAGAAAGACAAATGCCATATGATTTACATGTGGAATCTAAATGAAAACACACACAAAATGAACTCATAGATACAGAGAACAGATTTTGGCTGCCAGCAGGTATGGGGTTGGGCGTGGGGGGAGAGCAAATTGGGTGAAGGTAGTTAAAATGTAAAACCCTGGGGATGTAATGTATAGCATGGTGACTATAGTTAACAATACTTTATTGCATACTTGAACATTGCTAAGAGAGTAGATCTTAAAAGTTCTCATCAACAGAAAGTAAAAACTATAATTCTGTGTGGTGTCAGATGTTAGCTAGACTTATTGTGGTGATTATTTCACAATTACAAATACCAAAATTTTTATACACCTGAAACTAATATGTTACACATCAATTATACCTTTTTTAAGTTTTTAAAAATTGATTTTAGAGAGAGGAAGGGAGAGAGAGGGAGAGAGAGAGAAACATCAACGTGAGAGAGAAACATCAATCAGTTGCCTGTTGCATGCTCCCAATCTGGATCAAATTCACAACCTAGGCATGTGCCCAGACCAGGAATCGAACCTGCCACCTTTTGGTGTATGGGATGATGCTCCAACCAACTGAGCCACACCAGCCAGGGCAACATCAATTACATCTTAATTTTTAAAAGGCATGATAAGGTATGTCCAACTGAGAGGCTACATAAGAAAGAATGAAGGGTGACCATGTGTCTGACAGATGGAGGACATTGGTGGCCTGAACTTTTTCAGTGAGATGATGGAGCCAAAGCATGACCAGAGAGGATTCAAGAGGGAGAAGATGAAAAGGCAAGTTTAGATAGTTTTTTCAGTAAGTTTAGTAAAGAATAGAGAAATGGGGCAATAGCTGGAGCAGGAATATGGATCAAGGGAGGGATTTTTTGTTCTATTTTCTAAATGGAAGATATTATAGCATTTTGAGCAATTTTCAAGATCCACTGAAAGATTCCAGGGCTCTTCAAAGAAATGGCTGCTTTCAGGACTGGAGAGAAAAAATACAAAATGAGGTTGGAGCATCATGTGCCAAATGTCCAGAAGTGTTTGGAGAATGATGGGGAAATGGCAACAGGACCCAGAAGCCAGCTTGCAGGTGCTGGTACCAGTCAAATCAGAGGCAATTTGAACATCAAAATACATGTTAGTAACAGATTATTACCTGTTGAGTAAAAGGCCAACCTGTGAATCAGCAGGCTATGGCCTGTGGACCAAATCCAGCCTGCTGTCTGTTTTGTATGGTTTATACAAGTAAACTTTTGCAATCAATTTGATAATAGGGGACGCTGACTTTGAACCCTAATTAAGTCTAATCTCTCCCCCCCCCCCCCAAAAGAACTCCATTCTTATTAGGAGAACTGCATTGCAAAAATATATACTTAATAATTACGTTTTTCGTTGCATCAGTGAAATTTTATGGACATTTTCCCCTCTTGTTATAAAAGAAGTACCTAGATAATACCCTCAGTTTGGCCTCTTGGCCTGCAAACCTGAAATATTTCCTAGATAGTAATATCTCTCATCATTCCCACAAGGAGTTTGCCGATTCGGGTCTAAACTAATATAAATAAACACATGAATAAATTTAATGTTTGATGATGAGGAGTATATCTAAATAGTGTCACAGCTTTTCCCACAAATTACTTTTTAATCACAAAGGAGCAAAGGAACACACTGCCATGGAGAAGCCTAGCGGACACTAACTTCAGCGATGGAGGCACGCCCATTCATGATGGGACAAATTAACCTTGAACTCCACTGACAGGACCCAACAAGAAAAACATCTTCCTCTGTCATTCCTCCTGAATCCAATCAGAAGGAAACAAACTAACCCACCATGAGGGCCCTCTACAAAATAACTGCCTTTCATCTTCAAGGTCAAGGTGATGAAAGTCAAGAAGAAATGAAGGAACCTGTCACCATGGGAGACACACACACAGCTCGCTGGCTAGAGAGAAACAAATCATAAAACTAAATATAAAAAATAAAAACAAAACAGAGAAAGAGGAGAAAATTAAAATGAAACATTTGAAGTCGGGACAGAAGTTTGAAAAAGATAAAACAGGGGAAAAAAAAAGACCCTAACAAATGATTATTTTTAAAGCTAAGTGTTTAAGAATCTTTTAAAATAAGAATTAAATATTTCAAAAGAAAACAACGTAAAATTATGTATAAAACATAAATAATAAAAGCTAAGCCCTTCGGAGGAACAAAAACATGATGGGGTAAGATAATAAGACAAATGTCCTGAGGGAACAAACAAGAACAAAAAGCTAGATATTTCAAGCAATTTACTTCCAAACACTTCCCTACCGATGGGGAGGACAAAAAAGACAAATGATTGCTAATGAGCAGGGAGCATAGTCACAGGTGTTGCTAAAAAAAAAAAAAAAAAAAGGAAGAAAATATAAATAGTAGAAAAGAGTCTAAAGAATAAGCATCATTTGCCTGGCCTGCAAAGAGAAACTAAATCCCAAAGGAAAATTAAAGACAGAACTTCCTTTCTACTTTAACCCAGGCAATGAGCAGACACTTGAGGGATACCCCCTGGGAGGAGAGCATGCGGGTCACTGTCCCCAGAATGTTCCCTCCTCTTGCCTGTCATTTAAAAACAGTGGTTTCCTGCCCTAGCCGATTTGGCTCAGCGGTTGGAGTGTTGGCCCTCAGACTGAAGGGTCCCAGGTTCGATTCTGGTCAAGGGCACGTACCTCAGTTGCAGGCTCAATCCATGGCCCCAATTGGGGCACATGTCGGGGGCAACCAATCAATGCATCTCTCTCAAACAAGGTTTCTCTCTGTCTCTCCCCCTCCCTTCTACTCTCTCTAAAAAATCAATGAAAAAATATCCTTGGGTGAGGATTAACGAAACACAAAACACAGTGGTTTCCTAGCAAGTAATCGGGAAATATTAAGCCAAGAGGTTCCACCTGGCCTTGCGGCAGCCCTGGAAAGCTGCCGTGCTGTCAGCTTCATGCCGTAGCGCCTGTGTTTGAAGCATCCCCAGTTGTCCCGGGCCTGACTCCGAGAGAGTAGTACTTGGTGAGAAGCAAGTGCAGTGTTAGAGGGCTCTCTGGCTGGGCTTTTGGGGGCTCATTCAAGTTGCTTCAACAAATGGGAAGGAACACACACACAGGGACCCAGGAAAAGATGAACAACCAGATCTCGGGAGAAATGGAGGTTGAGGGTGTTCATGGCCCTTTGCTCTGGGGCTCCATTGCTATGAGAATGACTGCTATCGACTGAAGGTTTGTGTGCCCCAGCTCCCAAGTCGTATGTTGCAACCGAACACCCAAGATGATGGAACTAGGAGGTGGGAGGTAGTTAGGTCATGAGGGTAGAGCTCTCATGAGGTGAATTAATGTCCTATAAAAGAGGCCTCGCAGTGATCCCTGGCTCTCCCACCCGGTGAGGATACAGCGAGAAGACAACTGTCTATAAGTCAACAAGCAGCCCCTCACCAAGCACTGCATCTGCCACACCCTGATCCTAGACCTCCAGCCTCCAGAACTGTGAAAAGTCAGTATTTATGAGCATCCCAGTCTGTGGTGTTACAGCAGCCCGAGTGGGCTCAGTGATTTTACAATTATTTTCTCTATTCACTTTGTCAGCTTTTCTTTCTCAATCCACGAGCTTTATACAATGCGACATCATATCAATTTAGTTATAGATAGGTATGGATATGTGCAATAAGATACTAAAATACAACTCTTCCTCCCTCAGTTTGGACTGAGAACCCAAAAGCTTAGCACAAAGCCATAGGTACAAAGCAACCCCACATTCCAGAGTAAGGTGCTAAGCCATCTATGCAGGACTTGCAAAGAAGATCTATGAACACCCATTCTGCAGCCCTAAGCATATCAGCCACCCTGAGAATATTAAAGGCTTGAGATCGAAGTGGAAGTGGTGTTGATTCTTTATTTTTTTGGTGGGGGGGCGGGGGGGGCAGAGTTGTAAAAGTGTTATAGAAGAGGAGAGAAGCTTACTCTTCACATTAAACCAAGTGATTAGATATTTAATGGACCACTTGGAGAATATATTAGACATTACTAGACTGGTGCTGAACCTATGCCTATAACAGTATCAAAAGCAAGAGACTGTGGCTGACTAGTTAGTGCATTGTCATAGAGGAGTACAGAGAGCTGTACCTCCATCATGGTAGGAGGGAAATGCTGATAGGAGCCTGGAATAGAGATGGTGGCCTGGGGCTCTCTATAAAGAGACCCTGGCCCTGAAGACTGCTTGGAAGATCTGAGGGGCCCCAACAAGAGCCCAAAGGATTAAAGGACCTGGATACTAAAGTATACCCATGAGCTAAGGGAGGAATGGCAGATGAGCAGCCGCCATCAGAACCACTATCAGAAGACTCCAACAGGGACAAGAAACATAAGACCCAAGAGGACAAAGTCAGCTTTAAACATCCAGTGGTTGGCAAACTGTGGCTCGTGAGCCACATGCGGCTCTTTGGCCCCTTGAGTGTGGCTCTTCCACAAAATACCACGTGCGGGCGCGCATGTACAGTGCGATTGAAACTTCGTGGCCCATGCGCAGAAGTCGGTATTTTGTGGAAGAGCCACACTCAAGGGGCCAAAGAGCTGCATGTGGCTTGTGAGCCGCACTTTGCTGACCACTGGAATGCTGGTCGCCAGGCTGGGGCAGGGGGTGGGGGTCATAGGTCAATAGATTTATGCAGTGATGGCGAACCTTTTGAGCTCGGCGTGTCAGCATTTTGAAAAACCCTAACTTAACTCTGGTGCCATGTCACATATAGAAATTTTTTGATATTTGCAACCATAGTAAAACAAAGACTTATATTTTTGATATTTGTTTTATATATTTAAATGCCATTTAACAAAGAAAAATCAACCAAAAAAATGAGTTCGCGTGTCATAGGTTTGCCATCACTGGCCTAGGCCAAAAAATACCAGCACCATACTACAATAGTCCCCACAAAATAAGACTTTTTCTGCTCCTTACATCTCCTCCCTCGCCCTGAGCAACAGTTTTGGGGGGGGCAAGAGATAGCCTATTGAGGGAGGGGAAAGGAGATGTATAAGGTGAGTAAATAGAGGATCAGCTGATCACAATCCTTCCTGCCCCCTTCAGCTTCTGATGTGAAGCAGACCAGTACTGAGGGAGAGAAGTCTTCATATTATAAGAAATTTGATAATTGAGGTTTTAGGAAATAAAGAGGATAACTTCAGGACCAAAGGTCTTTGGTAGACAAGGGGAGATGGGATCAACTCAGTGTTTCATGGGAGGGACCTGCCTCAACAGGAGCAGGGGCTGTTCGTCTCCTGCAGTCAGGAATTGGGGGTGGACAGCTGGATTTTCAGGCAGTAATGAGCCTTTTGACAGCTGAGTCATCTCACATACATGTGATGCATTCAGAAGGGGACCAGTCCATGAAGTTGTGGTTTTCCTCTCATCATGTTGACTTGCCTGAGCAAGGTGCAAAATGGAGCGCTGGTCTACCGAACTTTAGGGCTTTTCTGGTAAGAATGCTGCGTGAAGACAAGGACATGCACAAGGGGTGATGACACTGAAGAGCCATAGAATCTACCTTGAGTTAGGAGAGAAGTGAAGACAGGAGAAGGATGAAGGAACACTAAATTTCAGGGCCAACGTAGCAAAGGTTCTGATGAGTATGAAGAATTGCGGGACTGACTGTGTCTGGAGGCAGCCATCACAGAGAACCCTAAAATAGAAGACAGAAATGTATTGACACCATTCATTACCACCTCTACACTCTTCAAACACTTCGGAGTCTTCTGATTGTCCATTGGCTGATTCTTCTGTCCCTGGCAAGCTCTGTATGTCCTTCAGAAACTGCTGGAGCTGTAGCTCTACCTCAGTTCTCAGCCTTGTGACACCACGAATAGGATTTTCCTTCTCAAGCGTATGTTCCTATACTCTTTCATCCTCGCACTGCCACTTCTGGATCTGCGTGCTTTGGATAAACCTCAGTGATTTGTCAGAAGAACAGGGGCTGACGTGTAGCCACCCTTGACCCCAGTTGGGTAAAATGTTTTCTCTCTCATGTACAACTGTTTACCACAGGAGACTTTTGGGAGACCAGTAGTATCCCAGCTCCTTTAGGTGGGGTCCAGGAAATAACAGGGAAAGACGTAGAGCTACAGATCCTCCAGAACACCCCAGCTACAATGGCAAAGGCTGGAGGCCCAGGGAATGCCAGCCAGAGAATTCTCCCTAGAAGACAAGGATCTCAAGGGTATGAAACCAGAAGCTGTTAAATTATCTTGACTGGGTGAGCTGAAGTACATGTATGTGATTAGCATCTATCCAAGCACGATGGAACCTCCTGACCTGTGTGTCAAGCTGTTCTGGTGAAATATACATGGAAGGTAGAACAAATAAAAAAAAACACCCGAAATAAAACACACACATGATGTTTTTAAACCTCTATTTGTGCCTTCTGAGGACAGAATATCCTTAAGGAAATGGAGTCCACGCTAAGCCTCCCGTGGTGATGTGCCTTGGCTTCCAGTGGGAGTGGTTTCAGCACCAACGCATTTGCTCGGTGACTCCAGCATTGTGCTCTGGAGCCAGATCACACTGGCTCGCAGGAACTGACTGCTCAATTTTCCAGAATTTCGTGAGCTGGTTGTTAAAGGCATACATCACTTGAAGTTAAATTATGCAAACTGATCATTACATCACCTTAAAAAAAAGGTAATAAACACTCACAACTTGCTGATTATTTTATTGGATATTATTATGCTCTCGAGGGTATGTGCATCTGTTGTATCTACCTGGGAGACACGTTATTAAACGGAGTTCCACTGTGCATCCTATTCCTACCTCGGCATTGAACCCAAATAGTCCCTGGAAAACAGCAGGTATTACAAATCATCCCCACACCCCCTTCCTCCAACAGACCCAGTTGGCAAACATTTACCAGCAACCAGTGGACTCCAGGGACTCAAGGGAGATCCGTTAGAATGACCACGCATCGGCCCACCTCAGGAGCCTGCTAGTTTCTCTGCCCTAGCCAGGCACCCTCCTCTGTGCAGGGAGGGGCCAATACTGCCCTTACTTATTTGAAAGGCATCTTGATCAGATGCTCTCCCTCCGACAGCAGTGCTGAGGAGCTGGCTGAGGAAATATTTTCCCAACTCTGCCTGGTTTCCTTTTGAACAGGAACAAAACTGGTCCTAAGGAATGCAGCCGGTAGATAAGTAAATAGGGCAGCTGTGATGTGAGTTCCAGCTGAACTAAGACAACTTATGAGTCTGGTTTGTATAAAAAGGAAGCTTATAGATTCAGATTTTCCTCCCTTCCTGCCCTCCTGTCTCTCTCCTACAAGAGGACACAGTCTGCTTGCATTTGCTCTCCCCGTTCCCTGGGGATACAGCTGGCACCTGGCTGTGCTTTGGCTGCAGTACAGGATAAACTTGCTATTTTCTGGACACTTGTGTCCAGTGGTGGAGCCATGGATTTCTATTTTAACAGTGGACATTGCTTAGCCTCCATGGGACTCTTTCAAGGGCCCGTGGCCCAGGATCCCCTGTTCTGAGCTAGAATAACCCTCCAGCCCCAATTCCATACAAAGCTCAGTCATCTCACTTGAGGGCCGAGGACAGGAGGAGCTGGGAAACTGGCAGGTTTAGGAATTCAGCTAAATGTCTGATTCTTCCTGAAAATATGCAACTTTCTTCCCTACCTCAAAACCTGATGGTAAATTAGGCACACTAAACATGCACTATGTACATGCACTCATGTTAGTATATGCCCATAACACTTCAGAAATGGCTCCAGTTCCTAGTTCCTATTTGTTCAGATACATGTGTTAGGATGTAGTGCAGCCATCTGCTATGAACCTGAATGTTTGCAGGTGTGTGTGTAGAAAGGCGTGGTTGAGTGCCATTTGTAGATGCTTGTGTGTTTGAATGGGTACAGTCACATGTGTGTAGTTGTGTGTGTTCCTGCCTTTGCTTTTGCATAGACAGATGTGATTGTGTGTGTGCAGGAGTGAGCCCAGTGACTTTTGCAAACCTGGTTGAAATGCTTGGAGAGCCCTAACTGGTTTGGCTCAGTGGATAGAGCATTGGCCTGCGGACCGAAGGGTCCCGGGTTCGATTCTGGTCAAGGGCATGTACCTTGGTTGCGGGCACATCCCCAGTGGGAGGTGTGCAGGAGGCAGCTGATCGATGTTTCTAACTCTCTATCTCTCTCCCTTCCTCTCTGTAAAAAAACGAATAAAAAAAAAAGAGAAATGCTTGGAGAGTGTCATCATCTTATAAAAATAGAAAAAAAATTTTTATAAAACCACACTGAAATATTTTTCTTTTAAAAGGCTCTCTATGTTCTCCCTGCGTGTAGTGGAAAAATACCAAATACTTGCATTTTTCTGTCATGATAAGGATTGTTGGTTTTATCCTGAGACAGGATTTCAGTTTAAGCTAAAAGTTCGTTAGAGCAGAGGTTGTAAGGGATGGATGAGAGGCTGTGGCCCCTGAAGGGGCAGATTTGAGTGTATTACACATCCCTTGCTTCTCTCCAGCTGCTACCATCTGCTTCTAGAACATCTTGCCCTCCCACCCACTATTCAAAGGGAAGGAGCTTGTTTGTAGCTGTCATGCATTTGCACAAGGGTGAGGGGTCAGGGGCCACGCACTCCATCCTTTTGAGGACAAGGAGACATCCAAAAAGGGCATGAGATTGTTGGAAGAGAATGAGGATAAAACCGGGGAAATGTCTTTAGTTTCTGGGCCATGCGATATAAGGACTTTCTGAAGTGCTTATGAGGTCTCTTCCAGGGGATTCTAAGAGGAGGAGACTCGCCTTTATAGGTGAATTAGGAGGAGGATCCTAGACTCCTAATTCAGCAGGATGACCTCTGGAAGCTTTAAAAATACACTTACCTTATGTTTATTGGGCATTTCTCATGATGGCCTGGGTCAAGGGCTTTATGTGCACCAACTCATTCCATCTCCACGGTGACTGTGAACAGATAATTATCACCTTCCCTAGGATATTTCCTATGGGGAAAATGAGATGAGGAGATAAAGACACTTGGTCAAGGTCACAGAGCTAATGAGAGATTAAGTGATAGATCCAGGATTCACACCCAGGTGGTCTGGCTCCACAGTCTATGCTGTTAGCCATCCCAGTCCTGCCAACTCAGCTCCAGGGGGCTGTGTCACTTCAGAGAAGCCAATGCCTCTTCTGGTTGCTCACCCACAGAGGGTTAAGGCTACAATGGTAGATATCAAAGGTTCCCAACGACCAGGAATACTTTCCGATGTGCTTTCATCCCATGAAAACCCAAAGCTGGAAGGGATCCTCAGGAAGCCACCTGTCCTCATAGGTTTGTATTGGGACGTTTCTGACAGGAAGGAAACTAGCACTTGTTGAGCACCTGATGTGCAACAGCTGCTGACCTCCACGCTTGTCATAATCACCAGCATAGCCCCTGCTTCTCCACCAGGCTTCAGGTATTGAAATGATCAGACACAGAATATAAAGTCACAATATGTGAAATGTTTAAAGAAATTTGAAAATGGAATGACAAATGTGAGTAGGGAACTAGACATTACCAGAAATAATCAGGAATGTTGGAGAAAGAACCAAATAGACATTTTATAGGTGAAAGAAATAATGGCCCCATAAAGAGTTTAGCCCTAGCTGGTTTGGCTCAGTGGATAGAGTGTCAGTCTTTGGACCAAAGGGTCCCAGGTTCAATTTTGGGTAGGGCACATACCTCGGTTGCAGGTTCCGCCCCAACCGGGCCCTGGTCCAGGGCTCATGCAGGAGGCAACCAGTTGCTGTGTTTTTCTCACATCGATGTTTCTCTCTGTCTTTCCCTCTCCCTTCTACACTCTCTAAAAAACCAATGGAAAAATATCCTCAGGCAAGAATTAACAACAACAACAAAAAGAGTTTAAACAGAAGATTAGGTAGAGCTGAAGAAAGAATTAATAAACTAGAAGAAATATGAAGAAATTACCAGAGATTAAATACAGAACAACAAAGAGAGAAAATATAAAAAGGCATTAAGCAATAATGGAGGATAAAAAGAGAAAAAGGAATAAATACCTAATCATCTGACACCCAAGCAAAGTCAACAAAAGCAAAAATAAACAAGCAAGACTACATCAAACTAAAAAGCTTCTGCATAACAAGGAAAGCCATCAACATAATGAAAAGCAACCTACAAAATAGGAAAAAATACATGCAAATCATGTATCTAATAAGGGGTTAATATCCAGAGTATATTTAAAACTCATACAACTCAATAGTAAAAGAAAAACAAGCCAAGAGAATAAAACAAAAACCCACCAAACAATCGATTAAAAAACGGGCAAAAGATCTGAATAGACATTTTTCCAATGTACATACAGGTGGCCAACAGGTACATGAAAAGATGCTCAACATCACTAATCATCAGGAAAATGAAAATCAAAACCACAATTAGACACCACCTTACACATGTCAAAATGACTTTTATCAAAAAGACAAAATATGACAAGTGTTGGTGAGGATTTGGAGAAAAAGGAATCCTTGTGCACTCTTGGTGGGATTGTAAACTGGTGCAGCCACTAATGGCAAGCAGTATATAGGCTCCCCCAAAATTAAAAATAGCACTACCATGTAACTCAGCAATTCCTCTTTGGGTATTTATCCAAAGAAAATGGAAATACTAACAAGAAAAAAATATATATGCACCCCATGTTCATTGCAGCATTATTTATAATAGCCAACATGAAAACAACCTAAGTGTCCATCAGTGGATGAATGGATAAAGACAATCACACACACACGCGCGCACACACACACACACACAGAAATATCACTCAGAATGAGAAAGAAATCTTGTCATTTGCAACAACATGGATGAAATTTGAGGGCATTATGCTAAGTGGAATAAATCAGATAGAAAAAGACAAATATCGCATAATGTTGCTTCATTGTGAAATCTTTAAAAAATTGAAAGATAGCAAATTGGTGGTTGCCAGAGGCGGTGTCAGGGGTGGGAGAGGTGGGAGGGTTGTGAGTGGGTGGGTGCGAAATGGGTAAAGGCTGTCAAAAGGCACATACTTCTAGTTACTAAATAAAAATGTCATAGGGATATAATGCACAGTATGGTGACTATAGTTAATAATACTGTATTGTATTTTTGGAAGTCGCTAAGAGTAAATCTTAAAGGTTCTCATCACAAGAAAAAAAGTTGTTACTATGTGTAGTAATGGATGTTAACTAGACTTACTGTGGTGACCATTTCACAAAATATTCAGATACTGAATCATTTATATGCCTGAAACTGATATAAAGTCATATGTCAAGTATACCTCAATAAAAATCTAATAGAATCCCAGAAGGAGAGAAGAGAGTAATGGAGGAGAAATAATATTTGAAGAGAATTTTTCAGACCCGAAGAAAGACACAAATGCATTGATAGAGGACTACAATATATTCCAAGCAGAATAAACAAAAAGAAACTCACCCCCAGACACATTTCAAGGAATCCGAAGAATAATAGGTTCAAAGAGAAAAATCTTACAATCAGTAAGAGGAGAGAGAGGTCACCTGCAAAGAAATGACAGCTTAGTGTCAGCTTAGTTAGATGCATGGTAGACTTTCTAAGAGCAGCATTGGAATCCGGGGTATAAAGAAAATATGCATTTTCTTGAATTCAAGGCTCCAGGCCCTAAACCCTTGTAAGTCCTCCCTCAGGAGGGCCCTGAAGAAGTCAAAGCATCCCTGCTGTGCCCTGGAGGCAGAGGGGAGCAGCCAGGAGCATACTGTGATGGCCCAAACCCCTTCTGGAACCTTCTGTGTTTCCTCGGAGGCCACAGCTGGGTAAACACTGCACCTTTACATACCATCTTATTTAAGTGAACAGAACTTGCAGGCAAAGCAATAATCAGCGCAGTGTTCCTCTAGGCCTGGGGGCTGGCGGGGTTTGCCTGCCATTTCCCCGAGGTCAGAAGTGACTTTGTAGTTCACTTGACTCAATTTTCCTTTGGATCAACACTAAGACAGCCTTTGACTGAAAGTTTTCTCCCGTTTGAAATGCACCGAACTCTCAGCGAAGACTGCTGGCCTGAGCACAGATCCTGCTCCTCCCTTCCTTTCCCTCCCGCAGAAGCAACCCCAAAGGTGATTGATTTGCTTAATATTTGTTGGAGCAAAGACGAAAGGAAGCTGCCTCTGCTCAGCTAACATTTGATTCCATTTATTTATATCTTTCTGGGGGCTGGCATGTCTTGAAGGTCTTTTCTGGCCCTTCTGCACAAGCGGCAAGTTTCCCTTCTCAGTAGAAAATAGGAGGAAAAGGAGCAAAAGTGGAGTCAAGATGGAGAGGTTGCAAAAGGGAATATGTCAGGGGACCCAAGAAATCAGTGGGAGGGCTACTGTGCCCTCCCAGACTCTGCATCTCAGCCTCCTGGCCTGTGTTTTCTATTATCTATCTATCATCTATCTATCATCTATCTATCACCTATCTATCTATCTATCTATCTATCTATCTATCTATCTATCTATCTATCATCTATCTATCATCTATCTATTTATTTATCTATCTATTGTCTATCTACCTACTTACCTACCTACCTATCTACCTTTTATCTCTCCCTTCTAGCCCCTCCCCTTCCCTGCTCTGTTCTGGGCTGGGCTGTACCTCTATTCTGCCCCACCCTAACATTCTTGAGTCCTTTTCTACTTCCTGGACCCCTTGACAAGAAAGAACTTTCCTCCTGGAACCTAGACCTTGCTGCATTGTCTCTCCTTCACCCTTAAGATCTCTCAGACTTGAGCCCCTGGAAGTCCTACCCTCACGCCGTGTATTAGTTAAGATAACACTAAGTGCTAGAACAAATAAACCTAAAAAAATATATGGCTCTGATATGATCGAGAATTGCTCACATAAAGTCCAAAATGGATCTCTTTGATCAGCAAGCAGCCCTCCTTCGAGCAATGGTTGGTATCTAGGTTCCTTCTATCTGTATTCCACCACCACCCCTCCCCCTCCCAGCTCCCCACATGGAAGGGAAGACACGGAACACTGCCTGGAAGTGGCAGCTTAGTTTCTCCACATTCCATTGGCTGGAACCCAGTCACATGGCCCCAAGGGCATCACAAGGGCAGCTGGGACCTGTAAGGTAGCTGTGTGCCCAGACCTCCACCCCTGACTTTCCTATTTTGCCTGCAGCATCTTTGTTAGCGTAGGTAGTTAGATATTAATAAAGGAAGGAAGCAAAGGGAATCAGAAATTATTAAACTAATCAACCAGGGAGCTGAGTCAGACATAAGCCTGATTAAGTCTGGAAGTTGCCGCTTCAGACACCCCAGGCCAGGGGATAGCAACATTGTCTCCCCACACCCCCACCCCCAACCAGGGGATTAACATGCCCCCCAACCCTCAGAGGGAAGGAGTGGCTTTTTAATCTTCTCAATCTCCCCAGGGTACTATGGGTCCACTCACCTGGACTAAGGGGGTTTGAATAAAACAATGAAGGAGAAATTCCTCATTGGGCGCATGCCCAGGAGAAGCCACGATGGTGACCATAAAGGGGAGAGTCTAGCCTGGGAAAAGGATTGCATTAGATAAGGGACACAGAATCCTCAAACAGCAAGGAAATGGGTTGTTTAAGGTGAGAACCCAACACCAGCCCACGAAGGACTGGGAAGTTAATTGGTTAGTTTGAAAGGGCATCTGGTCCTTTCCAAGCTCAAAATAATAATCTAAGCCTCAGAGAGGCAAACCTGCTCTCATTCTCTCTCTCTCTCTCTCACTCTCTCTCTCTCTCTCTCTCTCTCTCTCTCTCCCCCCCCCCTCTCTAGCTCTCTCTCTCTCCCTCTCCCTGTCACCTCATAAAACACGCTCACCCTATTCGTTTGTGCGTTCTCTCTCCATAACCACCATGTATGCCTAGCAGCCGCCTGGGGCCCTACAGCCTCGCAGACTCCAGGGCAGACTCCAAGCAGGAGCCTGGGTACGGCAATGCAGCCGCCAGCGGGAACAGGGGCTGAACTGACTGAGCTGTGGCGTGACAGGAATTTCTGGACACTGGCCTTCCTCCTGGGCTTGATGAAGACAAGGCTGGGCTTTCCCCCCAGTGGGACGAATGGAGATGAGATCCCGAGCACCCGGGGGCAGCCTTCTATTTCTAGTCCAATAAATCTTATTACCACTACATCTCATCCTCCCATTCGTGGGTCCTCAGATATGCTTTCCTGGCGATTCTGAAAGAACCCCATTTCCACTGGCAACATCATCACCTGTCACCTACCAAGACTGGGTGTATTGTTCGGAGACACGAGCTGCTTCACTGAGTTTTCTAGATGAGGTGGTCACAGCTGTCATCTCCACATCGATTCCAAGTTCCCGGAGTGGCCCCTCAGCTCTCTCCTAGCAGCACTCTGAGGCCTCGCTGGGTCTGGAGTGCCAGGGTTGACAGGGCAGAGCGGGTGTGGTGGCTGGTACCACCTGTTGGCCCTCCTACTGCACATCATCTTATGGTTTTTTTCCTAGTGGCTGTGAATGTTCCAATGGCCAGTGCCATCACCCCAGAGTCCCATCACCTTTCTACACGTCCTTCCCACCCCACCCCACCGAGAACGTTGTTCCTGCTTCCCCTTTCACAACTTGAACCCCTCTGGGCTCAGCCTCTATGTTCCAAGTTAATCTCAGCTGATTTGCAGAGCAAAACCATTTTGTACAAGGTTAATCGGAGGGGGGGGGGGGAGTTCAGATTACGAAAGGCCTTAAAAGGCAGTGCTGTAACTTAAACAACACTGAGTAGTGAACAGCACGACACAGCTGTGTGTTAGGAAGCAGCCTGCTGGGATGAGTAGGGGAAACTATGGGGCGGGGTGGAGGCAGAGGGCAAGGCAGGCAGCCAGAGTCTGGAACCAGAAGGTGCTGCAGCCCTTATCAAAGTGGTAGGTTAATCTGGCTCAGGGGCCCCTACTCCCCCGCCCCCTCCTAGCACTCAGACACCCCCAGGTCCATTATGGCTCAAGCACTGGAGGTTGAGATTATGGTGCCCAAGTCCCATCTGATGAACCCTTTCCCCATCACACACGGATTGTCCACATCCCTTCCTGATGGCCTACATGCAAACGCATGCAAAGCCTGTCCCCAGGTATCTCTCCTATGGTGACAAAGTCCTGGTTCATCTAGCCCCGAGGGTCAGGAGTGATAAGGGTAAGGTCCCTAAGCCTGAAATGGAAAGCAACGGCCTCCACAAAGCTGGTGGTCCCTGATGTTCATCTGAAATAATGCCTGGAGGAGTGTTAAGCTTACACACTCACAGGCAGACCCACTGAAATTGAACCTCCCAAAGTTCGGTCCCCTTGGCTACATCAGTAACTCCACTGGTAATCCAGATGTCACAGAAGTTTGAAAACTACTGGCATGGGGGAGTCATTTCTATGCAACCTGAGATGAGGGATGCTCCTAGAGTAGTGATGGCAAACCTATGACACACGTGTCAGAGGTGACACGTGAACTCATTTTTTTGGTTGATTTTTCTTTGTTAAATGGCATTTAAATATATAAAATAAATATCAAAAATATAAGTCTTTGTTTTACTATGGTTGCAAATATCAAAAAATTTCTATATGTGACATGGCACCAGAGTTAAGTTAGGGTTTTTCAAAATGCTGACACACCGAGCTCAAAAGGTTTGCCATCACTGTCCTAGAGACTCATATATCATAGCTTATAATCTATAATAATAAAAGCATAATATGCTAATTAGACCGGACATCCTTCCAGATGACCTTCCTGAAGAAGCCAGGGCTGCGAGGGAAGCCTGGGTCCCGGGTGCCAGAGGGAAGCTGGTGCCGGCAGCTGGGGGAAGGAAGGCCTACTCTTGCATGAATTTCATGCATCGGGCCTCTAGTTTTGTAATAATAGGAATAGCAGAGGAACTAGTAATAATAACACTTATAGCCACTCCCCATCTGCCGGCTGCTATTTCTTCCTTCTCACAGGAACCCTAGGAAGTAGGCACTATTGTTTGCTCCTTTTTAAAGATTAGGAAACTGAGGTGTAGGGACAGCTTTCCTAAGTCACATAGCTAGTAAGTAGCAAAGCCTAAATTTGGTCTCAGAAAGTCTTACTCCAGTTTCTGCCTTGGCCATTTTGCCACGTGATTGCCCCATCCTAACAGGCCCTTTCTCCTTTGTCTAGCTGCAGGCGTGGTGGTTGAAAGGACAGAAGGGTCTAGAGAAGAAGAGGAAGAAGATGGAAAGATTGCTGAGCTACAACGTTCCCACCTGTTACCAATCCCCACCACACTAATAAGAGGAGAATAATGAAGGTGTCAGAGAGGGCTGAGGAGAAAGAATGGTCTCCTCCATTTATATTGCAGTGTGGGCACTCAGGTGTACCGTCCTGCTGGCCTATCCGTGCCCCTGAGGAAGGCAAAGTCAGCTCCCTGTGTTTCTTGACAGCAGGGGCTCCACAGTCCTATTTGCCACTGTAGTCCCCATGCTTGGGGACTACATTTCAATAAATGTTTTTGAAAAAATTAATGAGGGAGTGAAGCATCTATTGAGCACCTACTATGTTCCAGACACCACTAAAGCCTGTGGGTCTCCAAGGAGGTGTGACATTGTCCTGACTGTAAGGAATGTACAACCCTGTAAGAGGAGCAGATGTGCGCCCCCAAGAAACGTTGGGCCTGCAGTTATCGCCACGGGCCAGCCACCAGCCGCTGCTCAGCCTCCTCTTTCCTTCCTGGTAGAAAGGGGTTACAGACCTCAGGAGGGATTCCCAGTGATTCTGTTATGTACTGTCTGTTTCCACACAGAGACATCTTTATTTCTTTAATATATTTTATTGAATTTTTAGAGCGAGAGGAAGGGAAAGGGATAGAGAGAAACATCAATGAGAGAGAAATATCCCTGATAGGCTGCCTCCTGCATGCCCCCCAGAGAAGAATCGAGCCCACAACCCCAGGCATGTGCCCTGCCCAGGAATCAAACTGGTGTCCTCTTGGTTCCTGGCTCAACGCTCAATTTCTGAGCGATACCGGCCGGGCTAGAGACATTTTTAGAAAGACCCATGCACCCGTGGTTTGGGAATGTAGGGTAGCCAGGGAGAGACCTAGAAAGGCTACCTTCCACTGCACTTTGGGAGGGCAGGTGGTGGCTCAGTGAGGAGGAGAGGGAAATTGACAGGCGCCCCGAGATCCTGGTGGAGAAATGAGGGCTTCTCAGGGAAGCCTGGCAGAGGCCCTGTTCCTAGGGGTGACTGTTATGTCTGGGTGCCAGTCCAAAGCTGCTCTTCAGCCTTCCTATTTGAAAAGGGAAGGTGGGAGGTACAAGGGGCTGCCTTCCCGTTGCTGTCTCTGCCCCCGCAGCTATGCTGAGAGCCCTGAGACCGATGTCTCCCCCAGGCCAATGTACATTTGCTTGGGCCTTGCATGCTAATTGGCTCCAGTCTGAAGCTCCAGGGACTTACTTGTGAGCCCATCACGACCCCTTCTGTCCTCAGATAGGAATGTGCACAGGCTTGTAGCAGAAACCAGGGCTGCACAGGGACAGGAGGCCCGAGAGTGGGCAGGTGGAAGTTGTTGGGTGTTAGGCTTTGCCCAAACAGATGCTGTCTTCTGAGGGAGATGAAGCACCAAGGTCAGGAGGCTCAGGCCAGGCTCAGAGGAGGCAGGTGCAGCGTTTCCCCGATGGAAAAACAGGAATCAGGACACAGTGTGGAAAAGTTAATGTATCTTCCAGAGCCTGGATATTGTCTTTCCTTCTGACCTCAGACACTTCCCAAATGATTTGTCCAGACCTGGCCAGTCCCTCCGCAGAGCCCGGGTGGACGAGGTTAGAGCAAGGAGGTCAGCACTGCCAACAGGACTCAAGAGCCCCAAAGAACCCATCCATCTTCTTTCCTGAGTCAGTCCAGGCTGCCTCCGCAGGCGGCCTTGCCTGGCCCTCACTCCCATGGGCCACAGCACAGTCCTGTGTCCCAGCCCTGCATCTGGGCAAGAGGGATTAAAGGTGATGAGTCCGACGCTCTGGGTCTGAGTGTCAAGCCCCCCCTGGCTGTTTATCCACCTCTGATCACAGGCCCCAGTGCTGGATCCAGCTTTCTGCCTTCTCTGAGGCCCTAGTCCAGGGGTGGGCAAACTTTTTGACTCGAGGGCCACAATGGGTTCTTAAACTGGACCGGAGGGCCGGAACAAAAGCATGGATGGAGTGTTTGTGTGAACTAATATAAATTCAAAGTAAACATCATTACATAAAAGGGTACGGTCTTTTTTTTTTTTTTTTTTTAGTTTTATTCATTTCAAACGGGCTGGATCCGGCCCGCAGGCCGTAGTTTGCCCATGGCTGCCCTAGTCCCTCCGCCTGTCTCACAATGAAAGCTTGATCTGGTGAAACCTGCCCTGGAGTTGTCTGGTATCTGGACTTCCTGCTCTTGCCCAGTGGGCACCCATGGTAGCCATCTTTCCTACATTTTCTGCTGAAGTCAGATTTCCCCCCCCCAAATACATTTTTATTGATTTCAGAGAAGAAGGGAGAGGGAGAGGGAGACAGGAGCATCAATGATGACAGAGATGCCTCCCGCATGCCCCACACTAGGGATCAAGTGCCCAACCCAGGCATGTGCCCTGACCAGGAATTGAACTGTGATCTCCTGGTTCACAGGTCAACACTTAACCACTGAGCAACACTGGCCAGGCAAAAATGTACTTCTAATCCCTTCACCTTTTTTCAGGTCAAGGGGAGTCCCGGGGGCAAGCTATGCTGGAGCTGAGAGCTGTGGCTGGAGAGTGTGTGGGCCTCGGTGAGTCCTAGGAGCAAGCGCAGAGCTGGTGTGGGTCTGGGGCCCGGAGCGCACCGGGATGACCTTGGCCAGCTGGCTAGCGCACCTGGATTGTGCTCCTGCCTATGAGTCCAAGGTGAAGAGGAGTGCAACAAATGGTGCTCTCCAGCTCTTTCGTAATCCCTCCCTTCTGCAGGTTGGTGTGTTGGGGGTGGGGTTCCCATGGTACCATGTCTCCATCTGTCCTATTCATTTCTGTGTGGTCTCTCTCTTTCATTTGAGGTGCAAAAGCTGTTCAGTCAACCCTCAGTTCTTCAGGGGGCGATTGCTTTGTCTGTAGGTGTAGATTCAATGTGTTCATGGGAGGAGGTGAATTCAAGGTTATTGTTGGTGCTGCCAGGGTTCAGAGAGTCCCACTTCAGGCATCCATTATTGCCAGGGTTCTTGTCCCAGCATCAGGAAGGGTTCAGGAATCTGGGGAAGGCTGTGCATAGATGTTAATAGGAATCCACAGACTAATAAAGAGTCCGGAGACGAGATATAATTTTGAAAGGCATTTGGGGGTCAGAGGAGCTTAGCTAAAGGAGCTAAGTTCTAAGGTCTTAGGTTCTCTTCGTCCCCAGGACCCCATGCTTTTTATTAACACAACTTGCCCTGAGGTGAGGCAGAGATATACACTTCAAAGGGTATACACAAGCATTGTCAGAATGGGGGAATTAGCCGACGGCTGTTCAGGTGTTTGGCCAGTAGGAGGCAATAACATGTAGATTAAGATGCCCTTTAACTGTGTGGCAGCCAAGCAATCATCCCTTTTCAGGTTTGGGGAAATGCCGTCAGCCATTCCCAGATGCAGCCCTGCTGTCATGCTGGAATTGGTCTCCGGCACAACGTCTTCCTACACCACCATCTTGGACTGGACTCCTGGGAACGTCTTACTAATGGAAACTCTCTGTCTCCCCCAGGCTAACTGAATTAGGGTTTCTGGAGATAGGGCCCAGCAACCTGTGTTTTGACAACCCTCCGGGAGATGCCGGTGCGCACAAAAGTCTGAGAACCAGGTGATTGTGAGATAGATTCAGGTTTGGGAGCTATTGATCCAACGGCATTTCCAGAATATGGATTCCCACTGTGGCTCCTTCGGGCACACCCAGTGCCGCCCAGGTGGTAGGGCATGAACACTGGACACCTTTAGTCTTCTCTAGGGGAGGAGTCTGTGGAAAGAGAGGGGCTGGAACGGGCAACTTCTCAAGACTTGCTATATGTGGCAGCAGTTTCTGTTGGGCCAGCCAAAGGCATTTCTGAAAGGTTCTATTCAAAGTTGTTAGAGGAGCAAACACGACCGCTTTTTTTCTCCCCCTCCTGCACCTGGAGTTGTAACCAGAACTGTTGGCAGCTGGGGCTGTGGCCCCAGGAAGTCGTCGGGGGCTAAAGAAGATCAACCCCACCTGCTGGGGAGCTGGACAGCTGGGAGGGAGATGGCCAGGGGGTTGGAAAGAGGGAATGTCTCCCGGAAATAGGGCCAATTCCTTGAAGTGGGAAAAGCAACCCTTGTCCCCCTCCCTGGCACAGTGTTTACATTTAGAAGGTGCCTGAAAGGTGGGCTGTGCTGAACGCGCACCAGATGGTCTCTGGGGTCTCTCTGTCTGAGGAAGTCACATGGGCAGGCCGACCACCCACAGACAATCTAACAGCAACATGGAAACCAAGACGGAACCTTATGTCACAACCCGGTCAGGGCACTTCAGGGTGGAGTGTGGCCCCCTCTAGCTGCAGGCAGAGTGGGGGTTCGAAGTTGTCCAGTCGTTCGTGGCTCACATCACATGACCAAAGCAGCGGTCTGTGCTGAATGGCCACTGCGCAGAGGGGATTACATCGCTGAGGAGCCTGTCTCAGGGGCCTCGCGCTCTTAATCATTTCCACAAGGCAGTGCTAGTTCTGGTTTCTGATTTCAACTACCATTTATTTCTTTATTCTCCTGTCCTTTGATTCATCCTGAGACCAGGAGTCAACCCTCTGGTGTTTTTGAAATCATAAGGCTTTGTGCTGAATATCAACCCCCAAGGGTCAGCATACACTCCATCACCACGAATGTTTTAGGAAACCATTCTTACCAGCAGTGGGATTGGGTCGCCTTCATGCTCTTTCCCAGCCTCAGTGTCCTCATCTGCACAATAGGGATGACACTGTCAACCTCGCAATGCCCTTCCCTCCCATTAGAGGCAGTGGACAAAGCCAAGGAATACTAGGGATTGCTGGGAGCCCCCAGAAGGTAGGAAGAAGCAAGGACACATAGGAAGAAGCAAGGAAGCATTCTTCCCTGGAGCCTTCAGAGGAACTGTGGCCCTGCCAATGCCTTGATTTCGGACTTCTAGCCTACAGAACAGAATGTATTTCTGTTCTTTTAAACCTTATATCATAGCTGGGCCAGGGCAATTAGGGGGGCTGGAGTTGTGGCCCTCTATAACAGCCTTAGGAAATTCAAACGATCCTCTCTCCAAGCCCAGAGCATGGCTTTGACCTTTCCTTGGCTGGCCTGGTTCCCAGCAGCCTCTGCTCTCTGGCTGATTCCCACCTTTCTCTGGTTCCCCCTAAAATAAAGTGATCTTTTACATGTGGATCATGCTTTACAGTTTACAGGGCACCAACAATATCCAACTTTTCACTTAAATCTTCACAGCCACTCTGGGAGTTTAAAGGTTTGTTCACCCTGATTTATAGATGTGGAAACTGAGGACTAGAGAGCTTAAATTGATTATCCTATGATCTCATGACAAATAGTGGAAGAGCCAAGGCTGAATTCAAATATTCTGACTCTTAAGCCAGGGTTCTTTTTCTTTATATTTTTATTATAAAAAATAATAACACACATACATAAACATGCACAAAATACAAATGCAGCCCAGACAGTGTGGCTCAGTGGTTGAGCATCGACCTATGAACCAGGAGGTCACAGTTCGATTCACATGCCTGAGTTGTGGGCTCGATCCCCAGTGTGGGACATGCAGGAGGCAGCCAATCAATGATTCTCTCTCATCACTGATGTTTCTATCTCTCTCTCCCTCTCCCTTCCTCTCTGAAATCAATAAAAATGTGTTTTTTTTTAATAAAAATGCATAACTCAGAGAAAGCAATACCCACATACCCGCCATGAAGGAATAGAGCAGTGCCTACCTCCCAGGCTCCTCTGCCCATCACCCTCCTTTCCCTTTTCCCCAGGATGACACTGTCCTTTGCCAGACCGATGCTCTTTTCACCAGACCACAAATTCCATTCTGACCTTTGTGTCATTAAGAACCAAAGGAGGGAAAAAGACAGAAACCTGTGTACTTAGCAAGTCCTCCAGGCTTTCCCCCTTAAGGCTCAGGAGTTCTCTGAAGCTAGGTTCTCTAGGGCTCTTCTCCAGCCTTCCCTTTAGGGGGGAAAAACCCACAACAACTCCCAACTGGTCTTGACATTTTCAGAACCATCAAAGTTGGGAGTGGTTGCCACTCTTTGAATCAGGAAAACCACAGACTTTTAACAAGAAAGGAGGGAGCAGGGGAGGACAGAAGGAGAGGCCCAAGGGCTGGGACCATGGATGGGTTAAAGAAACAAAGCAATAATCTCCAAGTCCCCCAGGACAGCCTGTCTGCCCCTCCCCCCCCTCCCCCCAAATCAGGGCAGAGTCGTGCCCGGAGGCAGGGGTAAGCCAAGGCTCCCTGCGTGCTTCCAGCCTGAGCTTGCCGCCCTCTCCTAGAGGAGTCTGTGTCCTGCTCTTGGTGTTACAGGGGAGGGTGGCAACGGGAGAATAAGAGAAGAGGGGCTCCTCAGAAAGCTCCAGCCAGGAATTTGAGCTGTCGCCTCCTGCCCCACTTCCGGAAAGTCTCTTACTTCCTCTGGGCCCGGGCCAGCCTGCTAAAGTAAGGGCAGGAGTCAGTCAAGTCCTTCTGGGGTGATGGTGTTAACACTGATGTGAGATGCTCAGATGAGAAGAGACAAGCAGGTGGGTCTTTCCACAGTGGGGCAGACTCTGGGTTACACACATGTCCCCCAGGGTCAGTGCGGCTGCTTCTGCTAGTGGGCATCAGGGCAGGAGAACCAGGGGCTCTGGAGGGACACCAGAAGGTCAGGGTGAGTGACCGCTCAGCCAGCTGTCAGGGCTGCTGTGTGGCCAAGGCCGGGAGGAGGCAGGACAGTGCAGAGGGTCAGGAGAGTAGAGCGGAAGGGCTCTAGGCTCAGTTGTCCTGTCTCTTTATCGTGGCCAGGCCAGGGCAGGGCAGGGCTGGTCCCTGAGCCCAAGGAGAAAGCCATACTATTGGAGTTGTTATCTGAGGAGCAGCTGCCGTGTGAGGTCCTGAAATCTATTCCGAGAAGACTGGCTTTATGTTCCAGAAACTGGAAGCCCTCAATTTAGTTCTGGTTCTACCACCTATAGTGCCTGAGCAAGTCACTTCCAGTCTCAGCCTCAGTTTCTGCATCTGATAAGAATAAAGTTTTTTAATTTATCGAGCTCATATGTGCTAGGTAATGAGCAAGATGCTTAATATGCATTCTATCTAATATCTTTCCCTCTACCTCAGAGGGTGCTGGGAAGATCAAATACAAAATGCATTTCCTCAAAAAGTAAAACAGAATTACCATATAACCCAGTAATTCCACTCCTAGGTATATAATTGAAAAGAGGTGCTCAAACCAATACTTGTTCACAAATGTCTATGGCAACACTATTCACAATCGTCAAAAGGTGGAAACAGCCCAAATGCCTACCAACGGATAAATAGATAAACAAATTGTGATTTATACACTCAATAGGATATTATTTATCCATAAAAAACAATGACATCATTTTAAAAAATATATTTTTTATTGGTTTCAGAGAGGAAGGGAGAGGGAGAGAGAGATAGAAACATCAATGATGAGAGAGAATCATTGATTCACTGCCTCCTGCACGCCCCACACTGGGGATCAAGTATGCAACCTGGGCATGTGCCCTGACCTGGAATCAAGCCGTGACCTCCTGGTTCATAGTCATATGCTCATCCACTGAGCCACGCGGATTGAGCAAAAAAGCAATGACATCTTGACACGTGCCACAGTTTGGATGAACTTTGAAGACTTTATGCTAAGGAAAAGAAGCCAAAGACAATGAATCACATATTGCATGTTTTTATTCCGAATAGGCAAATCCATAGAGACAGAAAGCAGATTAGTGGTTGCCAGGGGTTGAGGGGAGGGAGGAATAGGGAATGGTTAGTGGGCGAGGGGAATTCTTCTGGGGTGACAAAGGTCTTCTGAAACCAGAGAGTGGTGGTGGCTGCAGAACCCACGAATGCACTGAGACACTGACTGTATCCTGTAATGCCTAACTGCATATTACATGAATTTCATCTCAATGAAGTGTGATGTGTAGCAATCACTGGTATCCAGGCCTACTGGCTAGCTTCCTCCTCTAAAATGAGAAGCAATAAGGGTGGCTTGCCTTACCTTTCCTCTAACGTAGATTGCAGCCACGCTCCACACACACACACACACACACACGCAGTCGGATTCAGCCTCCGGGTCGCTGCACACTTTCTTGCATACACTGACCTGCCCACAGGCCGAGGGACACAGATCCCACGTGGAGCGCTGCCCCTCTGCCGCCAGTGTACAGAGCTAATTGCCCATCTCCAGGAGTCATCAGTAAACACCACCACGGTTCCTATGAGCGTTGCCCCTCCGCATGCACAGAAGTGCCCACCGAGGCTAACGGAAAGGTGAGGGCACTGGAGATGGAGCACAGAACAGGCCAGCCAAGGGGGAGCTGCGGGCAGCTGCCATCATGCAACCCGCAGGATTCCCTTTGAGCTAGTGAGTGATGCACCACACTCACCGGTGCCCACTCCCATGCTGACCTCCGAGCACGTAAAGGGGAGTGTTCTCCTTGGAGAGGACCCTGGACAGGCAGGGGCCAGGAGGGGACCGGCAGCCTAGGGGGCAGGATGTGCACCCAGCGGAAGGGAGGAGGGTGGCTGAATTGTGACTGCCCTGGCACTCCGGGTTGGTATGAAGCTCCTTCACTGCTTGGCCTGCATTTATTATTTTGCATGAAGATCCCACTAGGCTGGGTGGATGGAGCGTGAGGGGCGGGGGAGGGAGAGAACAGTCTTGGGTGCTATGAGCTCACCAGGAAAAGGCTACTTTCTCATCCTGTCAAGAGCTGGAGGGGCCACCGGCTCTCCTCCATCCATCCTCCAGAACACGCGGGGGCTTAGCGGGCCCTGGTTACCAACCTCGGAGGAGCGGCCTTGCTGCCCCTGAGGCCACGTGCATGATCCCAGGTGAGTGGAGCCAGGAGACCTCTCTGAAACTTAAAGTGTGTTCATGCCACTGGGCCTCTCTGCCCTGGGTGGGTTGGCACAGCAGTTACCACACAGGCTGCCAGGGGCCCTGCCAGCTGCACTCAAGGTCCCCACTACCTGGTGGCCAAGAGCACTCAACTCCCGGATGCCGGGCCTTAGGTAATGGCTCCGTAGTGTTTCCTTGCATTTCCCCAGACATGGGAAGTACTGCGACTTCAGGAGAAGCTGCTGGCAGCCCCAGGGACTGTTCCTAACCCCGTGGCTGCCATGTGGCTGGCCCTTCATTGGGCCACAAACAACTGTCTGAGGAGGTTTTGTCGGGAGGGAGCGGGGCCAGCATAAGCCAGGCAAGCTGCTTGCACCCCTCGCTCTCCCCATGTGCGCCTGTGCACACACACTCACTTCCATAAGAGACAAAATGTCAATACTCAACACAAGGGGGTGACTGCTGAGAAGGGAGGAGGGGGGTTGTCAGAAGGGAGTCCTCTGGAGCTAGAGAAGCATCCAGCTGAGAAAGGAAAAAAGAAACAATAAAATCAGACTTTCCTTTACCTCCAACCAGCTAGGTTCTCTTCCCACCCCCCTGCTACGTTAAATTAGAAGCAGGCCTCACATTGCAGAAGGGAGGATGCTAATTAGAGCATCAACTTTGTGCCTGAACCCCACTTTTTCTTGATAACATTCCCCACATGGCTCAGAGCCTCCTCAGGGTCCCAGCCTGGGCTGCAGACACGGGCCTCTAAGGACAACAACACAACTAGGCAAGAACACCGCCCAGCTATTAACCTTGCAATTCTTCATTCCCTTTCAGCTAATGGCACGCCTTCATGTCAAATTCCACCAGGGCCCAGCCAGCGTGCCCAGGCCATGGGCGATTGGGTTGGCTTCTCAGAAACACTGAGGGCTCTTTGTCTGAGAGTGAGCCAACTAAGGACAAGGCTTCCTAACTCGGGGGCCCCTCGAGCTCCCCACCTCCCAATGGCTCATCCCCTTCTTGCTTCCTGGTCATGTCAGGGACTCCCTTCCTGTTGAGACAAGATGAAGGTGATGTGTCTGGCAGCTGTCAACTCGATGCAATTGACTACACCTTCACTGAATACCCACAATGCCCAAGGCGTGGGTGCCGAGCTAGGAAAGCTGTTCCTTCAGCAATGCAGATAAACCAAGGCCAAAGTCAAAGAAAACTAGGCAAGAACACAGAAAAAGAGAGAAAAACTAAAAGGACACATTCACCTCTGTCTTCTTCAACGTGGTTTTCATGGAACCTGGTTCTTAGGAAGAAGAGACCGGAAGTCAGGCCTGTGCAGCAGGTCCCATGACACCCACAGTCCCAGGCTCCGGATGGAGATTCAGAATCCTGTGCCCCACAGCAGATCTCTGTGTCTGAGCTTTCTGGGAGAGCTTTTATCCAACCAACTCTCACAGCTGACTCCTTTGGACAAGTATGGGTAGTAACGCATGTCTCAGAGCAAGGGCTAAGTCCCTCTGGTGCGGCCCTCATCCGCCATTGCTGAGGGGGGAGCCTCAGCAGCCAGGGAAACGGGGATGAGGAGGAGTTAGCTCTGCCTGTGAGAAGCGTGGGAAGCCTTCAGTGCATTTCCCTGAAGGGATCACTCACAATGACTCCAGGTGACCCTCAGGCAGGCGGTACAGTTGAAAGAGCCCTAACTTTGGTTCCCAATTTACTTCATTCATTTGCTAGTTCATTTGTCCTTTGTTCATCTATTCATTTATTCATCCATCCATCCATCCATCCATCCATCCATCCATTCATACTGTGTGTGGGCTTGTGTTTAAAAACTGAGCTCACCTCTTTAAATCTCAGTCTATCTTATGTATTAAATGGAGATCACTGTAGCTGTGCTTCAGGTTTATGAAGATGAGTGAAATGATGTCTGTGGAGGACCTAGCCCAGAGCTTTAAAAAATGCAGATTTCCTTCTTCCAGTTCTCCATAAAGAAGTCTCCCACTTCCAATCCTGGCCCACAGTCCAGCTGCCCCCTCAAACCAGAGCAACCAGAGCGCATTTGCTCCTGGAAGATGCCATTTTGTTGAAGTTGGTCGATGGGGAGCTGGAGGAAATGGGCCAAGGGATTAGGAGAGGGGGCAGGTCTGAATGTACCCGAACAGAAATGCCTCAGAGGCAAAGTTTGAGAACTTCTCATGAGTCTGGCTGCCAGCAGGGAGGGGGTGGGGGCACATTCTCTTGCAAGAGTGTGTTCTTAGAGTAGCTGGGATCTAAGAAGTGGGAGGTAGAGGAGGGAATGAATCTTTCCATATCTTCACTGAAGATGAAAACAATTTCTATTCTTGCAAATTCCCTTGGAAATACGGCCTCATGGGGATGGGAAAAGGACTCTGTTTCTCCACAAGGCTCAGCAAGCAGCCTGGCTGGGAGCCATTCGGTGGTTCTCTCCAGCAGGAAAGTTGTGGAAGAAGCAACGGTGCCCCCTCCCCCCACTAATGCTACAGCAACAGACATAGGGAGTGAGGTCTGCGGGCTCCTGTCCCTGTGACCCCAGAGCAAGGGTGTGAGGGTGCGTCCTGAGATGCTCAGGGGTGGCTCCCCGCTACGCCCCATCCTGACAGAGGGGCTTGCCAGCCCGGGTGAATGGCTTGCACTGTGCTCTTCAAGTTGGGACCAGGGAAGTGTGGTGTATCCGGGGCACCATTGGTACCCAAGGAGCTGTGTGTGTGTGGCGGGGGGGGGGGGGGGGGGGGGCGGCGGGGGGGGGTTGGGGGGGGGTTGGGGGGGAGTGGCGGGGCATTTCTGTTGAAATAAATATGAATTTGTTATTTATATGGGACAAAATGCAAAATTCACATAATATTTTTACATCAAACGTGAGATGTAAGCTTGAGTGGGCGGCTTCGGATTCTGCTTGTTGGCCCCTGAAGGGTACGTTTTCATTTCTCTCTTCTTTTCTGGGCACGTCATAAAGAAAAGTTTGGAAGGTCCCCTCTCTTGGAGTTAGATGTTTAAGTGATGACCTCTGTTTTGAAGGTCACTGTGTCCATTTCCCTGCTTTCAGATAACACTCTCAAACCTGGCTACACACTAAAACCATCAATCAATCAATCAATCAATCAGTCAGTCAATAAAAGAGGCCTGGCAGCGAGGTGGCCTCACCCCCTCCTCTTCACCAGTCCTCTCACATTTGGTTGTGGGGAAGTCATGGGCTTTGGAGTTTCTAGCTTCAAATTCTTGTGTAAGCCCTTTCTTGCCAGGCATTTACACATCTGAGCCCCTGTTTCCAATGCAAAGTACCTGCTCTGAGCATTTAAAGAGATAACATACATAAACCTCCTAGTTTATAGTAAGTGATCAGCAAAGGCCCGTTCATTATGTTTAATCTCCTCAAAGCCTCTTTGCTGAGAAGATTGAGCCCCTGACCAGGACTTTTCTAACAGCCCACACAGCTCCAACCTTTTAGAGCAACCAAAAGTGCCAACTGCCTGACGCCTCTAAATTCTCCAAATTCAAGACCTGAGGCTTTCTCAACCTCTTTTTAATAAAGACTGTTTCCAATTTGACCCTCTGCACTGTTAATAAAAAATGTAAAATGGTGCGTCTACTGTGGAAAACAGCATCGTGGTTTAGAAACTTAAAAATAGAATTGCCACCTGGTCCGGCAATTCCACTCCTGAGCATACATCCAAAATAATTAACAGCAGAGCCTCTGAGAGATATTTATATGCCTGTGTTCATCGCAGCATTAGTCACTATAGCAAAGCTGTGGAAGCAACCCAAATGTCCATCAACAGAGAGATGAATTTTTTAAATGCGGTATATTTATACAAGAGGAGAGTGTAGGAAGGAAATTCTGACACATGCCACAACATGGATGAAACTTGAGAGCATTATACTAAGTGAAATAAAACAGGCACAAAAGTATAAATACTATATGACTGAACCTATATGAGGTATATAGAGTAGTCAAATGCATAGAAACAGAAAGTAGAATGGTGATTTGCAGAGACTGGGAGTGAGAGGGTGGGTGAGTAATGGGGAATTTTTGTTTAGTGAATAAAGAGTTTCAGTTTTAAAAAAATGAAAAAGTTCTGGAGACCAGTGACATGCAATGCAAATACATTTCACTCAAAATGGTTAAGAGGATAAATTTTATGTTGTATGTAACTTACCACAATTAAAAATTATTTTAAGGGGGTGTTTCTTGGAAGTGAGGCCATTAAATTGAAGAGAGCAATTAGGACACGTGATCTAAATTCCAAGGTTCCCAAATGTCTTCTTCCAACCCCCAAACTCCAACTTCAGACTCACAGACCTGTCTGAGCACATGTCCATGGAAGGCCTAACAGGGAACTTGCACACGCTGTTTCCCCCCAAGTCTGTTCCTCCCCGTCTTCCCGATGTCAGGAATAGAGCTCCCACCCACCCAGTGGCTCACACTGCAAACCTAGGACTCATTCCTGACCTCCCTAACTCCTCATATCAGGTGCATCTTCGGGGCTTGTCAGTTCCTTATCTAAAAGTACATCAGCCTTCCACTGCTCTAGGCCCACCTGCCATCACCTCTCAATGATGCTTCCACCCTCGCCTCCCTTTCCCCACACAGTAGTCTTGCCCGTGTGCCCTTAGAAATGTGAGTCAGATCCTGCGGCTTCTCCCCAGTAGATTCAAAGACAACATGTCTTTTTTAGAATAAAAACTTAACCCATTCCATGGCCTAAAGGTCCCTTCCTGGCCTAGCTCCTGCGCTTCGTGGACCTCATCCTCCCCTTGCTCAGGGTGTCTATATCTGTAAAATGGGTACAAGAGCAATCATCTCTCCCACGTGGTGAGCAGCACTGGGTGCTGGGCCAGGCACCTCACACACAGCCTCTCATATCTCCTGTTTCAACCCAACAAGTTAGGTGTTGGGAACCCTAAGGATAAGTGCAAGTGTATGGTGCTGGGAAGGATGAATACTAGCTCAGGGGGAGGGAGTGGAAGACACCATCAGCTGAAAGAGTTAATTAAGATGCCTTTACCCAAAGCCTGGCTCTCCCCAGCCCGGCATCTGCCCTGTGGGTTTAATGAGAAACCCAGAGCCTGTGCAAATAACTTGTAGGGCGCCACTAACTCATTCAGCAGAGAGAGCGCAGCGCTGCCAATGCTGGGGAAGACAGTGAGTGGAAAGAAGGTGGTTTTCCTAGCGGCAGGCAGACAGGACCGCGCGGTTGGGTGTGAGCTCCGCCCCTGCAGCCGAGCTGAAAAAGCCAGGATCCTGGCTCCTCAGCCCCTCTCTTCACAATATTTGATTAGGAATTCGGGGGCGGGACCCTGGCCTGGCACAGACCCGGGCGCTCTCAGTACACACGCTCACTCCTTCGCTCTCACACACACTCCCTTCAGCCCCAGGAGTGCACAGGCAGAGGGACGTGGTCACTCTGAAAGGTTCAACTCCAGGTAAGTGTAGTCATTTTACTTGTTTTTGTGACTTGTCGTTCCACCAGAAAATAAGGGAAAGGGGCTGGGGAGTGGGAGAGGGCAGCAGGGAGAAGTCATTCCTCCCTCTCCCTCTCTGGGCCGTGCCCCCAGGATGCTGGAGACGGCCAAGGGGACGTTGAAAGAAGGGGTCCCAGCATGCTACCTTTGTCCTGCAACTCCTGATTGTTGGGGGGACCTCCAGTTCTCAGGCACAAAAAGCAAAGGGGAGCCAGCTCTGCCTGGCTACTACTCATAAATGCCCCCCCCCCCCCGCCCCATGTCCCTGCAGTCTCTCCGATAGAGGGGCTGTGGGGCCGAAACACTGCTGGCAGGGGGGGGAGGGGAGTTTTGTGTATTGAGTCTGAGTGTGTGTGTGTGTGTGTGTGTGTGTGTGTGTGTGTGTGTGTGTGTTGCTGGGGTGAAAGGGAGAGAAAGAAGTGTTGAGAGCTGACCATGTGTAGGGAGCTGTGAGTGGGGGTCCAGTCCAGGGAGGGGATGGCTTCTGGTCTGACCTCCTCCGCTCTGCTAAGGGAGGGATGGTTCTGTGGAGTGGAGAAATGAGAGAGCAGCAGTAACTCCTGAGTAAGCTTCCCCACCTCACAGAGTGGCAGTCTGAGAAACTTCCCCTCAGGAAACGCTGAGCACGGGAGGGTCTCTAGCATTAGGGGGTGATTTAAGAGCAGACAACAAGAGATGGGGGTAGGACCAGCAGAGACATAAGGTCCCCGCCAAACCCTGTCAGCAGTCAGGGCTCCTAAGGAGAGGCCAAAGTGGGCAGGATGCATGCCCCTGGAAAGCTGAGTCTTGAAGAGGAAGGTGGCTCTTGTCTGCCAAAGTACCCAGTCTGGAAGGAGAAATGGAGACAGAGGCTCACTGTGCCAGCCTCAGACAGCCACCTTGGTCCTGCTGCAGCCCAGAGCTGTGCATGGAAAAATGTGCTGTTGGCAGTGGGCCGCTCCATCAGTCTTCTCTCCTGGCCAGAGCCAGGGCCCAGCCAGCGTGCCCAGGCCATGGGCGATTGGGTTGGCTTCTCAGAAACACTGTGGGCTCTTTGTCCGAGGCTTCAGGCTGCCTGAGAGTGAGCCAGGGTACCTCTCCTCTGCAGCCCAGAGGCTGATGGGATGAAGCTGGCTTAAGAGAACTGTTTTCAGGGAACCAAGAGGTCTGGGAGGGGTGGTGGACACAGAGTGACTCTCCTGTCACAGTCAGGGTGCTGCCCATCAGTTCAGTGGATTTCATGCTGGCTTTTAGACTTCTATCTTTCTCCTGTCCCCAGCTGCCAACCCCAGCAAGGCCCAAAAGTCAGGTGAGAGATATCTGTGACTTTCCTAGGACCAAAAAGAGTCTAAGATTTCCCCATCCAAGGGTGACACTCACACCTCTGGACGGTGCCCATGGCTCACAGGAGCTATGCAGCACCCTGGCTATAGGTAGTCAGAGTAAGGTGCTCAGGCCCGATACGTCACCCCCTCACCCCTCATCTTCCATACCTTCAGCTTCCCTCTCAGATGGCACCAAGCCTGCATTTGTCCCCAGGCCTGCCTGTTCTCATCTCACTAGCATAGAAGTTCAAAGGCAACAGCTGATGCCAGTGTGAGGGCCTCGATAGGAAGCCTGCTAATCCAGATGTCTCCACAGGGGTGGCAAGGGGATGCCAGAATCCCATTCTAAAGCCACGTTCCCTTGGGCACACGTGTAAGTCTTCAAATCCTATTCCCTCTTGTGCTGTTCCTCAATTCATGTCTCTTGGCCCCACGTGGCTCTTGCGTCATGTCCGTGGTGGAGCACGAAGAGTGCTAATACTTTCCTAGACATCACAGAGGACAGCAGGTGGACTGACTCAGGCTCCCTGCCCTCAGCCACTCTGGAAGACAAGGGCCATCCCCAGGCGCCAGTGCCTGCCAAGTTGCCTGTGTGGCCACACACTGCTAACCCAAGAGTATCTCACCCAGCAGACTGTTCTAGACGCTGGCACTCTGGAGGGCAGCCCACGCCTCCCCAAAGATTCAGAATCAGAAACCCTCAGCCTGCCCAAGAGACCAAAAGATCTTTCAGAGGTAATTCAGATCTTCCCCTTTGAGGGCTCCAGCCACTTCTGGAGGTTTCCCAGAGCCATGGGGCTTTTTCCTTGGACTTTTGAAAATTATTACTTCCCTGGGGAGTCCAAGTTGGATGTGAATTCAGGCCTGAAGAGCACCCCACCCCACAGGGATTGCTACGAGCTCTCCAGCTGCCACAACAGAACCTTCAGGTTGCAATGGATCTGGCCCCTCCAAAAAAATGCAGCACCCCCATTCAAGTTTCTTCTCATCTCAAAGACTCCCCTTCTGGGCCTCTACACACCCAGCTCCCCTCAGACAGCCAAGGTCCAGCTGGGAGGAGGCAGGCAGGAAGGGAGAGCCAGGCTCCTATTTGCAGGTGTTTGGCACCAAATCAGATCCGCTCAAAGCCTGAGGCTCACTTACTCCCCTCCCTGGAGTCTCACTAATGTTGGCTTGCTCTGTTCTCTCTCCCTCCTTGCAGAGACAACATGCAGTGGGCCTCTGTCCTGCTGCTGGCAGGGCTCTGCTCCCTCTCCTGGGCCCAGTATGATGACGACCCTCACTGGTGGTTCCACTATCTCCGCAGCCAGCAGTCCACCTACTACGATCCCTATGAACCTTACCCTTATGAGCCCTACGAGCCTTACCCCTACGGGGTGGAGGAGGGCCCAGCCTACGCCTATGGCTCTCCACCCCCACCACCAGAACCTCGAGACTGCCCCCAGGAGTGTGACTGCCCCCCTAACTTCCCCACGGCCATGTACTGTGACAACCGCAACCTGAAGTACCTGCCCTTCGTCCCCTCCCGCATGAAGTATGTCTACTTCCAGAACAACCAGATCTCCTCCATCCAGGAAGGTGTCTTTGACAACGCCACCGGGCTGCTCTGGATCGCTCTCCATGGCAACCAGATCACCAGTGATAGGGTGGGCAGGAAGGTCTTCTCTAAGCTGAGGCACCTGGAGAGGCTGTACCTGGACCACAACAACCTGACCCGGATGCCCGGCCCACTGCCTCGATCCCTGAGGGAACTCCATCTCGACCACAACCAGATCGCGCGGGTCCCCAACAATGCGCTGGAGGGGCTGGAGAACCTCACAGCCTTGTACCTTCAACACAACGAGATCCAGGAAGTGGGCAGCGCGATGAGGGGTCTCCGGTCATTGATCTTGCTGGACTTGAGCTACAACCACCTTCGGAGGGTGCCGGATGGACTGCCCTCAGCCCTTGAGCAGCTATATCTGGAGCACAACAACGTCTACTCCGTCCCCGACAGCTACTTCCGGGGGTCGCCCAAACTGTTGTATGTGCGGTTGTCCCACAACAGTCTCACCAACAATGGCCTGGCCTCGAACACCTTCAATTCCAGCAGCATCCTTGAGCTCGACCTCTCCTACAACCAACTGCAGAAGATCCCCCCAGTCAACACCAACCTGGAGAACCTCTACCTCCAGGGCAATAGGATCAATGGTGAGACCTTGGCTAAGGGGCATGGGGAGGGGCAGTCTATTTCACTGGAAAGACCCTATTCTGTGTGCTGGTGGCAACACAAAAGACATAGCAGTAGAGTAACTAGAGAGCACAACTAAAGCACCCTGAGACCCAGCCTTGCACTAACAGCAGGGTAAATAAAAGTTAGTGGACAGTGGTTGGTAAGAAGACTTCCCAGAAGTAAGTTTCAATGTACGTCCTGAGAGATAAGTGGGCATGGGCTAGAGCCGTAGTCGGCAAACCGCGGCTCATGAGCCACATGCGGCTCTTTGGCCCCTTGAGTGTGGCTCTTCCACAAAATACCACGTGCGGGCACGCACGTACAGTGCGATTGAAACTTCGTGGCCCATGCGCAGAAGTTGGTTTTCTGCCTGGGCGAGTCTATTTTGAAGAAGTGGCATTAGAAGAAGTGGGGGGTGGACATATAGAGAGGATGAACGAAAGGAGGTAGATGAAACAAGTATACAAGACGAGTGTGGATGGGAGAGTTGGTAGGGGTCGACCTCAGCGAACGTACCTCAATCAGATTGAGGACGTTTTTAGCAAAGGCCAGCTTAGGAGTACCCTAATTAAGTTAATAACAATGTACCTACCTATATAGTTTAAGTTTAAAAAATTTGGCTCTCAAAAGAAATTTCAATCGTTGTACTGTTGATATTTGGCTCTGTTGACTAATGAGTTTGCCGACCACTTGGGCTTGAGGAACTCAGAACAAAGCCATTCTGCGAAGACAAATTGCCAGGAACAAAGGAATCAGTCATTGAACAGGTCACCTGTAGGGGACAGCCAGGAAATTGGTGTGACTGAGAGGAAGGGGTCATGAGATTGAGGAGCCGTGAGAGATGAGTCTGGAAAGGGTTGGGAGTGGCCATTCATAGAGAGAAGGGATTGAAGTTGAATTTGTAGGATCCATCTTGGGGGTGATGGAGACCGGGAGGTGGGCTAAGAAACCATGGCATCTGCACCTACTCACTGGCCCAGAAGAGGATGCGCTCTCTGTTTCCACACCATATACTCCTGCCTCTACAGCCTGGTCTTGTGTTTGGGTGTTTATTTGCTTTTCAAACATTAATAGTTGGTGGACAAGATTGTGCAGCTGCTCCGAGCTGAATGCAGTATTTGTTCTGGTCAGTTCTCCCTGGATTTCAAGGAGTCCCTAGAGGCAGGGCAAAGGTCCCCCTAGAACAGGGCTCCTCAAACTACGGCCCGCGGGCCACATGCAAATACAAATATTGTATTTGTTCCCATTTTGTTTTTTTACTTCAAAATAAGATATGTGCAGTGTGCATAGGAATTTGTTCATAGTTTGTTTTTTTATAGTCCGGCCCTCCAACGGTCTGAGGGACAGTGAACTGGCCCCCTGTTTAAAAAGTTTGGGGACCCCTGCCCTAGAATAACATGAGCCTGAACACGACAAAGCCCTGGGGTGGTGGGCAAGGACCCCGGGCTTCTTGTTTCCCAGGCACTTCCCTGCAGATGCCTAAAGGAACGCAAAGAGCTGCCTTTTCGTTTCAGATTGGATTACCTGGTTGCTTGCCAGCTCCTACTCAGAATGTTGCGTTCAGACTGTGCGTACACGGCTCCGGGCATCTGATGTCTTAATCTCACCCGGAGGGCCCAGAGCCAGCATTTAACCTCCCTTCCTCTGTCAGCAAAGTCCCCTCTCCCTGGGGAAAGAAGGACTAACAAAGGGCTTTGAAGCAGAGCCTGCTGAGAGCAAAGAGCACCTATAGGGCTGAGTCATCACCCTGAGTCTCTTGATCCTTTTTCTCCCAGCGCTCAGCGAACAGATCAGTCATTTGGTGAGACCTTAACGAGCTGGACAGCCCTCCGAGTGAGAGAGACACCAGTCCCAGAGGTTGGCAGTGGGGCTAGAAAGCTGACGAGGGCCCTAGCCGGTTTGGGTCAGTAGGTAGAGTGTCGGGCTTCAGACCAAAGGGTCCTGGGTTTGATTCTGGTCAAGGGCACGTACCTTGGTTGCTGGCTCCTCCCTTGCCCATTAGGGCGCATGCAGAAGGCAACCAATCGATGTGTTTCTCTCACGTCAATGTTTCTGTCTTTCCCTCTCTCTTCCACTCTCTCTCTAAAGGAGAAATATCCTCAGGTGAGGATTAACAACAACAAAAGAAAGCTGATGAGGTGTCTGGTCCACTAGTTTGAAGTGCAAGACGCCAAACCGTTTTGTCTTTAATGTCTCATTCCAAGGGGGCAGTTCTCTAAGACGTCTGGAAGATGTTGCATGCCACAGGGGGTCTGACATTTACCCGCGGCTGTCCATCATTCCACTAACTCTCCCTCACCCCTCCCAGACGTCACCACTCCTTACCTGCCACCCATTCTGAATCCAGGAGGACTGTCACATCAGAAACGGCATGTTCTATGCTGTGCTCCATCAGAGTTTGACCTAGAAACCGTGACAGCGAAGAGCATCTGTCAGGGGAGAGAACCCATTTGTCACTGCCTAACTATGCAATCAGAGAGACTTGGGGTGGAAGTGGCTTCATCACAGCGTCTGTTACCATCCTGCCCTCATGCAGAGCCATGTCTGCTGCTCAAATATTAGGTGGCCCATCCCTTTCTAAAACTCTGATGAAGATAAAATTACTTTAGTAAAGTGTCCTAAGGTCTCACAAGAAAGTTCTCCCTTAAGTCAAAAAACCTAAAAGTGTTCTGCCCTGTCTGGCATTGCTCAGTGGTTGGAGTGTTGGCCTGAGCATCAGAGGGTCTCAGGTTTGATTTCCCGTCAAGGGCACATACCTGGGTTGCAGGTTCGATCCCTGCCTCTGGTCAGGGCCCGTGTAGGATCGTTGTGTCTTTCTCACATCAATGTTTCTCTCTCTTTCTCCCCCTCCCCTCTCCCCTCCCCTCCACTCTCTCCAAAAACCAATGGGAAAATATCCTCACTCCTTGGGTGAGGAGAAAACAAAACAAAACACAAAAACATAAAATTTTTCAGCGTCTACCCCAAATCCCTTCTTGTACAATTTAACCCAAATCCTCTTTGACTCGTTATTAGTCTCTCTCCTAGTCTTTTCTTTAGACAAAACAACAGCAATTCCTTATTTTTCTTAATTAGTGAATTAACACATGGAAAGTGCTTGGTCCAGGGCCTGGCACATTATTGGGAAAGCAACGCACGATCACTGTTATTAGCTTTTCTTCTTTTTGCCACTTTGAAGTTAACAAGCATAGTGTTGTTTTGTTTTACCTTTTGCATTTTGAAGCTGGGGAAACTGAGGCAGGGAAGGACAAGCAGCCTCTCCATGTCACCCAGGCTGTGTAGCATTGCACCTGAGCCCCTCCTTTCGTGGTCCCCCCGGAGCCAGGCGTCTCTGGCTGAGAATGTGAGGAGCAGCCCCTGAGGCAGATCACCAGCAGGGAAGACAGAGCCCCAGCTTAGCCCCTCTCCTCGGGCAGGGGCATGACAGAAAGGCCCCCGTGCAGGGGCCGGCAGGGACCGGGTTGGGGTGCAGGCGGGATTGAAGGAACCCTCTGAGGGAGGATCCGAAAGAAGGGCAGGAACTAACGGGTGTGCAGGGGACAGGTCGTCCCCCCCCTCCTCTTCCTTCTTCCACTAGCATCGCCCTCAGTTTTTCCAGCCTGGCAACAGCAGGGAACACAGCTCGGACTGTACTCAGCAGCTTTGGGATCCAGTGGGGCAGGGCGGGTACAGCAGCAGGAATTTGGAAAGACTTATGTCAGCTTTTAATCTGGGCTGGAAAGTGTCCTCAGAGTCTCCAAGCAGAAGAGCCCTGTGCTATGAATGAGCTTGGAGAAGGAACACAGGGGCTCAGGGCACCCAGCATGTGGGCGGAATCTACACACTGTGTGCCCACAGCCCCCAGAGCCCCCGGATTTATATGTGCAGAGTGGGGAGCCAGGGTTTGAACAGGGGGTAGAGATTCTATCCTGGGACCTCCAGCGAGCGCAGTCCCAAATAGGGTAGGAAATGCTACTCACACTGGGCCACTCTGCTTCTCCCCAGCTCACCCCACTCACTGCTTCCATGCGGACACCTAGACCCAGCCCCTGGCCTTTACCCTGCCCCCAGCCCGCCCACTCTGAGGCCACTCGGCCCATTCCCCAGGCCCGGAAAGGAAGCATCCCAAAGATTTCAGACTCTCTCTCCCTCCTTAGTACACTCTGGAAAAGGGCACTCCCCCCCCCCTTCTCCTCTCCCCTCCCCTCCCCTCCTTCTGCTTTGGGCCTGGATTTTCTGTCTTCTGTTTACATTGGCTGCAGCCTCACCTCATCTCCTCTTGGTCAGTTCTTAACAGAGACAGAAACCCATTGGTTGTATTAATTTAAAAACACGTTCCTCCCCAGCCTGTGACGTCTCTATACTGTCCTCCTCGCAACCTTCATTTCATCCCCACAACGCCCTCCACCATGCCCCTGGGAAGAATCAGAAAGCCTCCCTCCCACTCCTGCTGCCCAGCTTCAGGCCGGCAGAGCTCCCGACCACCGCGGCGAGCCGAGAGCGCCTCTGGTGGACGCGAAAGCGAGCCCCACCCTGGCTCAGCCCGGTGTTCCGCCCTGGAGATGTACTGAGTGGGCCCTGCCCTTGAACCAGACCCAGACCGACACTCACCTGAGCATCTTCCTCAAGCCCTTACCACGTGAAGGAGCCCCAGGGGCCTCAGAGCTTTCCGGTGGTGACTTCTGGTGTCCCTGCTGGATTTTTAACTGAGTTCTTGTTTTCCTCCTTTCCAGTTCCTGGCCAGTAGACCCTAGCCCAGCGGTTCTCAACCCGTGGGTCGCGACCCCTTTGGGGGTCGAACGACCCTTTCACAGGGGTCGCCTAAGACCATCGGAAAACACATATATAATTACATATTGTTTTTGTGATTAATCACTATGCTTTAATTATGTTCAATTTGTAGCAATGAAATTGGGGGTCACCACAATATGAGGAACTGTATTAAAGGGCCGAGGCATTAGGAAGGTTGAGAACCACTGCCTTAGACAGAGGCGGCTGATGAGCCTAAGAGGACAATCAGAGGGAGAAGGGGGGGAAAGCTGCAGAAGAGTTTGTTAAAACCGAGCAGAACTATTGCACCTCTTAGGATTACGTGGTTTGAGGGGAGAGCTTCAAAAGGAAAAACATTCTTTTGGAATTTAAAAGGAAGAGCTAAACCATAGTCATGTGAAATGCAGGAGGCGGGGGAATTGTGTACTTGACTCTGGGGGTTCTTGGCAGCCTGGTTCTCGAGCCTCAGCGCCGCCTTGCTCACCCCTGGCAGTGCTGGGAGTGGAGGGGCACAGCCCCTCGGAGCCTGGCCCCCAGAGGCGGTCTCTCCGCCCCGGAGCTCTCACAGTAATTTCCTGCCACTTTCTCTGTCTGCAAAGAGGCAGGGGATATTCCAGCTTTGAGTCCCTCCATTTGCCTTGTCTTTCATCTCAGAGCAATTGAGCAAAGCCCTCTCAAAAGCTATCCATACCTCTGGCTGCCAGACTTGGTCTTTGATTTCCTCTGCTTCCCCTGCTGCACGCAGATGGGAGGGGATCAGGTCCTGGTGGGAAGAACACTCAAGGGCATTCCAGGGTCTGCAAAGTGCTGTCCAGGCTGGGGGTGGGTAGGAGGCTGGAGCGGCAGACACAGCTGAAGGCCCACTTTTGCGCCCCCTCGTGGTCGGAGTCGGTATGACTCCAACCCTAGCGCCCTCCTGGGCCGCCCAGCCAAGCTCCAGCCCCGGCGCCAAGCAGCTTCCCAGGCGTCGCTGCGGATCCGGGACCCTGATCCGGGCTCTCCCACCCACCTCCGCCCCTCTTGTCCCCGCAGAGTTCTCCATCAGCAGCTTCTGCACCGTGGTGGACGTCATAAACTTCTCAAAGCTGCAGGTGCTGCGCCTGGACGGGAACGAGATCCAGCGGAACGCCATGCCCGAGGACGCGCCCCTCTGCCTGCGCCAGGCCAGCCTCATCGAGATCTGAGCAGCCCTGCCCCTGCGCGGGGCCCAAGTCCCCCCCGCCCCACTGCATTTGGCTTGATGGTTTGGTTTGGCTTTTGCTGGAAGGTCTAGGACAGACCATGTGACAGCACTCCACGGGCTCCCCTCATATCTTCCCTGTAGGCAGGGTCAGGTGGGCCAGGGCACAGGCAGCTTTCCGCCGAGGTGCAGGCCCCAGCTCCCTTTCCCAGGACAGAGGTGGCGCAGAGGGAGCAATACCCGCAGTCCCAGCGTCAGGAATCTCACTACCCTTAGCTTCTTCCCCACGGTCTGGAGTCATGAGCTCTGCAGTGGCCTGGGCACAGCACATTAGCTATTTTCCCAACAATCCCCGACTCTGAGCAGCGCCTGCCTGCTCCCACGTGTGCGTGCGGGGCTGGTCATGCCACTCCCCTGGGCTGGCACTCACGCTCCTCAGAATATACCTCTGTCCAGCTGCCTCCCAGCTCCACCTCATCCCCTCAACTGGCCCCACAGACAGCTCTCTGGCCTCAGCCCCAGACAGGAGGCCTCAGGCCCTTGGCATCTGCCTGCCAGAGGACCCACCCTTGTGTCTGCAATTGGAAGGACCCAAGAGTCACCTCTCTGCCTCCCTCACCTCACTCCTTGAAAGCCACCAGACTCAAGGTCACCATTATGATGACAATATTCAGGGCCCGATATGGGAGGAGACAACCAACCTTAGGCTTAAAAGTGCAGGGGGCTCTTAAAACTACAGGGCAGGTAGATCGGACTTCAAAAGAGGAAGCTCAGGCAGAGCAGGCTGGATGAGGAGGCTGCCCAGTGGTCCCCTTCTTGCCCCACACTCTGCATGGCCAGCAGCTCCCTGCTTGGGTCTTATCCTCACAGGAGAGACCAGCATGAGAAAGGGAGGTTGGCCCCTCCTCTGACCCATGCACGAAGGCCCACACCCTGGTGGGAGAAGCAGACTCCGGCCAGCCCCGGGCTTGCCTGCTGGCCCAAGGAGGAGGCTGTGGCTCACCTGTGTTCATTGATTTGTGCTAAGGCCACGGTTCTGCAGGACCAGCGCTGGCTGGGGATGCTCACTGGGTCGCTGAAGCCCAGGCCAGGCAGCCAGCTCCTTCCGGTGCTGAGCATAAAACCCTCTGCTTTTGCAGCTCTGAGCTACACTCTCGTTACTGAAGGTTCCTGTTGCTTTATAGCTTGGCTGGAGAGCATTGCTATATACTCCGCATTTCTGAACGGTAATGTCGCCTGGAGCCTAGCCCTCCTCTTTGGGGCCCCATGGGGATGGAGCCACCTGGGAAGCCCGGGGCAGGGACCCCTGGAAGAGAGAGAGCCCTAGCCTGGCCCCTGCCAGATGCCATTGTGTCCCTGATACTGTGCGTGTTTGGGAGCAGCTTCCCCAAGAAGCGAAGGAGGGGTCCTTGGACTCTGTTCTTGGTCCCAGACCCTGAAATCCACAAAAGCCAAACAAACCAGCTCATTTCAACAAAGGAGCTCTGATGTGAGGGGCAAGGCTGCCCCCGCCCAGGCTCTTCAGAAAGCATCTGCATGTGAGCACCATCATGCCGCTATAAAGGATTCTTATTACAGGAAAAGCATGAGTGGTGGCTGACTGACCAATAAAGGTATTTTACTATTGCATCTGCAAGAATGGAGTCATTAAAGGCAGACACTTAAATCGGACCTAGTGGGGTCACATAAGCCTCAGACAGGAAGAGCCCACCTTCTCATCTATTCTGCTTGGGCAGATGTAGTTAAAGGCCTAAAAAACAAAACACCTGTATGAAATCTCTAGTAAGCACACTTTGTGCATTGGAAGTTCTTCTTGAAGTCTAACTTCAATCTCTCTGGCTACACATTTCCTTCCATTGGGTCCACCAGAGAGAAGGAACTGGCTTTTTTCAAGCATTCTGATGTTTTCCTCCAAGCCAGTAATTCTGGGTCCCAGGGGTCCTGAGTGTAGTTGTCTTAACCTCTCCTGCCCTCTAGCGGCAACTGTGCAGAACTGGGGGCAGTCAAGCACGGCAAAGCCCAGCTGGGCCTGGAAGAGGAAAATAAGCTCATTCTTCCTCTCCACCCCCCACATTTCCTGACAGCCTTTAAGTGCCAGATGTCGTGCTAGGTGCTTAGCAAATGTTACAAAGTCAAGAGGGCAGACTAGGATTGCGACTTTCGGGACAACCCACTGTTTCCCAATAGAGAAATAACTGATATTGATTGAGCATCCTATATAATGAAACCCTAATATGCAAATTGACAGAATGGCAGAGTGACTGGTCGCTATGATGTGCCTGACCACCAGGGGGCAGACGCTCAACGCAGCAGCTGCCTCCTGGTGGTCAGTGCACTCCCACAGGGGGAGCACCACTCAGCCAGAAGCCAGGCTCATGGCTGGCAAGTGCAGCGGTGGTGGCAGGAGCCTCTCCCTCCTCTGCAGTGCTAAGGACCCCTCGGGGGATTTCCAGCTGTGGGGAGCAGGCCTAAGCCGGCAGGTGGACATCCCCCAAGGGGTCCTGTACTGTGAGAGGGCACAGGCCGGGCTGAGGGACCCCCTCAGTGCACCAATGTCATGCACCGAGCCTCTAGTTAATATATAATGTGAAATTAATTCTGTGCCAAGTATGTTACCAATGTTATCACTCCATCTGAAGCCAGAGTAAACGACTTTGATTATAAATCTCTGGAGCGAGAATTGGGCAGGGATGTGAGTGTATATAGACCAGAAGGAAATTGTAGTGTCAGGCCACAGGCCTCACTTCAAGGGCAGCACGTTCAGCACATCCTGGGGGAGGCGAAGGCCTGGACACACAGGCAGGGATGTAGCCCAGCTGTGAGAAAGAGCCCCCTGCCTCTACTTTTTAAAAAATTCTCACCCCCGGATGTTTAGGGAGAGGGGAGGGAGGGAGGAAGGGGAAGAGGGAAACATCAATTGGTTGTCTCTCATACACACCCCGATGCGGGATCAAACCTGCAACCCAGGTATGTGCCCTGACCAGGAAGCAAACCCGCAACCTTTTGGTGTAGGGCAGGGGTTGGCAAACCTCGGCTTGCGAGCCACATGCGGCTCTTGGCCCCTTGACTGTGGCTCTTCCACAAAATACCATGTGCTGGTGCACATGTACAGTGCGATTGAAACTTCGTGGCCCATGCGCAGAAGCCGGTTTTCGGCCTGGGCGAGTCTGTTTTGAAGAAGTGGAGTTAGAAGAAGTGGGGGTACGTTTGCTGAGGTCGAGCCCTCAGATTGAGGATGTTTTTAGCAGAGGCCGGCTTAGGAGTACCCTAATTAAGTTAATAACAATGTACCTACTTATATAGTTTAAGTTTAAAAAATTTGGCTCTCAAAAGAAATTTCAGTCATTGTACTGTTGATATTTGGCTCTGTTGACTAATGAGTTTGCCGACCACTGGTGTAGGGGATGGTGCTCCAACCAGCTAAGCCACCCGACCAGGGCTCTGCTTCCATATTTTGCTTCTTAGCGGCTCCCATGAGTATCACAACCGAGACGGGGGGGGGGGGGGGCGCGGGTAGAAAGGGAGCCGGGGCCAGGCCTGCTGCGAGGCTGCCCTCCTGGCTGCACCCAGTGCCTCTCCTGAGGGTAGGGACGGGGACTGACCATCCCTTGGGCTCAGTTGGCTCTTTTCCTTTAGGTGCCATCTGATCAGCACTTGCCATGTGCTGGGTGCTTTCCTAGGTACCCCGTTAGCACTCCTAACCTCCCTGTGCCAGAGGTACTGTTACTTTCACTATTTCACAGAGGGGAAACTGAGGCACAAAGAGGCTGAGGTCACCCAGGAAGGAAGCCCCAAGGCCAGGATCTGACCCCGGGCCATCTGTCTCCCCGGCCTGTCAGTCTTGCTACCCTGTTTCTTCTGCGTGATCCTGGGGGGCCCCGTGTCACTGGTGAAAGTAGGAACCCTGGGAGCATGTAGAGGCTTGGCAGTCATGGGGTGTCACGGTGGAGGGAGGCCATCTGCCTTGATTTGTCGTGGACCTAACTCCATTCTGCTCGCATTCACGGGACCTTTATGAATTTCCCAATTGGCAGTCACTCTTCATGAATAAGTGCTTGCTGAGTGCCCTGGGCAGGCAGTGGGGATACTGCAGAGAACAAACAGCCCTGCCCTAGTGCAGTCATCATCGATGAACCAAAACCACCTCGAGGAGAACAGCTGTGAGCACAGACCTAGACGAGGATTATCCAGGAGCCTGGCCTGGCCTGGCCTGGCCTGGAGGGTCAGGGGTTGAGATCAGGCATGGAGGGAGAGTGTAGTTATCCAGAGGAGGTGATGGGGGGAGGGGGCTGGGCAGTCCAGCAGAGGTAAGAGCAAGGATTAACACCCTGGTGCAGGCCAAAGCTTCGAGGCACTGAAAGACAGAGCAAAATGGATGGAGCATAGGGAAGAGGGAAGAGAATTGTAAGCGATGAGGCTAGAGTTGTGGGCAGGGGTGGGTTAAACCACCTGTTGCCTTTAGTCTCTCATTTCAGACACAAGTACCAAGGAATTTCACCAACATCCCCAACCCACTGTCCAAGGGCCTGTGTTGTATGCAGCCTCGCAGTTCTACATTCCAACCACTAGTGGGCAGCATCTCACTTCGCACCGCCAGAGGCTTTCGGGGGGGGGGGGGGGGGGGAGTTAAAAAGACTTCAGTTTGCTCCCACATTCTCCCAAACCCGCTCTGATTACACCCAGCCCCACTAGACTCTGACCAAAGATCAAGACCCCAGAAGGCAGGGTGTAAGCAGGGTCGTGACCTTGTATGCAGTGAACCTCTTTGGCAGTCTGGTGAAGCCAACGTCTTCTCAAAACATTTTTAAAGGCATGAAATAAACACATAGTTTTTACAAGAGAAACCAGTTACCTGTGACCCACTGGGGTGGCTCAATTGCTTGAGCATCATCCAGTGCACCAAAGGTCGCTGTTTGGATTCTGGGTCAGGGCACATTCCCAGGTTTCCGGTTCAGCCCCTGGTTGGGGTGCATGTGCGAGGCAACCAATCAATGTTTCTCTCTCACATCAATGTCTCTCTCTCTCTCTTTCTCTCTCTCTCTCTCTCTCTCTCTCTCTCTCTCTCTCTCTCCCTCTGCTTTCCTCTCTCTTTGAAATCAATAAAAACATTAAATAAATAAATAAAAACCAATTACATTTAAATAGTTATAAAATATATAAATGTTTACATCGTATATATTTTTATTAATGAACTAAATAACAAGATCTAGCAACAAGTTTAGTTAGCTATCGTCACTGTGAAGTGCTGATGAGCCTAAGTGGTGTTTCTAAGTATTTTCAGTAACTAGTGTGATATGAAAATACCTGTGATTTCAGTTGGTGACGAAGCCTGGGTACTCCTAATACCGCTGTGGTCTGTTTCCTTCATAATTGACAGGAATGCTAGTTTTCAGTTAGCTGTGTGACAAATGAAAATACAGTGTCTTCTCATCCAGGCTCACCAACTGCTCTCACTTAAGCCATGAAAAGACAGGCAGAACCCTGGATCATTGAGAAGAGGCGGGGAGAGGAGGTGAGCGTGGTCTTTTCCCTCTCTGAGTGCAGCTCACACGCTCCACAAGTTTTAGCTCCCTGCAAAACCCTGAGCCAGACAGCATGTCCCCAGCTGGTACACTTAGGATATGAAAGAATGAACGTAGAGCCCTGGCTGGTTTGGCTCAGTGGCTAGAGTGTCAACCTGCAGACCAAAGGGTCCTGGGTTCGATTTTGGTCAAGGGCACATGCCAGGGGTTAAGGGCTCGATATCCAGTGGGGGGCATGCAGGGGGCAGCCAATCAATGATTCTCTCTCATCATTGATGTTCCTATCTCTCTCCCTCGCCCTTCCTCTCTAAAATCAATAAAAATATATTTAATAAATAAAAAAAGAATGAACATAGAGCTCTCAAGGTACTTGCTACGGAGTTTGGTGGAGAGAATAAAAACTAACATGCATTTTGCTTTAGCTGCTTACAAACAGTTGCTTTCGAACCCATGACACTGTCGGATGTAAGCGCCCAAGGAAGCATATGGACAAAATGCCTCTTTGTTCTTTCTGAAGAGGAAGGAATGCTGAGGATGGGGTGGCCAGCAGAGCCACCAGTACCTTCTCCCTGGGAGCCAGAAGCCACTTTTTTTATTCCTTTGCTCAGCCATTCATTCCACTGAGCTCTGGGGCACAGGGTCCGCAGCCAAAGTGTCATCAGGGGACACCGCGTCCTGTGTAGACCTCCTCAAGCTCTCCCAGGAAGTGCTCTGCCTCGGACAGACGGATGGCAGCGCCCGCCACCAGCTGAGCCTCTAGGTGACCCCGGCCACCGCGCTGTGCCCAATGCAAGCAAACACATTGCTCAACCCCACGGCAGCCTGAGTTTCCAGAGCAGCCATCCTTCCTGGAAACCAAGCCATGCCCTGGGGACAGAGCCCACGTGTGGTTCAAGCAGGACTGACACAGAGACCAGCCAAGTCCTTGGCTTTCCCATGTAGTCCAGGGAGCAGAACCAGGGAGGCGGGGGAGGGGACTAGGATAAAGAGGCTGAAAGGGACAAATGAACACAGCAGACCCTGCCCAGTCATGCCAGGCTCCAACAAAAATCGCGGACAGTCATAAATGCGCTGTTCCCACCTACGTGTCCAGGTTGCCAGCTGTACTTAGAAGAGAGAGAATTACACTTGACCCAGTTTAAGAAATAATAACAGGAAATGGGTCAGAGTCCCAGGAGGCGATAATGAGACCTACCTACACAAGCAAAAACATTCGGAAGCAGTGAGGTTAATCTTGAACACTCCTAATAATCTATCCCAGTAATCCCCACGTCTCCGCCCCGGGTGTCACACCCAGCCCTGGGTCTTAGCAAAATAAGGCTCCAGGGACAGGTGGGGACGATAGCAGCTGAATGGCGCAGCCGGCAGTTCAGAGGTAAACCTGGGTCAGACAACAGGGCCAGCAGTTTGCACAAGAAGATGTGGGGAAGGCTGCTTCAAGGAAGAAGCCACAAAACCCAAATCCCAAAGCAGAACAAAGGTGTGCGGCCAGGTTCCAGGGCAGAATCAGCTCCAAGCCCAGGAGGAACGGTGAGTCAGGATCAGCCGGGGGTGTCAGGATGGCAACATCCCTGATGACTTCAGCCCGGAGAAGTGTCAGGTGGTGCTTCCTGGCCCATCCTCACATGTGGCACCTTCAAAATGTGAACACGCCCTGGCCAGGTGGCTCGGGTGGTTGGAACATTTTGTGTCCAACAGTGGCAGGTTTAACTCCCAGTCAGGGCACATGCCCAGGTTGTGGGTTCCATCCCCAGTTCCATAGCCTCGAGTGAGGATTAAAAAAACACAAACATGTGTGTCCTCGGAAGTCTGAGACATGCAACCAATAAGGACTACGTGGAAGTCGGACCAGCAGATAGAAGGAGGGGCTGTGTCAGTCCCCATTCTCTAGCAAGAATTGGCTACAGACATCGAATGTAGCCAATTTAAGTCGCAAAGGAACTCCTTTATTTGTCTGTGTTGCCTGTCAAGGAGGTGTCATAGCAGGAAGCTCACAGACGCTGCGGGAGGCTCTAGAACCAGGCTTGAAGGGCGTCCAGCCATAACAATGCCATGACCGTGTCCATGCGAACCGACAGCCACCGCTCCCAGGGCACAGACGCTGGGGTGGCTCCCCAGCACCACGGCGGACAGTGGGTGCTTCACGAGAAGCGCAGCTGCTCCTGCCTCTGGGATCTGGGCGCCATCCCTGCCCTGTCCTCCCCAGAGCGGGACCACGGGGCCCTTCCTTTGTGCCACTAACTTGTCATGCAAGGTTGCATGGGCAGAGCGTACTATTGCTCTCGAGGTGGGCGAGGCTGGGAAAGTGAGCACCGCATCCTCATCTGCCACCGCTGGAGTCCGGCTCTGGCACGTGGTAGGGGTGACCCAGAGTCAGTCAGGGCTCGGATGCGGAGCAGCCAAGCCAATGGCAGCGTCTCCTTTGGGGAGATCTGTGGAGGGAGGTTCATGTAATGCATTGGCTCCCATGCCAGCCTCCATTGCAGCTCTGAGGAGCTGAGTAACAGACACCGCGTGGGCATGGGGTACCCTGGTGTAAGCAGGACGGCTGCTACACGCCTCCTTCCTCTTCAAATGTTATCACGGTCGTATTTGCTTTAGAGAAATTTTTAAGGAAATAAAACATCACAACACATTTTAAGTCCCATTTTACCTCTTCCCATTCCTGTTTCATCCTCTCCAGAGATAAACTTTCTCTCTCAGAGGCCTGTGTGTTGTATCACTTTATTCCCTGTTTTATGCCCATACACTAATCAGGGTTATATGTGCCTGTAAACTGCATATGGTAGTACTTTACATATCACTCTGTTTCTCGCACTGACTACTGTGCTCAAGGGTGATCTGCATTGATTCTTGTAGTCCCAGTTCGTTCATTCTAGCTACTAGACGCACGCACCTAAATTTAGTTCTCTAATCGCCTTTGGAGGGACTGCATTTGAAAATCATTTGGATTATTTTCAACCTTTTACCGTTTGAAATAAATACGCAGTGAACACTCTTACCTGTCTCTTTGGGCTTGCCTGTGAGTCTTTCTAGTGCAGATGCCAGGGTTTCTCAACGGCGGTGCTGTTGGCACTGGGGCCTGGATAGTTCTTTGTGGGCAGGGGTGGGGAGGACAGGGTGGACTGTGTTTGGCAGCTGGCTGTTACCCTGTAGAGGCCAATGGCACCTGTGCCCTCTCCAGTCAAGATAAAAAATGTCTCCAGTGTTGCCGAATGTTCCCTGGGAGCAAAGCACCAGTGAAGAGCCACTGGCATATGTGTCCCAGAGGGAGCTGCTGAGTTAGGAAGTGCGAACAATTTACCTTTACCGGCTGCTGCCAAACTGCTCCCCAAGGAGTGGCACAAATGTACTCGTACCCACCATGCACGGGAGCCCCGTGTCCCCCCAATGCCAATATTGCTTTAGAATTGAATAATTTGACAGTCTGGTGGGTGAGACTTGGTTTGCTTTTTATTTTAATTGGCACGTCTTCTTTTCAAACAGGTAGTACTGATCCGTCCCTTTTCAGTAGTTATGCTGAGCCTTCATTGGCAATCCCAGAAAAGGAGAGGACCTAACTCCGTCAGCCCGAACCGGGGAAACTGAGGCTGGGCTCTACCTGCCAGGCACGCAGCAACAGAGCTGACGCTCCACCAGGAAGCCTGGCGGGGGGGGGGGGGGTGTGAGGGGAGGGGTCTCCGAATGAGGGCACAGCCCTCTGTGCTGTGGGGAAAGGTGAGCACCTTGCCTCTGTTCTAGTCTGTTTGGTGGGGGCGGGGGAGGCAAATGCAGGTATTGGAAGGGGCACACTAGCACCCTTCTTCCTCTAGGGCAGTGGTTCTCAACCTTGGCTGCACATTAGAATCACCTGGGAATCTTTTTAAAAATCCTGATTTCTAGGCCTCATCTTCTGGAAATCCTGTTTCTTTGTTGCTAATGTTGTGGCCCCACCCCATCACAAAGAAACAGAATTTCCGGAGGACGAGGCCCAGAAATCAGGATTTTAAAAAGATCCCCAGGTGATTTTGATGTGCAGCCAAGGCTGAGAACCACTGCTCTAGTGGAAGGGGGAAGAGAGGTGGCCTCTTTTGCCCAGAGCAGGATGGGTGGGGACAGCAGCAGCCCCGGTGTCCTGCCTAAGGCCCAACCCAGAGTAGCCACTGCAGCTACAATAGCTGTGATGGCATTTGTAAGCAAGGGCAGTGGGCAGGGCAGGTGAGAAAGCATCGGGAACAGGTGCCTACATGACTGTAGGTGAAGGGCAGCATCAAAATGAGCAGGAGAGGAGGCCCCAGTGAATGCACTGGCATCTCCCCAGGCCCAGGACGCAGGCATCAGGCCTTGACTCATGAGTGCGTGTGAAGACAGCGGCGAGGAGTTTGTGAGACCCTGGGCTCCTCCGTAGTTGGAAAGGGAGCGGTCAGAGGCCAGCAGTTGTACTGGTCAGAGTGGGGCCCATCCGCCTATTGGTCCGTTGTCACATCACCAGAGTATCCTTTCATTGCAGAATAGAGTAGGACAAGTGGGGAACCATTGCTGTAAACCCACAGTCAGTAAGGACCACACATGAATGTTTCATGTGTTAGCTGAGCAACCTGGTTAGATTGTAAATTCTTTAAAGGTAGAGATCATGTCATATGATTCCTCCATATACCCCACAACAGGTAGCACAGAGTTGGGCTCATAAGTTTTTAATAACACTTGTTGGATCATATTCTTTGGGGCCCAATGAAAATACTGGCATGAAATGGATTTAGATGCCCATTATCCCCGCCTCCCCCCCCACACACACCCAGCACACACATACACACCTTTTTTCTATTTGCCAAAAAATATAAAGTACTCTCAATTGTATGGCTTCATTTCTCTCACTAACATATCTGTACAGTAAGGACATGGGGATGATTCACCCATTTTACAGGTAGGGTAACTGAGACCTACCACTTTTGACTTGACCCTTAAGATATAGACTCAACACGGAAATCCAGTTGGCTTCCCAGTGAACCATACCCCAGCGCTTCTTGCCCTCCTCCCCGTCCCCAACATCGGGCACCATGGAGGGCCTCAGATACATCATTGCTTTTGTTCTTAATGCAAAATATCAATTAAAGCCTCCTTCTGACATGAATAGGGCACAGCAGGTGATAAAAGTAGGCAGCTGCCAGGGCTCTGTGAGCACCGGTTTGCCAGTCTCTGTGTTCACTAAAGACCATCTAGGTGCCAGTGTGTAGATTAGTGGGGAAGACAAAGAGGGCAGAAAAAAAAAAAGAACTCCAGGAGTTTGGGGAAAAGAACCCCATTCTGAAGTGAATGCAGGTATGTGGGGAGATTAGGGGGGACACTCCCCAACTCCATGAAAAACGGGAATTTAAATCCTATTAAAATGGAATCCTATCTAATAAAAGAGAAACATGGTAATTGGCGTACGACCACTACCCTTCCCATTGGCTAATCAGCGAGATATGCAAATTAACTGCCAGCCAAGATGGCGGCCAGCAGCCAGGCAGCTTGAAACTAACATGAGGCTTGCTTGCTTCAGTGACGGAGGAAACCAATGTTCCCCACCTGCTTTGCCGGCCTCTGAGCCTGCAGTTTAAGAAACATTGTAACAAATATAGAAGCTAAACAAAACCCCAGAAACCTGCTTTTAGCGAGCTGGGATCTCAGAGCTGGAGTCATACATTGTTTCGATTATAGAACCGAAACAAACCAGATACCTTCTTTCAGCAGCAGAAGCCTCAGAGCTGGAGCCAGAGCGGCCCAGAATAAAAAAGAAAAAAAGGAGCAGTTGGGAGCTTCAGTCGGCCTGAAAACAGCTCTCAGCCCCTCACCCAGACTGGTCAGGCACCCCAGTGGGGACCCCCACCCTGAAGGGTGTGTGACCAGCTGCAAACAGCCATCATCCCCTCACCCAGGCTGGCCAGACACCCCAGTGGGGACCCCCACCCTGATCCAGGACACCCTTCAGGGCAAACCAGCCAGCCCCACCCATGCACCAGTCCTCTATCCTATATAGTAAAAGGGTAATATGCATCCCAGCACTGGGATCAGCGGAGCCGAGAGGCCTCCCGGCACTGGGATCAGCGTGACAGGGGGCAGCACCCAAACCCCCTGATCACCCTGTGGCTCTGTGTGTGACAGGGGGCGGGGCCACAACCTCCCTATCCGCCCTGCTCTGTTCGTGACAGGGGAAGGTGCCCCAACCCCCTGATCAGCCCTGCTCTGTGCCTGATAGGGGGGAGCTCCCCAACCCCCTGATCGCCCTGCGGCTCTGTGTGTGACAGGGTGCGGTGCCTCAACCACCTGATCAGCCCTGCCCTGAGTGTGACAGTGGCGGTGCCCCAACCCCCTGATCGGCCCTGCTCTGTGGGTGACAGGGGGCGGTGCCCCAACTCCCCTATCCGCCCTACTCTGTGAGTGACAGGGGGGAGCTCCCCAACCCCTTGATTGACCCTGCTCTGTGCGTGACAGGGTACGGAGCCCCAACTCCCCTGATGGGCCTTGCTCTGTGCGGCGCCTCAACCACCTGATCAGCCCTGCTCTGTGTGTGACAGGGTGCAGCGCCCCAACCCCCCGCCCCCCCCCCCCACGGGCCCTGTTCTGTGTGTGACGGGGTAGAGCCATAACCTCCCCATCGGCCCTACCCTGAGCGTGACTGAGGGTGGCATCGCAACCTCCCAATCCTCCCTGCTCTGTGCATGATAGGGGGTGGCGCCCCAACTCCCCAGTCAGCCCTGCTCTGAGCCCGACCAGGGGCTGCACCTAGGGATTGGGCCTGCCCTCTGCCACCCGGGAGCAGGCCTAAGCCAGCAGGTCGTTATCTCCCGAGGGGTCCCAGACTGCGAGAGGGCACAGGCCGGGCTGAGGGACCCCCCCTTCCCCCCGAGTGCACAAATTTTTGTGCACTGGGCCTCTAGTTTATTATAAATCCTCAGATGCAGCTGTTCTAAAATTTTCGAGAGGAAGGAATTTGAAAAAAAAAAAAAAAAAAAAAGTCCTCAAGAAAAAGAGGAATCCCGTCTTGCCAAGAGACATCTCCCTGGTAAAATCCAAGAGCTAAAGACAGGACACATGCTCGGGTTGGGGCTCTGAGACGATCCGAAGTGTTACTCTGAGTTATAGTGCTCCACTGAAGGGAATGTTAAATGTCCCCAGAACCAAGTGTTGCCTCTAGCCCCAAAATCAAGAGTCGAGGGCTGAGATTAAATGCGGGAAAGAAATACTCATGCCTTCGTCACTAATGCCTAAAGTAATATCAGCATTTATCAGCCAGCATTGTGTGCCAGGCATTTTGTCACAGTAATGCTAGGAGGTAGGCCCTCTTATTAGCGTTTTTCACAGGAAGAAACGGGGGTTCAGAGAAGTCAAGCGGCCGGAGTGAAACCCTGGTCAGAGTTTAGAGTCCTTTTTAAAAAATATGTATTTTTATTGATTTCAGAGAGGAACATCAATGATGAGAGAGTCATTGGTTGGCTGCCTCCTGCACAACCCCCTTCCCCATCCAGCCAGCAACGTGGGCACGTGCCCTCAACCAGAATCGAACCTGGGGCCCTTCAGTCCGCAGGGTCACGCTCTACCCACTGAGCCAAACCAGCCAGAGTCCTAATCTCGATGCTGATACGCTAGGTTCTCTGGGTCCGCACCTGCATGTTTGTGCGCATCAAGGTGGGGCAACAAAGTTATCCAAGAGACTTCCTCTTACAAGGCTCAGAGCCCATGTCCTCGGAGGATGTGCCCTCCATTCAAGTGCGCGAGGCTGGTGCCCGCGGGTTCAGGATCATGAAGGGGCTGGTTACCTGGTTTCCAGAGGGAGGGTGAGCGGGAATGCGACCATGGGGGCGTGCGCACACAGGCAAGAAGAAGAAAACGAAGAGGCCTACGTCACAAACCTGGGGACATAAGTGCCCCAGCTCAGAGGGGTTTGGAGAGGAGGCTGGGAAGGGCTGGAGGTTCGGAACCGACCTCCAGAATTGCTCCAGGACGGCTGGGCCGGCCCTGCAGGCGGTCAGCCTGCGGGGAGGGGACTGAGAAACGGGGCACGACCGGGTTTTAGGGACCGAGAATCTCCGGCAGCAGGTGGCGGGCGGGAGGGGCTGCGGGTACAGCCTCCACCGCGCCCAGGCCTCCCCCGGTCCCCGCTTCCTGGAGGCCCGCCCCCCCCCACCCCCCCCACCCCCCCACCCCCCACCCCCCCCCCGCTCCGCAGCCACAGCCCACCCCGCCCCTCGGTTTCCATCTCTGCGGCCTGAGCGTCAGGGGGGTAGTTGATTGGCCCGCTCTGTCCCCGGCCAGCCAATCAACAGCTTGTTGCCGAGGCGGGGCTGGCGGTGGAGACAGAGTGGGAAGGGCCGCCCAAGAGCAGGCAGACGTGGCGGCGGGCGGGGTGGGGGCCAGGCGCTCCCTCGCAGGGCAGGGCAGGGCAGGGCAGGGCAGGGCAGGGCAGGACAGGGCAGGGCAGGACAGGGCAGGGCAGGGCAAGGCAGGTCCCCTCGGCCTCAGCTGTCCCGGCTGGAAGGCGTCGCTGTTGTCCCCAAGCTTGTGGAGGACCAGAGAGCAGCTTCCGCTGGAAGGAGCGGACCGAGAAATGAATGAGAAGTGGAGCCGGGCCCACGAATAGGAGGTTATGGGCCGATGAGGAGGTTATGGCTCTACCCCGTCACACACAGCTGCATCTGAGGATTTATAATAAACTAGAGGCCCAGTGCGGCTTGGGGGGGGGGGAGGGGGGGAGGGCAGCGAGAATGGAGAAAGCCCCAGGAAGCAGAATCTACTCCCGGCCCCTAACCATTGGCGTTGGTCCTTCATCCCATCCTGGACCAGGACTGATGACGGCGCCCCAAAGTCCGCAAAGCAAAGATGCCCCCCCTCGCCGCCCCCCCCCCCAGGACCTGGTGGGAAAGGGGGTTACCGAACAGGACTAGTCCTGGAACAGTACAGACCACATTTCCAACCCTAGCTTATTACAAAAGGGGGAGCCCCCCCCCCCCGCCCCCGCCCCTCCCACCTCCGGGAAAATTCTGCTCTGGCCTCAGACTCAATTTCCAAGTCCCTGTTTCAGCTGCCATTGTGCGGTCGGTACAGATGCCCCCGGCCCCGGCGATGATGACAATGATGATGTGTAAGAGCACGTGCTGTGCGCCCGGGGAGCCAGGCACTCTTCTGGGGCTGCACACACGTCAGTCCTCCGCACAGCACCGGGCGGGAGCTGCTTCATCTCCATCTGATGGGTGAGGAACCGAGGCACTGAGCAGTGTAGGAAGCGGCCTGGGGTAGCAGAGCTGGATTTGACCCGGGGTGGCTTCTGCCTCGGGCCCTGTCTGTCCTTGTCTTCAAGAGGGAACCTTCTGGGAATACCGTCTCGAAAGGGGCTTAGAATGGGCTACCTCGAGGCAGCATGTGCTCACAAGAGTAGAACCTCCAATTTTCCCAACAGACCCATTGTACGGTCTCACAAAATATGACGAAACCAGATAAAATGGTGAATTTTGTGTCATATGAGTGTGTGTTTTTTTAACCACAATTTTTTAAAAAATGAAACCGGAGGAAATTCTCCCAGCCGTCTGCCCAGTCCTGGTCACAATCCCTAAGTGTCAAGAGTCAGGGGGAGGGTGACGACCCCTCTTCTAGTGCCATGGCTCTCTCATCTCCAACATGGCTCTCGCGTGGGGCGGACACTAGGGCTGAGCTTGGGCAGTGGCGGATGGACACCCTGCCACCAGCTGGTGTCAGGAAAGGCCATCTGCAAGGCCTGCTTGGGTCTGGGGGGCAGTCCCTCGTTTACTTCCATCCCCCATTCTCTTGTTCATCTCTCCCTGCTTCCTCCACCCCCACCCTCATGCGCCCTGCAATCCTTTCCCAGTCCTTGGGCACACCATCTGCCTCTGCTCCCCCTTCCCCCCGGGACTTAGCTCCTTTTATTGAGACTTTTAAATAATTAAATGCCCAAGGCCTCCCCCACACTGACCCCAGCCCCTGGCCTGGGGTGCTATTCAAGGACCAGGAGCTGGGCTGGAGGGCTGCCAGCCCCCCTTCTCCTCCCCCCCCCCCAATTCAGCTCCTTTCTCTTTCTGCTCAGCTGCCTGGCGGCTAATGGGCCTTTCTCCTGCTTTGGCCCCTCTGCCTGCCAGGCCACAGAAACCAAACAAAAAGAGAAGAGCTGTAAGGAACTGCTGGGGGAGAGGAGGGAGGAAAACCCCAGACCCACCTGAGCTGGGAAAGGGATGGGGGCAGAGAGGTCCGGAGCAGCCTGTCCTGGTCCCCATCTTTGGGGAGGTGTGGGGGGGGGGGGCTCTTTCTCTAACCCTGGGGTCTGTTTGGCTGAAGGGGGAGGTGGAGGGGGTGTGAAATGAGGAGAGGGCTGGAGGCTGTCAATCACTTGAGTGTCTGGGGCTTGGGCAGCTTCCCCATGCAAATTACCCAGTGAGTCACGGAAAGTTTGGTGTGGACACAAAGAAGCTGCTTCTGTCACCCGCTGCTCCCCTTCACTGCCTATGGCAACACCCCCTCCTCCCCAGCCAACTACACAAAAGGCCCAGCCCAGTGGTGCACAAGTGAATGGGCCAGGCCCTCCCTGGCCACGTCCCACCAGACAGATGGCAACAGTTGCCCCACACTAGTTGCAAACCTCCTTTCATCCATCTCCCAGTCATAAAGGAGAGTGGCCCCAATCCCTCCAGAGCCCATTGGCTTCTCTGAGCCCGCCCAAGGACGGGGTGGGGGGGGGTGGGGGGGGGCACTGCCAGGGAGCGGGGGATGAGAGGGGAACTGACGCTGGATGTTTGGCTGGGAAACAAAAAGGTTGTTCAAAGTGCAGGCGCTTGGGCCAGCCTGCCCATCTGTCCTCCTTTGGAAGAGGGACGGGTTGGGGGCGGGGGGGGGGGGGGGACGACACTCTGCCTCATGCTCCTCCTGGGCTGGGGCCCGCTCTGGGCAGACCCAGGGCCCCTGGGAGGGGAGACCCCAATTTGGAGCAGCAAGGCTATGCTGCAGTAGACTGGGGCTTTGTGCTTTGAGGTTCTCCGTAGGCAAAATCCCTTGATTGGGTGTTGCTTTACCGCTTCAGAAATAGGGTTCAGTGGAAGAATCCCAGGTTTGGGGGAAAGATGGGGAAGAGTGGGATCTGGGTTCCCGGCCATTCAGTAATACCGTTCGAGTTGTTCTAGAATAGGATTCCATCAACACCATTCACCTGTCCTCGCACCTTCAAAAGCTGGGTGCGAAGGAGTGGCCTGGAGTTAGACACCAGCGTCCACGCCCACCTCTCCATCTGCTTGCTGTGTGCTCTGGGCAGTCACCAGGCTGTCGGAGTCCAGTTTCCTCTCTGTCCATTGGGCGTAAGATCACCCACCACCTCTGCTCCCGGCGTGAGGAGGGTAAGCTGACTGGGGGCTGGTGCTCTGTAAATGGAGAGACTGCGCAAATGTATGGCCTCAATCTCCCCACATCCACACTTCCCAGGAGGTAGAGTGGGCATGGCCCTTTAAACGTTTTCAAAGTACTTCACATCTATGATTTCGTGGGGCAATTGAGACCAGAAAGGTCTAGGGGCAATGCAGAGATCTGTTTTTGGAGAGCAGGGATGGAGGTTTCCCTCCCCTTTGCCCCCCTCTCCCAGGATCCTGAAGCTCCCCCCCCTTTTTTTTTTTTTTTTTGAGGTTTTTTTTTGTCTCCCTCCTCCAAATGCTTTGCAATATCAGCCCAGCCGGATTTGGGAGGAACAGTGGGAACTCTAGGTTAAGGTGCTAAGAGATCTCAATAAATTTAAAACAAAAAGGAACCTCCCCTATGTCTTACACAGTAAAAAGGTATACCAGGTGCTAGTTATGATTCTGAGGCCACAGGCGGCCGGTCTTTTGGGGTAACCCCCTGCCCCTCCGTTTCTGCAGAAGGGCTGAGCTGGTGGGCTGGGTGAGGAAGTGGAGGGGAAGAGAGGACCGCAGGGGCTGCCCAGGCCACAGAGGGAGCAAAGCCCCTCCTACCTGGCTTCATGCCCTGCTCCTCCTCCCACCCACTGGCCTCCAGTTTGTGTTGGCCAAGGTGCCCATGCTCTGAGCTGGGTTGGGTTTCTTCTCTCTGGCCTAATATAGTCAGGGCATTTCTCAAAACATCTTTCTTTGTCAAGTTTTGCTCAAGCTAACCTCACCCATCTCTGATCATTTCCACTTGTCTAGCAACAGACTGAGCGTTGACGTGTCATGTATTGTTCTGTGTAATCCACTGGTTTGCATGTAATCCCTGCTGTCAGTGTTTGATGCACTCTCATGTATAATCACCCCTCGCCTCCTTTGCACTGACAGCACCCTGAGGACAAACACCCAGTTCCGCTGTCTCTGCCTGACTCCCCACCCTGAGTGTCTCCCAAGGACCTTTCTCCGGACATAAGAGGGCCCCTACTCCAGGATACCCACCGCCTACTGGGCAGCCAGAGGCTCAAAACGCAAAGCCACAAAAATATCTTTCAATCTGCTACCTGCAGACCGCCCGGTGCTGGTTTCCAGATGGGCCCCGGACCCCAAGGCCAGCACTGATCCACTCCAATCCCTCGCGTTCGAACACAATGATAACTTTAACAAGGGCTTTTACATCCTGTTCCACCCACCAGGGTATCTCTGAATCTCATCCCAGGACACAATTCATGTCCCATTTTTTCTTTTTCCACCTGGGCGGTGCCATGGGAAAAGCCCGTGGGTCGAGCCGTGACTGTGACAGGGAGATTATTTTCCTTCTGTGAGAACAAAAGGAGCCACTGAGAACGGAGCCTCCACCCTGACGGTAAGAAAGGAAGTGGGTCACGGTGACCAGGAGTCCCTGTGCTTTGCACCGGGGCTGGGAAATAGCTCTGAGGCTGAAGCATCCATCTGGCTGGTCCGTCTCTACTGGATCAAGATTCTTCAACTGCAAAGAGCCAACGGGCAAGGGGTGGGGGTACAGGCAAGTGTCTGGGCTGGGTACCTGGTCCCCCAGTCCTTCCTGCTGTCAGATTCGGACCCAGGTGTTTCTTTGATGCTGTGGTGGACAGGGGGCAGTACCAGAGTGGCCTCTAGCACCTTATGTTCAAGTTGAAATATGAGATGTAAACAAAGCAGCAATCCATGAGAGGCACACACACAAAATCCCACACACATAAATGAGAGTGGGTGCAGTGACTTCTTCCTATAGGATTCCTGTGTATTTTTATAGAATCACTAAGACTCGGATAAATGTCAAGGATTGCATGGAGGAGAGGCAACCTGAGCTTGGACATAAAGTATGTGTCAGACGAGAGTCCAGACTCGTTATCTCTTGCAGACTCTGGACGGTGAACTGTGCCTTGCAGTAAAAGTCCCTGGAATCCAGAAGCCCTGCGGGCGACGGGTGACAGGGAGAGAGAGAAGAAACCCGGGTTCCAGTTCTGCCTTAATTGTTTTTCCCTGTTTACTCAGCCAGTCCTGGGTTGGAGTCTGACTGCCACTGGCCAGCAGTGTACCGAGGGGTAAATTGTTTCCCCTTCCTGAGTGCGAGTCTCCTCATCTGTACTTTCAGGGTCATATCAACCCCACAGAGTTATTCTGAGGATGGAAGGAGGTTCTGTGCACGGTGAGTGCTCACTGGTGCTGTGTTTTACTGTGATTCTTCTAGCCCATCACAAACATAAAGGCAGAAAAGGATAAAAGAGGTAGCGATTCATTCATGTACGGTATTGTTCAAAGCCTATACAGTATTTCATGCCAGACCCTATGCAAGCCTCCGAGATACTGTGTAGCATCAACACAGACAGCCCCGCTCCTGGAGCCAGCAGCCCAGCCGGGAGACGGAGAAATAACCACACGGAGGAGTGGATCATTTCCACTGAAAGGGAGAAACTTGAACCGAACATGGCCCTGCCGCCCTGGGAAGAGTGGCCAGAGAGAAACCCAGGACAGGGCCTGTCGTTGCACCCATGGGCTGGGGTTGGGAGGCCTGGAGGAGGCGGGAGGACGGCAGTTTCAGGTCTGAGGGAAGGACATGGAGGCTTTACCATGGCCACTGTCCACTCTTGGCTTTTGCCTGGAGGGGTGACTGTCATTTCAGGTAGGGATTAGGGTCCAGGGTAACCAGGCCTTTGCCCTGAGGTCCCCGGAGTGACCCACACTTTAGGTCCTGAGCCCACCCTCTCCCTTGAGGAAAGGGAATTGGGGTGAAATGAGCCCCTCGGGCCTGAGCCCACGCAAGCCCCTGTCCCCCTCTGCCCCCTGTGCTCTTCACTGTGGTCACGCTCCGGAAAGCAGGTGTCAGGAGGCAGCAGCTGTTGTGGTCGGTCCTCTCCAGATTCGGGGGTGCCCTGCCTCCCCCGCCCTGGCTGCCATTGGCTCACAGGAGCCAAAACAGACTCCCTCTCCCTGCCCCACACCACCCAACCCCAAAACAAAGACGGTCCGGAAACACCTGGAGGAGCAGGCAGCTGGTGAGGGACCTTTGCCCAGAGAAGAAAGGGTGTTCGTTTGGGGAGCAGCGAGGCTGGTGAGGAGCGGGGAGGGCTCGGGCACTTCATCGCCCTCCTCTTGCACCCACCAGCTGCTGGGAACGAACAGCTGAGTCGCTCACATGTGCCATCTCTCCCAGCCTGCCTCCCCCTCCCTCCCCACTGCCCCCACCCCCACCACACACACATGCACACACACTCCCCGCACAGGAAAGGGATCACTCCCCTCTAGCACCAGCGTTCGGAGAGCCAGGATGAGAACAACCAGAGAAAGCTCCCAGCAGGCCTGGCCTCTGCCCCTTCCCTCCTTCCAAGGCCTCCTCACTCTCACCCGAGTCTGATCCTCTTTCAACCATGGTCCAGGCGTGAGCCAGAGCCCTCACCCTAGGCCTCAGCCTATGTTACATGAAAGCTCGTTCCAAAGATAAGTGTTCGTTCACTTCCCAACATATTTATCTAGATCTGTGTCCTGATCTGCCTACGCTGCTTATCATTTCCGGTTGTTGTGGCTCAGGTTGGGCAGGCTTACCAAGTAGCCCGATGAAGCCTCCACCCAGGACCTGGTGTGTGTGTGTGTGTGTGTGTGTGTGTGTGTGTGTGCGAGAGTGTGTATATATGTGTGTATGTGTGTGTGAGAGTGTATGTGTGTATGTGTATGTGTATATGTGTGTATGTATGTGTGAGAGTGTATGTGTGTGTATGTGTGTGTGAGTGTATGTGTGTATGTGTGTGTATATATGTGTGTGTGTGAGAGTGTATGTGTATGTATATGTGTGTGTGTGAGAGTGTATGTGTGTGAGTGTATGTGTATGTATATGTGTGTGTGAGAGTGTATGTGTGTGTGTATGTGTGAGTGTATGTGTGTGTGAGTGTATATGTGTGTATGTGTGTGAGAGTGTATGTGTATGTATATATGCATGTATGTGTGTGTGAGAGTGTATGTGTGTGTGTGTGAGTGTATGTGTGTGTGTGAGAGTGTATGTGTGTGTGAGTGTATGTGTGTGTGTGAGAGTGTATGTGTGTATGTGTATGTATATATGTGTGTATGTGTATATGTGCGTGTGTTTGTGGGCTCCGCTCACAGGGCTCGCTCTCCACTTCTCAGAAACCCCAAGGAGGGCACTTTCCCTTTTAGGTCTGGAGCAGCAGGACTGGAGGGGACAGTGAGGAGAGGACACTTGCCCTGCGGCCCCGGTGGGAATACCACGGTTTCCTCAACCCTTATCTTTTCCTTCAGCAGCTAGTGCACTCAGACTGCCCTGGGCCAAGTCACGGAGAGCACATAAAAAGAAGTAGGATATATCATGGCTCCTAGTATACAGGCTCATGGGGTCACAGCTGGAGAGGGGACACGAGTTTGCAAAGCCACCAGACATCACCCAAAAGCAATACATGAAGATGTGCTGACTGTATTTGTTATAAATGTGTCATCGGTAATAAGCCAGGTGTACACATCATTAAGAAACTCTGGAGCAAGAAATATGGGCTAGCCCTGGCTGGTGTGGCTCGGTTGGTTGGGCCTTGTCCTGGGCACCTAGGGGTTGCCAGTTCGATGTCCAGTCATGGTACATGTCCGGGTTGTGGGTTCGATACCAGGTTCAATACCTGATTAGCAGGAGGCAGCTAATCGATGTTTCACTCTCACATCCATATTTCTCTCTCTCCCTCTCCCTTCCTCTCTCTAAAAATCAATAAAAATAGTTTTTAAATGAAGTAGGTGCTAAAAGTGTGAGCAGTTTTAAAGCACATGGATAAATGTTGAACAGCCCGGAGGTTGAGTGTTTTTAAAGAGAACAAGTGAAGTCATTCAGGGACGCCATCCCGATGAGGCCATGGGGAAGGGGGAACGGCGTCCACTGTGGAGACAGACACCGGAGGCTGTCAACCCGTGCCCACCGCCTCCCCCCCCCCCACCCCCGGGCTTTGCTTCCCTCCCCTGTGAGCTTGAGGTGGCAATGCCTGGCAAGTGCGCCTCCGCGGGAGAGTCTGTCAACGTGAGTGTGCAGCAGACGCGAGGTGCTCATATCCCAGAAAAAAGTGTCAAGTGCCTTTTACAAGTAATTTTAGGCCCTGCAAATTGCCGAGTAGAGAAATTTGCAAAGGCGGGCACAGCTACAAGGAAAGGTGAACGGGAGAGAATGGGCAAGGTGAGGGGTCCTGGCAGGGTTCATTTGGGGTTGGAAAGACTGGGAGAGCCTTGCATTCCCATCTTGGGGATTCTGAGTAGGAAAGAAAGGCAGCAGGGAGGGAAAGCAGGATGGAGATGGAGGTTTGGGTTGGCCCGGGCTGCCCAAGCTAGTGGGGCCGGTCGAAGGCTGTTGTGGAATTTCAAGAGTGAAGGGGCAGGTCCGGGACTCTGTGCTGGAAATGGAAATGGAAGGGTGAGAGGTGGTTTAGCACAAGGGCCTCATTTTACCTATGAGAAAATGGCAGAGGCCCAGAGGTGAAAGGGACTAGTCCAGGAGGTCAAAGACGTCTATTAGGAGCTATTGTCAGGCCTGAGGTGAGGCCCTCTACTACCCAGTCCCTAAAGCCCAGAGCTATGTCCACCACCCCGCAGGGGCCTCCCAAGTGGTCAGTGGGGACAGGATGGGTGCTCCGTGGCGGGGGAGTATTTCCTGCCACTTCTGTCAGAGGACCTTCCTGACCCAGGCCAGCCTCTCCAGGCCACTGCCTTCTAGACAAGCCTACTTAGGAAGTTAATTGATAACTGAAGTTCTCGCACATTCTGGTTGAAAGTGCCTCCGCCCCTCTCTAAATTACATTTACATTTTAATAGCAGGTGCTTAAGAACATGGGAGCCTGCAAGGTTTAAAGGATTGTTTTCTTAAGGTACAATCCACAGGTTGGCTCTTTTGAGCTGGGACTCCTCAAGGGCAGATCCTGAATGGACCTGATTTTTTATTTTTCTTCCATCTGATCCAAATCCCTTTCATCAACTTGCTTACTTTTTGGCAACTTTGACATTCATTCAACAAATATTCACTAACACCTATGAGGCACCAGGCATGCTTGGCAAGGTCCTGGGCCCACGCTCTCGCTAAGAATCGAAGTTATAAGGACAAGGACAGAGAGAAGAACTGAGCATCATGGGAGCACATGTGGGGGGAAGGAGGAGACGTCACTGGACAGGTGCCTGGAAGAGATGGTCTGAGAGACGAGTTAACCAGGCAAACGTGGGCGGGTGAAAGGGGGGCAGGGAATTCCTTGAGCAATGGCCCAGAGGCTGCAGGCACAGGTTAGCGGACACCAGTTGAGTGAGGGCGGGGAGAGCTGCCTCCAGCTGAATCCTTGCAGGGGAAGTCGAGGTCCCACGCGTGCCCTTGGTCCTATCAGGAACATGCTGGTTGCTCCTTCCTGGGGCCGTGGCCATGGCGACAGCCTGCTGTTGATGTGCTGGATGCAGAGCCTCACTCCTAGTGCACATCTGGGCTGGGAGGAAGAATGTATGGGTGGTAGCCTGGATTCTTCTTCCTAACCAGCTGTGTGAGTTTGGACAAGCCCCTCCATTTTCCTGTCTCAGAAATTAAAGGGTTGGATGACATGATTTCTATTCCTTTCTTCAGCTTTTGATTCTAAATCATGTCCATTATCCCGGCAATCACTGGAGGGCAAATTAGCATCATAATTATCATCATTTTCAATTAGTTGAACTGAAAAGCTTTGGGGGCTGGGAAGGGCAATGAGCACTCCTCTTCTCTTGTTTGCATCACACTCCTGCCTGATGAGGGTTCAGTTTCTAAGCAGCAGGGAGGCAGCTGCAAAGAGGTGAGGAGCTCAGGGCTCTGGTGTGAGGCTGCCTGCAAGGTTCTCATCAGCTCTACCACCTACCTACTGGCTGTGCAACCTGGGCCCAGTCACTGTACAAATCAGGCCCCCATCTCCCCATTTGTAAGAGTGGATTAGAAATAGAATCCAGCCCGGCTGGTGTGGTTCAGTTGGTTGAGTGTTGTCCTATGCACCAGGAGGTAGGTCGCTGGTTCCATTCCTGGTCAGGGCACAGGCCCGGGTTGCCGGCTCGATCTAGGCAGTGGATCCATATGTCTCTCTCATGGATGTTTCCAGCTCTCCCTCTCCCTTCCTTCCTCTGAAATCAACAAAAATGTATGTTTTTAAAAGAATCCGTCTCACATTGTTGTTATGAGCATTAAATTAGATCAATAAACTACTTAGAATTAGTGCTTTTCACATTTAAGTTACTCAATAAATGGGAATTGTAGATTCAAGTAGAATTGGTCCTGAGATGAATAAGGACACTCTGGCATTCTGGAAGGAAACCATTATTAAGGTAATAGTTCTTACTAGTGCCTCCAAAAATGGCTAGAGTTAATGCCATCTAAGCAAGTCTGTGTCCTCTCCCGTAGAAAAATGACTTTCAATCCTTTGTTTAAAAAAATCTTCATAGTCACAAAGCCCACCCTAGTGTCATATGTAGCCTATAATAGGCACTAGAAGAAACGGCTGGATGAATGAATGAACTCGTGTCTGACCGCTTTCATTCTTGCTGAAATGGTGGTGTCCTTGCCAGACAGCTCACCTTGGTCCACAGAGCGGCTTTGACCTGCTGGCTCCATGGTCCGCTTGTGATTAATACCAAACTGGGGTACGTGCTCATCCAGACAGAGTGGGCGGGAAAGGGATTTTCCAGTAACGACTTTGCTTACCTCCCTCCTGCCCACCTGTAGAATCACACCCACGTGCTCTCCCTTCCCAGAAGAGAGAGAGAAATGAGGACGTTGAAAAGGACAAGCCTGACTTCTGGAGAGTTCTGGCTTTCTCTCCACATCATTTCTTTATAGAACTGGCAAGAAACATGTTTGCTTTCAGCCTAAGAAGCTACCAGGGCTCTAGATAACGACCTTATACAAACGAGTGTACCTTAGATGTGCAGCCGGCCCTATCCCCACCTTTGAGGGGAGCCTGGTTCTCTGGACCCATCAGCTCCAAGTCATTTTGTTCCCAGCTGCCACCTGGCTCTACCACTCCCCACCTCCAGACCCATAGACAAGGGCAGGCCTTAATGCAACCCTTGTCCAGTAAACCGGATGGGCTGCCCAGAGCACATCAGATAAGAGGGGTGTAGCTGGGGAGGTTGAAGCAAAGGTGACTTTATTTACCACCAGCAGCAGGGAGGGGCCTTTTAAAGTTCAGTGAGCTCCAGGGGAGAGAGGGTGGGCCAGGACATCAATGGGTGAGAGTGGCAGGACAGAGGCAGTGCTAAACTGGGAGAGCAAGCTCAAGCCTTGTCTGTACCCCCACCCCTCCTTGGTGCTAGTCCACTGTCATTCTGGGAGACCAGTGGTAACATACTATGATTTTTCAAGAGAAACCTGAAATGTACTTTTAGTTGACATCTCCCTAAATTCTAATGTTGTTAACTTTTATTTTTTTAAGTGTTAAACGGCCTGGCTGAAGTAGCTCAGTGGTTGAGCATCAACCCATGAACCAGGTAGTCAAGGTTTGATTCCCGGTTGGGGCACATGCCCAAGTTACGGGCTCCATCCTCAGTAGGGGGTGTGCAGGAAGCAGCCGATCGATGTTTCTGTCTCATCCATATTTCTGTCTGTCTCTACCTCTCCCTTTCTCTCTCAAAAAATCAATAAAAACATTTTTTAAAACGTGTTAAATGCTTTTTTTAAAGTACATACATTCATAGGCCCTCATTTACCTATGATGCACCTGGGACCACCTGGGAGTGGGGATGTGGGGGTTTCCAACATGGCCCCCCATACTAGGAGTGAGGTTCTACATCCAGCACATCAACAGCAGGCTGCCGCCATGGCCACGGTCTCAGGAAGGAGCTCCCAGCATGTTCCTGATAGGACCAAGGGTATGAGTGGGACCTCGGCTTCCCCTGCAAGGATTCAGCTGGAGGCAGCTCTCCCCGCCCTCACTCAACTGGTGTCCGCTAACCTGTGCCTGGGACTGCAGCCTCTGGGCCTTTGCTCAAGGAATTCCTGGCCCCCCTTTCACCCGCCCACGTTTGCCTGGTTAACTCGTCTCTCAAGATTCAGACCATCTCTTCCAGGCACCTGTCCAGTCAGTGGCATCTCCCCCTTCCCCCTACATGTGCTCCCATGATGCTCAGTTCTTCCCTCTGTCCTTGTCCTTGTCCCTCTCCGGTGTGCAGGCTTTGTTGGGTGGGGCGCTGACACTGGCCTGGGAGCCTGGAGGTCCGCGTTGCTTCCCAAAGGTTGTACATGATCAGATGTCAGGCTCACAGCAGCGGGTCTCTTCCTCCTGAAGCTTGTTTGTTGCAGCCTCATAGACTACCCCACCCAAATCTCCTTATCAGGAGCCGGGTCGGCTCTTAATCTGCAGCTCCCAGGGCCTTGTCTACACTCTCTGGGAGGTGCATTATCATCCAGAAACAGCTGACGGAGCGAGCACAGGTCTCCCAGGGCTCAGTCAGACTGCAACTGTTTACCAACTGGGGAAGCTGGGAGCAGAATGATGGACTACTGCTCAGTCCTTGACACAGAGACCACCTGCAGCTCTGCAGGCGGTTCCTGTCCACAGCCCCTGCACCCAGCTGGCCAGGGCGTACTCTCCAGCCCTCCTGGACCTGGTCAGATCTAAAGCAAATACTGTACCACATTGCTTGATCACAGACCCTTTCATGAGAATTGAGGGACTGTTAGTCTGCCCAGCCCCACGATGAACCTGCCGTCCTGCAGGTCCCCTGGCTTGGAGACAGGGGTTTGGGATGATGTCCCCTTAACTCCCAGACAAGCTTCCATGAATCTCAGGTTTTCTACTAAATGAAATATCCATCATGAGTGGGGCCTATTAGGAAACAAGATAGATGCTGACTTTGTAACAAACAAGAGAATCGCACTCTTGGATGGGCGAAAATTCAACCTTAACACTGGGTCCTTACATCCAAAAAAGTAGGTCCTTATAAATGAGTGTCTAAGACATTTGCATTAGGAGTTACAAATGAACCTGGGAACCTTCCTTTAAATAACATCTTGACACAAGTGGGTCCTCATCACCAATTCTATTTATGATACAGGTAAGCGGGCTTCCCTGGTCCCCATATTCTGGCTCACCAACCCTCCCAGCCTATCACACCGTCTCCAGGGCCCACCTGCAGGTCAAACTACGTGTTTCTTGATGAGGGTCATGGAGGAGTGAAATGAAGTGTGTGTGTGGCGAGGCGGGGGGGTGGGGGGTGGGGGGGCGGGATCCCATAGTTTATGAATCAACATGTTTAAATTTTAAGGCAGCACCTATGGCCAAGAAAAACAAAACAAAAAACTAGCTCAGGTCAAAAATGCACCTGCGACTTCAAGAGCAACAACTGAAGTCCCCACTATTCTAATGAGACCGGAACGGTGGGCAGCGAAGGGTAGTTCCAGAGAGCACAGGAGAGCCTGCACCAGGGATTTCTAACAATTCTGCCCCAACCTGAGAAGGGGAGCCTGTACCAGGGATTTCTAACAATTCTGCCCCACCCTGTCTGCGAGAAAAGAGGCTGTGTCTAAGCATCTTTAATATTTCCAGTGCCCAGAACTGACTGACAATACATTCTTGCTGAATGGAAGGAATGAATACAACTAAGACCTAGCAAGGATACATCAGATGAATCCTCTCACATCTAGTATTTTCACAGAACATGCATCAGAGGGAGTAAATGTGGAGCTAATCCCTAGAGAAGAGCGGGTGCTTGGAAATGCCCTCACCACACAACTTAGGTTCATCTTTTATCTGGCCACATGCTATAGGTTTTGAGTGCAACTGAAGACACAAAGGATCTGGATCTGCAAGACCCAAATTAACGATGTGGGAATTTTACCTTCTCTACACCACACAACTTCATCTGCTACAGTTTTATTAAAGTAACAAAACAGGGTACATTTGTCCATAAAGCTGTACATTCTTCCATAAAAAAACACTATTATACAATTGGTAACCTTTGTCTTTTCTTTCAGAATAGCTTACAAATGCACTACTATTTATTTTTACCTAATAGGAGAGACAGGCCTGCTCAACAGTCCAGCTCTGGGCATTTAGTTGTTTAAAGTGAACGTCAAAAGGAAGAGAAGAGAGAAAAGATTAAGCGTGAGACCATGAGGCTGCTTCTGAAAAGGCAGGACCTGTTTGCAACATGCAACAACGAAATCTTCAGTGATTCACAGCTTTGTTTCAACCCACAGGCCAGAATAGAAGCTCTTGGGTCTGTGGGGCCCCAAGTCCCCTTTAAAGCCATTAAGATTGGAAACAGGGTCTGGGAAAACCAGCTTGGGCCTGGAGAGTTGAAAAGGAGGAGGCAGAATAGGCAGGGATGGGTTGGGAGAGTGTTTGGTAAATAGCACCTCTGAGTCAGAATTGAGTAGTTAAGAAACCCAGGAAAGGGGGATGCGGTGGGGAGGGGACTTTGGGGGTTGGAGCAGAAGGTTCCTCACGAAGGGTCAATAGCAGGAGGGTAGCCAGGTTGACCAGATGGCCTAGCTAGGTCCTTTTTAAGGTGATTCAGGTTTGGGAAATTCAAGGCCTTCCGAGAACCCCTCACTAATGTCACTGAGAAACCAAAGGTAGTTTTCCATTTTTCTCCAACCCAAAACAGTAAATATTGCACAAGTCTACAGACAAATTTGGATTGCACTGAGAGAGACAGCAACCTCTCCCAGAGGCGCTCTGAGCACCAGGGAGAAAAAAACAATGCCCAATGTTTGGTGTTTAGTGTCAGCCCTACAAGAATACCCAGGAATCCTACAGAACTTGGGCTTTCTGGGGTCAGCCAAGGGACACCTGCAAGGCTGAGCAGCCAGCCAGTTCCGAGGACAGAGGGAGAGATGGCTCCCCCAGCTCCCTAGAGCGCCAGGAGGTTCTGAGGGCCAGTTCTCCACATCCTCTTGGGACTAGGAGGCCATATTGCACAGTGACTGAGGAAATAGGGTCGCTCCACGACCCAACCAGAGGGGAGAGGAGCGGGGAGAGTGAGAGAGGAGTGTTGTCCTTTTAAAAAGAAGGCAGTAACAAAGGACTTGGAGTTCCCGGTAGCTTTTGAGCCACCTCTCAAAGGGATAATGGCAGCAACATTAGCACTTTCATGTGGATCCAGAAAGAAGGGTTTGTAAATACCCAGAGGACACTCTTTGGGTCTTAAAGTCCATTGCAAGTCCCCCCGGGTTATTCAGCACACTTACACACAGAGCAGCACATTGCCAAGCAGAGGTTTTGTGCAGAGTACCCTGCCATCCTCGTCCCCCCCTAACCTCCAACCCTGCCTCACTCCCGTGACTCCCACAAAACAAAAAGCTTTAGATTCCTGGCTGGGAAGCAATACCTACAGGCCCCCTGAGGATAGAATTAGAAACAAGTGATGATTTTAAGGAAAGCTGTTTGGGGCAAAAGGAATCACTCTCTGCCCAGGATCTCATCAGAAAAATAAAAGTGAAGATTAGGCAACACGAGTTAAGTCCAGGCTTGAATGGCCCTGAGGTCAGGGATGCAGGTGTCCGCGAGGTCCCATCTCTCCCATTCACAGCTGCCAACCACGCTTGTTCCCTCTCACATCTTGAGGTGCTGGCCCAGCTTTCTCCCACCTCCCCTTGGTCGGGTCCACCCCTAGCGGCTCCCCCTCCCATAGGCAGGCACTGGCCCCCCAGACTGAAGCCACCACAGTTCTCTCCAAAGGCACTGGGGAGGCCGCTTCCACGCAGCACCCTTTAAGGACTTTTTTCTTTAAAAAAATCTTGACGGTTTTTTTTCTCCCCTTTTCTTAAAAAAATAATATATATAAATAGCTCTTCATTTAAAATATAGTTCCCCAGGTTGAGGTATGCTGTGGCCTGCTGTCCAGGCAGGGTGAGTACAGTGGAGTGCCCTGTGGGGGGCAGGGGAGCTAACTGGAGACGGCCATCACGTAGTTCTTGGGGGGGCTGCGCCTGCCCAGCATCATTTGGTTCTTGCAGGTGAGGAGCCCGTAGGAGGCGACCAGCGGGGCCTCCTCATACAGGACGCAGATGGAGCCATCCTCCCCTATCCGGTAGGACACCTCGTAGGGATCCACCCACAGGGTGAGCTCTCGGGGCAGCAGCCGGTGCAGCTGGGGCTGGCTGAGTCCGATCTGGCTGGCCACCTTGCTGATGATGGGGTCCATCTTGTGGTTGATGCGGATGCAGCGGTAGCCGGAGCCCTTGGAAGGCTTCTCGGGGAACCAGTGGTGTTTGTAGTGCTCTGTGGAGACAGGACAAAGGGGAGACCCCTTGGTTAGAGCAGCTGGGCCAGGGGTGCCACGCCTGCAAGGGGGGAGGAAGGGGTAAAGGAGCGGAAGCGACCCGGTGGCTTTAAGTCAACAAGGTGGTTTGCCCTGACTTCCAGTTTCAAACCCAGGAAGACAAGCTTCATGGTTGGACCCTCAGAAAACTACTGCGCCTCCCAGCCTGGGCCCCAGAGGTACCCTCTGCCGCCTGCAAAAGTCAGAGGCCCTCGGCCACCGGCTGGCTAAGGAGTCCAATAGGGTTGCTTTACTGAAACACGATGTTCCCCAGCAGGCGGGACCTGCGTGGGCACAGTCGGAGACCCTGTCGCTGCCGGGCACCGCCGGCCAGGGGGCCAAGACAGCTGGGGGACAGGTCTCTCCCCGGCCGGCAGCTGCTTATCTCTCGTCCACCTCCCCGCGCCGCGCCGCCCCCGCCCCCAGCACACTCTCCGGGGGGCGCAGTTACTTCTACAAGGCCCCGTCGGCCCCCTAGTAGGTGGCAGGTGGCTCGGGGGCCTGGAGGACACAAAGGGAGCCCCGAGTCCAACTCCGAGCGAGTCAACAACCCGCCCAGAGCCGCGCGCGCACAGCCGGAAGCAGGGCGCTGGGGCTCGGGCTGCTGAGAGGCTCAAGTGCGCCTCCTCTCCCGAAGGGCTCCGTCCCCAAAGGGCTCCCTCCCCGGCGGCCGGAGGGGTCGCCCCAGAGTCCGGGGCGTCTCGGGGTCCAGGGAGGGAGATCGGCCCGCACTCGGACCCGCAGGCGCCCCTCTTCCCGGGCAAGAGCCGGGGTCAGACTCGCACTCCAGGACTAAGAATCTGCGCCCGCTGCGTCCCCAAGAACCACCGGGGACAGAGACCTGCGCGCAGGGCCGGGAAGGGAGACGTGGCCCGGGGAGCGGAGCCGGTGGGCCGTCCCGGGCTGGAGGGAAGCCGAGTCCCGAGCGGCTCCCCCGGCCGAGGAGGAGGAAGGACGCCGGGCGGGGGCTGAGCCCGGTGGCGGGGTGGCGGTGCGGCGGCCCGGACCCCCGCGCTCACCTGTGAGCGCCTCCTGGAGCGCCCCGCTGAACACCTTGAGCCGCTGCTCGCTCACGCAGCCCCGCGTCCGCAGGAGCCCGGAGAGGAAGCCCACGGCGGCGGCGATCTCGGGGAGCATGTGTGTCCTCTTCCCGGCCCAGCCGTTCTGGTTCATGTGCGCGGTTCGGGTGCGGCGGCGGGGGGCTGAGAGAGGGTTCGGGGGTCCTGCCGATCTTGGGGTGCTCGCTCGGCCGCGGCGGGGGCTCTGCCCGACGGCACCCGGAGGCGCTTTTCATACCCTGGGGAGAGGCGGGGCAGCCACGGCCTCGCCCATTGGCCGCCGTCAGCGGATGGGGGCGGGGTCGGAACCGCCCGCCCCGCCCCCCGGGGCCGTCCCCACCGCCCCCCTGCGCTGAGGTCACTGCCCGCTGACGTCAGTGCTGGGAACCCGAGCCCCGCGCCAAGGCCTGGGAGGCGGGAGGAGAAAGGGGAGACCTGGAAGGGTGGGAGGAGAGCGCCCCAGGGAGCGGAGCCCAGCTCCCGGCCGGGGATTCCCCGACCTTTCCTCTCCGCCCTTCCTTCCTGACAGGCTAGGGGCCACCTCCTCCAGGAGGCCCTCGCGGATGCCATCTCCCCCAGTAGGTCCCCCTTTCGGACGCCCACATTTTCCATAATCACTCACCCAGACTGTCACCATGTGCCGCTGTGCCATGTTTCTTAACCAGTGGGAGTGGGTTCCTCTTGGCTCCTCGGAAGTGGGGACTGCCTTCAGTTTACGTCCACAGTAACCGCCCTGCCCTCAAATCCTGCCTCTACAGCGAGCGGCCTTTTCTCCAGCCTGGAAATATCCGGGCTCGCCTGTGGGTGGGTGGGTGGTGTGGGGGAGTTGGCAAGGCTTTTCTGTGCCCTAGTTCTGGTTTTCCTTTAAATGCCAACATTTTTTAATAAGTGGTCTGCTCTCAACTGTATGCATTTTGCCATCCACTCCCCCTTTCTCCTTCCCTCCTTCCCCACCCCTGGTCCTCCCTCATTGTGGACTGAAGCTTTTGTGAACAGGGCTCCTCAGGGGACAGAATCCAGCCTCAGAATCTCCCTTTTCCACACACAGGACTGTGCTCAGGGCCTGGCTCTCCTGCGGTGACTTCTAACCAATATCCCAGGGGCTGGCATACATACATGTTAAATGAGTCAAACCCAGTGGTCTCTGTAAATTCTTGTTCTTGAACTCAGGACCCTGCTGACCACCTTTTCTGGGGGAAGTCTCCCTTCCTTTTCCTTGATAGGCATGCGGGCTTCTCTACCAAGGTCCCGGGCTGAACAGGTCTGCCCCGGATGTCTTCCTGCCCCTCACCTTGCACCTTTTCCGCCCCTCTTCCCTTTCCTCTCACTTTCTTTCCTCAGACAGATCTTATTCATGTTGCCCATTTTGATGTTTATTTATTTTTTACAACTGACTTTCACATCTGCACAGTCCAACCTGGTACCCCTTCAACCTGCTCCTCCTCCTACCTGGGCGGCCCCTCCCCTTGGATGTTCGGCCACCAGCTCCTATCAGTCTCAGCCCACTTCTCTTCTCCAGAACCAGCTCTTCCTGATCTCCATTGTGTCCGAGATACCATCATTTTCATCCAGTTACTCCACCCACAAAACACAGTCTTTTTTTTGGCTTTTCCTTGTCCTTTGCTCCTCAGATCCAGTCCCAAGACTTGTTGCTTCTTCATGTCTAGAGAATTGCAGTGGAATCTGTCAGGCCATCCATCCCACTGTTAGTAGAGTCCTGCATTCGCTTTCTCTTCTTTTGCGCAGATTATCTGAGATACCCCCACCCCACCCCTTTATCTACTGCATTAAGTCTGAACTCCTTTGCCTAATAGGTAAGACCTTTCGTAATTTGGCCCCATATGCCTTTTTAGGTTTTTGTCACTTTATACTCCTGGGTCACTCTCCTTACTGTTCTCTAAGCATCACACCAGCTCTGCAGCCCAAAGGCCTCAACATTTTGCCCATGATCCCCATCCCTGCCCTGTATCATGGTACCCAATCCCTACATGCCTGAACATGCCTGCCCTGCTGTACTGTCGCTCATGTCATAACCTCTTAGATTCCTCACTGCCTCCTTCCCACCCCTCCCAGTCCTCCCCACTCCCGAAGGCACAGTTACGCTTGGCCTCCCACCTTGAAAACCTGCCCTGACCATTTTCCCGACCACTACAGAGTTCATGTTAGTCGTACCACCCACTTGGCATTTATAATCTATTATTTGGTTTTGTCGGCGATCATTTTAGAAGTTGACATCTTGTCTCCAGTTTGCAAGCTGCTTGAAAACAGGTTCCTATGCGCATATACCCTACATCTCCAGGACAGTTCAGGTTTCAGATGCCCTGCTCCACTGCTGCATGCACTCCTGGAGTTCTCGGATTTGCCATTGAACGCATCTCCTAGCTGGCCTCTTTACTGGCTCCTTCCCAGAGCTGGGTCAGGCCAGATGAGACTCTTACCTCTGCCCATTGAGGGGGAAACAGCTTGTTGCAGGAAACATGGCTGGAACTGGACATAAGACGACCAAGAGAGCATCAAACCAAAGAGACCAGGTGTCAGCAAGACCAGAAGCGACCAAGGTCAAATGCCAAGGAAGTCAGGAAAGCCGGTAGAGACAGGTGTACAGTGTCATTCAGCACCTGAATCTCAAGACACTTAATCTCTTCCTGGGTGTGCTGTTGACAGGGATCTGGTGTCCGGGCCTTGCTTTAGCCCAGAATTGATGAAAAAAGCATTTTGACAGGCCATGACCTGATGGTTTGTTTTTTGCCTGAGGAAATGGAACTCTGTCCTTATGTAGGCTTTTGTATCACTCACCAGGTCACACAGCTGGTTCTCAAAAAGCCAGAACTAAGACCATATCTGCTGACTTCAAATTAGACGGTGGAGCCCCCGTGTTATTGTTACAATGGCCCAGGGTCCCACGTGGTCCTACAGGGCTGTTATTCCAGATGATGATGCGATGAACTGGGGGGAGGTGGTGTGCATTTTTTGGGACAGGAACAAGGAGGCCTTATCCCCACCCTTGCCCATTACCCAGGGTGTGTGATAGCTGCATCACTGGTGGCTAGTTCCTGAATGCTGTAGAGAGCATAGATTATCAATAAGAACCAGAAGGCACACTCCCTACTTTCTCATCCTCTTTCCTTTCTCCACACAAACCTAGAAACAGGAAGCTTAACTTATTTCACATTCAAAGTCCCCAAGTCACTAACAGTGTAATTGTACACAACTCCCAACTCAGGATTTGGGTCTCAGATAAGTTTCTTATAAGGTCAAATACATTATAGTACAAATTCTTTTTCAGACTTCCTGAAACTGCCCTTACGTTGCTAGAACCAAGATCCTTAAAAGCTCAAAGGTTCAGATTTCACTTCTTTTTGCCATTGTGTGTTGCCTGCTGCCTCCCTCTCCTTGGCACAGCCAAGGAGAAGTTTAAGCATCAGGATAAGGACAGTAGGTCCTTCCTCTCCTCCTCTTGCGGCTTTTCCTCCTCCCCTTCCTCCTCATTCATCTCTTCCTCTTCCCCCGAGGGCCTTGAGTTGAATTTTGAACATGAAATGTCCTGACAGACTGCACTGACCCATGACTCCACCCACTGCCAGAGGGCAGAGAGTGGCGGAGGTGGGGTTGGACATAAGTGTATATGCCTCACCTGGACAAGAAACTACTGTGCCTGTGACCCCCAACCCACCGGCTCCCCTGGTCCTGGATGCCCACCTGTGTGGCCCTCTCTAGAGTGACCCAACACATCCCAGCAGCCCCCCTCAGGCCAAATCCCCATCCAGAAGGGGTTCTCTCTCCTGAGGAGTCAGCTCTGGCCCTGTCTGTAGGGTCATCACACAGGCCTTGCCCTCTTCTCCCCGTCAGGAGCACCAGGGGGCTGCCTGTTACCCTTGTCTTCCCAGCATCCTGTTGGGCCTGCAAGGCCTTGGCTTGGTTGCCAAGGTTACCTCCTACTCTCCTGACCTTGTGTAAAAACCTGAGGTTGAGTAAAGCCCGTTTGCAGGCAGGGGCTGGGCTGAGATATTCTAGGAGGATGAATCAGCTCACTCCTACACGGCACAGTGTGTAATTTGGTAGGTGTGTGTGTGAGAGAGAGAGAGGGAGAGAGAGAGAGAAGTAAATACATGAGTGAGCATGCAGGCACATACATAAAGGTGCCTTCATGCTCTGATATCTGTGGGTAGGAGTGATTGTGAATGTGTGTTTGTAGATGTGAACATACACTATTATATGTATTGAAGAGCATCATTGTCAAGTGTGGGTATTTGGATGGGTGTGTATTTTGGCGGGGAGAGTACGTTTCGGCAGAGTATGGCTGAGTGTGGCTGGCGTAGATGCTAATTTGACCTTCTTTTCAGACCTCATTGGTGACAGCCTTGCTGAGCTGCCCAGAGCTGATAAGAGGCATCACCCAGGGAGGACCAGGCACCGCTTCCTCCCTTCCTAATCAGGGTGGGAAGACTGCGAGATATACTCGTACCTCTTTGTAGGCCTTACTGGGCAATGCACTGGACATCTGGCAGGTTCTCTATCATCTTTGCACACAATTGTGCTTTTCGAGATTGGCTCTAGGCCGGTCAGTCTAGGACTTTTCCTTTAGAACGAGGAGCAGGAACCAAGGGCAGAAGAGAATGACATTGTCCCTCAAATCTGTTCATGAAGAATGTGAGAAAGTAGGGGTATTAGCTGTATTACAAATTTCTGTCTTAAGCCCCTTGTCCCACTCTAAGTGAACTGAGTCAGGGACAGAAATAGGTACTGCAAAGATGGTTGGGGTTAAGGGAAGTGGAAAACCACACACCTGGATGAGAGGAAGACTTGGTAAAATCTGAATATGCAAAGGCCTTTCTAATCGTCAGGTCACGATCATTTTTAAGTCCCAAGGAACCAGTTCCGGGAACCTGACAAGGGCAGGAGAAAAACCTGAAAGCTAAAAAGTAATTCACCCCTTCAGTTGCTCTGAAGATAGAAGCGAAAAGTAGATGCAGTTATACAACAAGCACCTAAGCAACAGAACACCCTGACGGGAAAGGGGGCATCCAGAATGTGCTAAACACAACACCTGTTCCAGCCAGGACTGTGACTCTCTGAGGGGCAGGGCGTCTTTACGTGGGGATGAAAATGACCGTGGAGGGGTTGGAGTGAAGGCTGCAGGCTCCTCCCCACGGTGCACCCAACCTGGCAAGTAGCAGAACCCCAGTGGTTGCTTACACAATGTCCAGGTGATGAGCAGACAGAGCTGTGACAGATGCAGGCTCCCTTCGCTGCCACCAGCATGGAAGGCCATCAGATAGCCAGTGGCTAAAAAAAGTCAGGGCCAAAGCCCGGTTTTTACCCAGAGGCAAGCTTGGGAAACTGGGGGGTGTGGGGGGGGTGAGGATCCTAGTTCTCCGTGGGATGGTCCCTGGATTTCTTTTCAATTTGCTCAGCTCTCTCCTGAATCCCATCTGTGTGGCTCTGATGTCACAAACCGGGAGCTGTAGGCAGAGCTGACTCAGTCACAGATAGATATGCTTTGGATAATGTTTAAACAGTTTAAAAATTGTTGTCAACATTTATGAAGTGTCATATTTTAAAAACATAGAATTAGGATTTCTCTTTAAAAACCAGGATATCTATGAACACTGGTCCCTTATGTCTGCCTAGCAATGATTGGCACCTAAAACAGGAGTGTGTCCTCCAGTTGGCCACAGTCCCCAACACTCTCTATTGATCCTGATAAGACCAAGTGGCAGTTACTGTTTACTGTGGACATATGTTGGGTTTTTAAAATTATACTTAATCCTCATTTTCATTACCTGTCTTGACCCTGGAGGTATTTGAATTTGCAACTCCTGATATGCAAGAAATCTCAAACCGTTGTCTCTAACCCCCGCATTACTAGTGAGCTTCCAACCATTTTTTTTTCCCAGTTGAAAACTGGACGTCTGTAAAATATTTTTTCTAGTATTTTAATCTCAACATACAACACATCAAGATACTTTTCTCCCTTCTTCCCCACGTGGGATTTCTTTCTCTCTCGCAATAGCATTCCCATTCTATTTCTAGTCGCCAGGCTCACGCCCTGGCAGACATCTTTCACCCCCCACCCTCACCCCCACCCACACCCCTACCCCCACCCTCACCCGGACAATCAGTTGCCAAGGCCTAGAGAGTCCATATTTGCAGGATCCTTCCTGCATTTGCCTCTTGCCATGCGCATTGCCTTCCTGGCCCCGGCCCTTCTGTCCCCTCTAGACTATTGCCGTCGGTACCGGTTGGTATCCTGCCCTCCAGTCTCTCTTCACTCCAATCCATGCTGCAGACTGGTTGCCAGAGTAATTTTTCCTTAAATAATCGTCTAATTGTGTTACTTAGACATGTAAAAACCCCCAGTGGCTTCCCATTGCCTACACTCAGCATTAATTAAAATCTCTCACCCAGCATTCAAGTCCCTAGCCCAGTGATGGCGAGCCTATGACACGCGTGTCAGAGGTGACACGCGAACTCATTTTTTTGGTTGATTTTTCTTTGTTAAATGGCATTTAAATATATAAAATAAATATCAAAAATATAAGTCTTTGTTTTACTATGGTTGCAAATATCAAAAAAATTCTATATGTGACACGGCACCAGAGTTAAGTTAGGGTTTTTCAAAATGCTGACACGCCGAGCTCAAAAGGTTCGCCACCACTGCCCTAGCCTATCCCATAAGACTGCTCAGGACAGGGATTCAAATCACCTGGGGAGTTTGGTAAAAATTCAGATTAAGGAGCCTTCCCCCTCCCTGCCCCACTCCCCTGAGACTCTGATTCAGTGAGATGGGGTCCGGGGCATCTGTATTTGTAATGAGAACCAAGCCATTCTGAGGCAGGGACCTGGGGACCCCACTCAGCACACCCTGTCTTCGAGCTCCAAGCCCACAGTTGCCAGGCATATCGGCCCAGACACCAGAAGCTGTCCCATCCCCATTGTATCCCCCACAATACTCCCCACCCCCACCCAGCCTCTCCTGCCAGCAGCAGCACCTGATTCACAACTGCTGGCTGAACTGAATGGTGGGGAGCAGGCCCACAGAAAGGGTGGGAGAAGCAAGGCCTTGACCCCTAGCCAGGTCTCTGAAGGCAGCCCCTGCCCTCTCAGAGAGCCCTTCAATAACCGGAAGAGCACACGGCAGTCCCTCTGAACACAAGACCTCTGTGACCTTAAGACATGGTCGTTTAGACATACTTGTTCTTGTGAACTGACCTGGATTCTAATCCTGAACCTGCCACCTATTATCTTATGATGCAGCAAATCATTAATCTCCTTAATTCTTATCTTTAAGATGGACAATATGTTCTTTATAGTTCCTGGGTAGATGAGTAATAACACACAGAGAGTGCCTAGCACAAGGCCTAAATATCATAGATGCTCAATAAGCCATAACTCTTATCATCGTCAACTGCCAGAGGTGACGTTTTCAGAAATCATCTACCCAGAATTTCTAATTTTCCAGATGAAGAAAAGGAGGCCGTGAGATGGGAACCGATGCCCAAAGTCCCACAGCTACTTAGTGGCAGGCTGAGGACTAGACGGTAATCTCGCCCCCAGTCTCGTGCTCTTCCCATGATGCCAGACTCCTGTCTCGTGACACTCCCTTCATTCATTCACTTGCTCAGGAAACATTTATCAAGTTCCCCTGGGTGCCTGGCTCTGGAGATACAGTGGGGTTTTAGAGCATCTGCCTGGGGTATGGAGGATGAGAGCAGAAAGGTCACTTGGCAAAAGGCTTTAGGAGACTGAGTGTCCAGGGGGCAGTGCGAGCTCCTCGGCTCACACAGCTGTAGGTGTTTCCTCATTGGGATTGAGGGGGAAGGGGGCGCAGCGAAGGGGGTTGGCAGGAGTTAGGGGTGGAGAGGCACGCTGTGAGCCTTGCAGAGGCAAGATCTTGGGTCAACGAGAAGGCGTGACCAGGAGGGTCAAAGATGATGGTACAAAGAAGGCACTGGGGAGTGATGGTTGGAATAGGCCATGCAGAGCAGGGGAGACTCTGCCCTCCACGTGAACCTGAGGGATGTGGGGTGACTGAGCTCTCCCTGAGGGACCCCCAGGGAACAGGCTGTTTCAGTAAGTGAGGAGGCGGAGAAGTGCTGGGAGGAGGGAGGGTGCAGGGGGCTTTGCTGGATCTAAAGGAGGCTGAGGACAGGGCTTGGAAGGGAAGGGGGCAGGAGTCAGATGAGTGGAGCAGGTACACAGCAGTGCGGGGATAAGAGCATTGCCCTTCAGACAGTGACCAGTGTCAGGAGAAGGAGGCGGGATTGAGTTCTGGCTGGGCTTTAGGGACACCTGAACGCAGAACCCCAGGAGAGAGGCTCAGCCACAGAGACAGGACATTCAGAGTATTGGGGTGGGGGCAGATGCTGCCACTTTTGCTCTCAGGGACCAGCCAGGAGACCGCAGGGTGACCTCTGTGGCTTGAACAGTCGAGGCTCCCAGGTTCCTGGACTCATACAGACTAACTCTCCTTCCACCAGGAGCAGAACTGGAAAGTGTCACTAGCTCATTAGGCTTGTCCCTGAGGCTGACTGTCTACCAGGCCCCAGCCAGGGAGGAAATCTGCCCCCCAAAGGACAGCTATTCCCTGAGGGTTGCTTCTTGGCTTCTGTGCCCTGCTGACCCACTAGTGTCCACAGACAGAGGAACATCTGGTTTCCCTCCCCTCCTTTGCCAGCCTGGCCCTGCGGCAAGGGCAGAGCAAATGCAGACAGAGGGTTGAGGTGGCGAGAGAGAGAGAGAGAGAGAGAGAGAGAGAGAGAGAGAGAGAGAGAGAGATGAGGTAGGAACTGGGGGAGGGGAGAGATGTGGACAGATGGCCAGACCAGTATTTGGCTACAAAAGTCCCCAGTGGTGTGGTGTGTGACTCCCTCGGTGTATCTCAGGATGGAAACTATCTGTTAAGGCCTATTATCTGGGAGGCCTCCCAGCAATGTGACCTCCCACACCTGCACTCCCCAGGCCTCTCCAAGTGGTCCCAGGAGGTGTGACTGAAAGCGCCAGAAACGCAACAGGGGACACATGGCCTTGGGCAGTAGCAGATCTGACGCTGGATTTATTGCCTCTTTCCCAAATTTAGAGGACAGACATGTTGTAAACCCTCCTCATCCTCACTCCCGGGGGCACAGGCTAAACCCCTTCATCTCCAGACGGAAAACAAGAGGAGAGGCCCTGAGACTGTGGGAGTTGCCCAGATGTTGCTTCCGCAGAGCCATAATGGGGCTGGGCCTCCTGGGCAGCGTGTCTGGGGCTGGCAGGAAGCTGGTATCACAGCTGTGACAGCCAGAGACGACCTGGTGTGGGGGCCAAGGTGTGGAGAAAGACAAACTCAAGGAAGAGGGGAGAACCTGAGGAAGAGGTCCTGCCGTTTCCCACCACCTCTGGCCTCCTGGCTCTGGGCTCAAGGTGTTGTTCAACTGCCAGGAAGGCCAAGCCTCTGATCCACACGGTTGAGAGGAAGGAGCCTGGTGGCCAGACTGGGAGTCAGCCACCTCCCTGAGTCTCAGTTTGCTTGTCTGTAACCAGAGAGTGGTCCACCCTGTCTCTTCCTTAATCTGCGATCTATGGTCCACACGGATGACTTCGCTCGTATTATTTGCTCTGTGTAGAGTTCGGATAGTCCACTTCTCTGCTCATCCAAAAGCCTACTCGTCCTTCAAGGCCTGCTTCTGTGTTGCCTCCTGGGTGAAGCCTTCCTGCATCCGACCTCCTCCACTCCCCAAATCCCCATGGCAATTAGTCACTTTCTCCTTCCTTACGTTCACTGTGTAGACCTGTGAGACTGGGACTCCTCGAAGGCAGAGACCAGGTGACAGATTTGTAATCCACTGCCTCGCACATCCCTTGGCCCTGAGCACACAGTAGGTGTTCAGCGACCCTTTACTGAATTTGGTTAAATCCATTATCTCCATGATAGAATGATGGACACATAAGAAAAGACACTGACAGGGCTGGGGTGCGGAAGCGTTGGGGAAGGGTGGCAAAGATTCTAAATCTTACTTTCTCCAACCTTCCCATTAAGAATAAGGTTGGGGGGGAGGAGTCTTTCTGTAGATGAAGAATGGATGCTCTGAGCTGCTTTTACTAGTAAAAGCCTTGTTCTGAGGATGACTGACCCAGATGACTCATAAGCTTTTGAACTACTTTGTAATTTACCTGTTCTAGTGTGAAGGTTAGAGCACATGCGTTAAAGCCATACTGCCCAGGTTCCAATACTAGCTGTGTTATCTTAAGCAAGTTATTAAACACTCTGTACTTAGTGTCTTTCTTAGGAACATCAGTGATGAGAGAGAATCATTGATCAGCTGCCTCCTGCACGCCCCACACTGGGGACCCAGCCCCACAACCTGGGCATGTGTCCTGACTGGGAATGGAACAGTGACCTCCTGGTTCATAGGTCAATGCTCAACCACTGAGCCACACCAGCCGGGCTGTATTTTGTTTCTTTATCTATAAGATGAGGCTAATAGTAGTTCTCACCCCCATAGAGTTGTTGGTAAATGAGTTTACAGTACTTAGATTAGTGACCACATTAATAGTGGTCAGTACTTGCTAACTATTATTACTTATCTACTCTGCTTCCTTCCAAGAGGAATTTGAGACAGCTTAAAATGTTAAACCACATAGAAAAGAGGATAATTATATTTTACTGAAGATCAGAAACCAATGAGTAGTATGAGGGAGAGAGACAAAAGTAGGTATGTGGTAATATGTTTGGATTAGTTACTTCATTGACACCTAAATTTATCTCTGGGCTTCCAGGAAGACCAGGCAAAAAAAGAAATACAAGTATTGCATAATTTTCATTGTGAAATGTAAGCAAGTATTCAAATTAGCCTGTCAAAATAACACCCCCCCCCCCCCAACACACACACATACACACTGAACTCAAGGAGAAATTTAGGTTGTGAAATGCTATGTAGGATCATTGGAGCCAGTAATCTAAAGTTATTCTCAGTTGGCATTTAGGATCATCATATGAGAGGTCAAAATGACACTGGGAGCAATCAGGGTCAGGATGGTAGCTGAGAAAATAACAACCAACATCCTTTCCATGTTTCTTTTTAAAAAAAATCCTCACTCAAGGATGTTTTTATTGATTTGAGAGAGAGAGGAAGGGAGGGAGGAGAGGAGGGAGGGAGGGAGAGAGACATCGATCAGTTGCCTCCTGTATGCACCCCAATGCCGGGAGCCGGTCCATCCTTGCTGTTTCAAGGGACCTGGCATATATGGCATACGGTTCTTAATATGTTTTCTCACCTTCTTGGTGCTGTGTTTTAACCAAGGTCACCTCTCCGAGAAAGGTTGAATCCCCAGGTAGGGATTTTCCCCTGAAGTTAGGGAGGGAATAAAACCCCTCAACTAAGTGCCAGGCGGGTAATTAATCCCTTTAACTACAAACAATCATGCTTAAACTACATAATCTTTTCTCCCTGGAATGGAGATAAGAAACGCCCTAACCTTTGTAATAGAGATTGATAGGATTGAATCAACTGGTATAAATACAGTTGTAACAAGACAGAAACACACAGAACTCAGAACACAGAACTAAGGACACAGGGCTTGGAAGACAGGACCAAGAGAGACAGAGCCTAGGCACAGAACCTACACAGAACGTTCTCTAGAGACAGAAGAACTTTGCTGGCGAGAGCATGCCGGAGGATCCTGGACCGGGACTGGCCTCGGAGCCTAGAGACAGAGCCTAGCGGGAGAACATGGCAAGGGATCCTGGACTGAACCTGACTACAGAGATTGTCAGGAGAACCTGACTGGAACCTGGACACTGAACCTGACTGGAGAGCCTGGACAGAACCTGGCTGGAGAACCTAGCGTGGGAACATGGCTACAGAACCTCGCTGGAAATCCGAAGCAGAACCTCTCTGGAGATCCGGGCTAGAGATCCTGGCTAGGTTGCTGATCAACTGAACGCTGTCTCCATGTCATTCCTTCTTCGCCGACTCCGTCCACACCTTTGGGGACCCCTGGACCCGCTGGGGCTGGACCCCGGCACCCCAACCGGGATCAAACCTCAGCCCAGGCATGTGCCCTGACCAGGAATCAAAGCCGAAACCTGTTGGTGCATGGGATGATGCTCCAACCAACTGAGCCACCCGGCCAGGGCCGTGTTTCTTTCTGTGCTCAGCTCAGGGCTTCCTTCCCTCCTCCTTGGCTCAGGAAACTCCCTTGAGGTCAGTCCTGCCTCATCAGGCAATGGGTCAGGTGGCCCCAGGTGTTTTCAGCTGCCTCCCTCCTGCATTAGAGTCCTGTCAAAAGCTCCTGAGGTGAGTGGAGAGATGAATGTTATGAGATGGGGTTAAGGGTTTGGGGAAGGTGGAGCCCCCAAATTTGATCAGAATGATGATCGTAGTGGCAATGTGGGAGCTCCTAGAAAGATACTCCCTGCTCCTTCTGAATTCAAAGAAGAGCTTAAGTAAATATTCTTATGTACAAAACCGCTGTATAAATCCAAGGAGACCAACACCCCCTCCAGCTTGGCCTGGCTTAGGAGGAGGGATTGTGCCTAAGGACTTACACACAGGAGCTTTGGACCCATCTCAGAGGGCGGGTGAGGGCTAGAAAGAGTTGAATTACTCTGCAAGAGAAAAGAGAAGGGATGTGCATTTTAGCTATTGGGGAGAGCAGCAAAATGAGGGGAAGTGGTAGAAGAGAGAGCGAAGAGCTTGAGTAACGTTAAAGGGGTGTGGGACCGGCGCTGGAGCCAGTGTTACAGAGGAAACAGAGGGATTTTTAAAAATGTTTTTATTGATTTTAGAAAGAGAGGAAGGAAAAGGGAGAGAGAGATAGCAATATCGATGAGAGAGAAGTATTGATCTGCTGACTCCTGCATGACCCCCCTCCCCACACCGGGGACCCCGGGCATGTACCCTGACCTTCGATCTCTTGGTGTATGGGTCTACACTCATCCGCTGAGCCACACCGGCTGGGCCAGAGGGGATTTTTAAGAACAGAAAAGTCCATTTGGAAGCTATTTGCATTTTGCAGTATTAACCTCTTCGTAGACACAAGCCATTGGTAAGCCTTTGATCCATGTAAAGGCTGTGTGGAGTTCACTGTAGGGAGTCAGGAAAAGGGCTGAGATCCAGAGCTCACAACAGCGGGAGCACTCGTGGATCAGCAGGAAGATTCCTAAACTGATCGGAGTTGAGACACACAGGAGTTCAAAGCCAGAGGCAATGATGAGAAGGAAGTCCTCCCCTCCCTCCATCCCCACTCCCAGAGGAATCTGAAGTTTTGAGGACTAGCATTCGATCTCCCATAGGTCTTAGACTGAATCTTTTTTAGAAATATATATTTTTATTGATTTCAGAGAGGAAGGGAGAGGGAGAGAGAGATAGAAACATCAATGATGAGAGAGAATCATTGATCAGCTGCCTCCTGTATGCCCCCCACTGGGGATCAAGCCTGCAACCCCAGGCATGTGCCCTTGACCAGAATCGAACCTGGGACTCTTCAGTCCGCAGGCCGACGCTCTGTCCACTGAGCCAAACCAGCTGGGGCTTACACTGAATCTTCGAACCAGTTTTAGCCAGCGCCTCAGGAGCAGTTGACCTCAGCTGACTGATCAGCCATTGGGAGTGAGGCCTTAGGTGTCACCCTCAAGTGCCTTCCTTACCTGTAATGAGGACAGCACCTCCAAAGGGAGGGTACCTGCAACCCCACAGCGGGTCCTCCCTCCGGGGGGTGGGGGTGGGGGGTCGTGGGGACCACTGAAGGCCAAGCCCGGGAGCAGGGAGAGTGAGCACTGAGCGGGGAGAGTGGGCACTGCCATTTATCTATGGGTCACAAATCAACCACTTGGCCCCAGGATGTGAACACCGTTTGTCCTGCTTGTTTCTGAGAGATCAAAGGGGACTTGGAACTTACACTCGGGGTGGAGGGTGGGGCTCTTCTGTCTGGTTTGGAATGGCCCTGCCCTCAGGAAACTCCGAGAGGAGGAGGAGGAGGAGGAGGAGGAGGAGGAGGAGGAGGAGGAGGAGGAGGAGGAGGAGGAGAGGGAGAGGCAGGCACACAGAGGACAGACATGCAAAGCAGCCGGCACACAAAGAAATGTGAGCAGGTGAGCGTTGGGCAAACTCAGTGGAAATTAACGGAGGGGCTGATGGAGACCCCAGCTGCCAGCGGGAGTCCAGCAGGAGGCAGCTTGTTGGGGCTGGGAGTTCTCAGCCTGGACTGCGTTTGGAGGTCGGAGGGACAGCAGACAGGCAGGTCCTGCCCGGCTTCTACTGCTGCCTGAGAGGCACACAGACGGCTGCGCTGCCCGCCGGCTGTGAGCAATTCTGTGTCCTCCCTGGTTTCACTGGAAGGGTCACCGGAAGCAGGCTCACCACGTGCTCACTCACCCAGGCCCCACACCGCTGCCCGCAGTCCCGGGAACAGGAGGAGGCAAACCCCAGATGACTTTGCTGACCAAGCTTAAGCTGCTCAGCCGGCTCAGAGGGCGTTCCCGAGCAGCTGGGAAGCCCCGGACAGGCAGGTTCTGGGAGCCTGGCACCCGCCTCCTGTCCTGGGAAGGGGCACCTGGGCGGGCTCCTCCAGGGCGCCAAGCGACCCCCATAATTCTGGCAGCACTTAGCTCACAAAGCTGTTTTACACCAACAGGTGGGAGGCCCATCTGATCCTCGCCCCCACCCCTGGCAAGTGTCCCGTGTCATTGATGGAGAAGGAAACGAGGCTTATTGAAGGTCATGGTGGGGCGGGGGGAGGGGGGAGGTCTGGCTGCGCTGTACGCTGCCCCTCACTGGCCTCTGGCCTGGGGCGCTGGGGACCCGGCGCATTCAGGTGCTGAGCGCGTCTCCTCCAGCCGGTTCGTCATCCGTCTTTCCGTCCAGCGCTGACCCTTCACTGAGAAGCCCGAGGAGGCACGTGGCCAGAGGAGGGAGACCGGAAGGCCACCCTCTCTCTCCGCACCGGCTCACCTGGGCCCGCGCCGAGCCGGGCAGCCCGGCCGCCCCGTTCCGCGAGGCTGCGCCCAAATAAGGGCAGCGCTTCCCGTGACGTCCCGAGGCCACGTCAGCGGCGGGGGGGCGGGGGCCTCCGCGTAAACAAGTGACCTCGGCCGGCCGGGAGGGGAGAGGAAGGGAGGGGAGAGGAGAGGAGACAGGGAGGGAGGGTTGGGATGGGAGAGAAGGGAGGGAGGAGGGGCCCGCGGGTGTCACCCCCATCCCCACCCTCCCCGCCCCCGCAGCACCCGGCCCACCCGGAGCCTCTGTTTTCCCGCTGACCATGGCCCGTGCGAGCCCCTCTGCCCGGCCTGGACGCGCCCGGCTGCCTTGGGCGGCCCTGTCTTGGGGCACCCGGGCGCTCGCGGTCTGTGTCTCTGGGTGCGGAGGGTGGTGTTTCACCTCCCAGCCCTGATCGGTGTTGACGCTGGAGGCTGACAAGTTACTTGGCGGTGGGTGTTTAAAGGCACCCACATCGCCCCGTCTTTTCCTCTTAAACAAAGAAACCAGGAGACCCGCTTGGCCCTGTGCCTCCAGAGACCCCCCCCCCCCCCCCAGTCTCCCTGCAGGACTGGCTCCCCTTCCTACCGAGCGCCCCCCACCGCTGCCCCAGCCAAGGGAGAGAGGAGACCTGGGTCCGCTGTCAGGGCCTGGAGCAGACAAGAAGCCCGAGGGGTTTCTTCCTGCGGCCTTGGTGGAGGTAGTGGGGGGCTGGCGGGGGGCGGGGGGAGTGGGGGGAGGTGAGTCCAGCTTCGCTCAGGTGAAGCCTGTCGGAGTGGGGCCCTGGTGGCCCGCCTGTCCCCTGACATTGTGAGTGAGCCCCTGGGGAGGGAACCCCGAGGAGCACCAGGCCTCCCAGATTCAGGGAGAGGGGTGCGCTGCCCAGGGTGTGAGAGAAACGCACTCGGGCACAGATGGGAGGAGTCAGAAACCCAACCAGAGGCCCAGGCCTGTGCTGTGTTGGGGAACTGGGCTGCCCTGTCTGGGGGAGGAGCTGGGACTCAGGGAAAGTCCCCGGGGGCTCCCAAACTGCCCCTCACACCCACAGAGCTCACCCATCCCTCCTCCCTCCCCTATCTGACCCACTTCCTCTCTCTACTTCCCCTGGTAGATAACTGGGTGAAAACCTCACCCACCCCCAGCTCTAGGCACCGTAAGAGAGTGGGGGTCCAGGGCTTGGGAAGGGGTGGGGCGCTCCTTGGGAGGGGTCTGCCCAGGGTGTGGCCATTTGCCTTGGCGATGGGCACCCTCCTCAGGCCCAGGCTCAGGGCAGTTGGTCAGAATGGGTGTAAGCCTGGGAATTTCAGACGCTGCAGAACAGAGGCCTCCTCCTGGGAGCCAGCGCCCCAGGGGATTGAATGAAAAGCAGGGGGCAGCATAGCGGGGCCACCTGACCAGGCTCTTCCAGTGGCTGAGTGGGGGCGTCTTAGCTCTGCCTTTGCTGTGAGGGCTCAGGCAAGCTCCCAGCCTCCCTGGATCTCCGTCTCCTCCTCTGAAAACTGAACTGTAAGTTGAGTAGTAGCAGTGATCAGAGAGGTGCTCTCCAGGACCCATGGGGGAAGTTCGCCAGAGCCATCAGGTTTGCCTCTGGGGGCTCCCTAGCCCCCAGCTTCTCCCTCTGGGGTTCCTCAGCCACCTCCTTCGCCATCCCCATCCCAGCCTGCCTTGAGGAAAGAGCAGCGAGCATGGGAATATACATAGGTGTGTACACCCCAGCCGCCCCCCACGGAGGCGGGGAAAATACTCTCTGGCCCCCTTATTGTGGGGATGGAGGCAATAAGACTGGGTGAAAGACTTTGAAAACTGCCCCTGCTACCAGTCCATCATTTGGGGAATTCTTCCTTCCTAGCCTCTCCTCCTTTTACTTTTTCTCCTCATCCAGTTCTCTCCGCTGTGAGTTTTCACAGCCTCCGGGATTTCTGTCCACAGCTCCTTTACCTGGAGGACAGCTCAGGGCAGGAAGTGTCAAGTTCATTGTGTGGCCACAGTGCCAGGCCTAGGGCAGGGCACATAGTAGGGCTCAGAGATAGCTAGTTCCCAGTTGTCTATCAGCAGATCCTAGTGATAGGCCAGAAGGAGGCGGCTCCACAGAATTCGGGGAAGCAGGCCGGAGGAAGGAAGGCGGGGAGCCTATCCCAGCCCTGTTCAGGCCCAAGGATTCCCGCTGCTTTCGCCACACAAAACCACGATGACCCCGCCTCCCCAGGGCGACATTGTGCCCACTGGCTTCAGGGCTGAAAGAAACCTAGCCCCAGCCACTCCACCGAAGGAAGTGCTTCTGCAACAGGTTCCACTTCCTCACAGCCCCAGCACTAACTCCACCCCCACCCGCCCCCGCCCCCGCCCCCCACCCCCTCCACAGGCAACCCAGTTTCCTCTTCTGCTGGCTCATGGAAACAAAGAACAAGCTGTCCTGCCTTTGGTTGGTTTAAAAATGAGAGACCGGCTTATCTCATCCTTACCTCTGGTGACTACAGATCTGGGCACACTGTCAGGCTCCACCTGCTCCTGGGCACCGGGGCAGCCCCGAGGCCTGCCCTTCTCCCTGGGACTCGTTGCTAACCACTGAGCACACCTGTCCTCCGTGGGAGATCTGCACCGACTCGGCCCCTGAGTGCCCCTGGGTGCTCTTGCTACTCTGGCCACCAGCTCCCATCCAGTGGCCCCGCACGCTCACTGTGCACCACCAGGACTGAGTCAGCAGTGGGCCTCGCACAGGCTGGGAGGGAGCTTGGTCGGTGACCGCGAGGTTTTCCCTTGCTGAGGCTGACCCTCGAGGAGAGAGTGTCCAGGCTTCCCCAGGCAGACTGCCCCCGGAGGGAAAGGGTGTGTGTGAGTCACAAGGCCAGAGTTCGAGGCCACTCACAAGCCTCTCTGAGCCCCAGGTTCCTCACCTGAGAGGCGGGGGAGGCGAAGCCTGCTGGCAGAGTGGCATCAGGACAAACTGCCCTGGCAGTAGTGCCACCACACCTGTTACTTCCGCCTGCCACCCCCCAGGCCACCAGCTGCCATCTCCTCAACGGCCCTGCCTTTCTTAAACCCAAACCCAGTCTCCCCTCCTCGGGCAGCGACGTGCACCCCAGTCTGCCTCCTCCAAGGTCACTGGTTCACATTGCGCCACGGAGAGGTGCACCTGTGCTTGGGGGTGTGGAAAAAGCAGCGTGTGTGCTCACCTGCTCCTGCCCCTTCCTGGCATCAGGAGAGAATACGCCTGTTTCCTGTTGATCCGTGGCTGGTACCTCTTTGTTCCCCACAACGCAGGGGAGCAGTAAATGTACTGAATCGTGTGTACTTGGGAAGGAGCACACAGCCAGACAGCTTCTTGGGGCAAAATTTTAATGTTACCACATGGGACTTTGTAGATGAATCACTCCCTGGTGCTAGATGGGTTTTGTGTCTTTTCCTCTCAGGAAGCAGGCATTCAGAAGGCAGCTGCCTGCAGGAGGAACCAGAGAACTGAGCGGAGCCCAGCCCCGAGGAGAGGGGCTGGGGACAGCCCTCCTTCCAGAGAAGGACGAAGGGCGCGGGTTTCCAGCTCTTAGCAGGCTGGCCTTGCCAGGCCAGCTGGCCTCTCAGAGGGCAGGTGTGCCAGGCAGCTTTCCGTCAAAAAACTGCCTGGCCTTGCCCGCTGTCAATGGGCAGATGAACTCTTGAGGTGGGAAGCCCTGGCCAGATAAATGCCCTGCTACTCCAGGGAACAGAATGTTCTAGAAGACACCAGAGAGTGCTAATTCTGGCTGATGGAGCAGGCCTAGCACTGAAATGAAGAGGGGCTGTGAGTCTCCCTCCCCAGGGCCAGGGAAGTGTCCTTGCTGTTGCTCATGGTCACAAGGGTTACTCGCCCGGCAAGCTCCCGGTGGTCTGGTCACCTCCAGGGTAAGGAGGGGCCAGGGGTCCCGGCTGCTGTGTCCAGTGGCTTGGGTTCAAGCTTCAGCTTTAACACACTGCCTGATCGTCTCTGTGCCTCTGACTCCTCATCTGTCAAGTGGGAATTACCAGAGAGTCTTGTCATGTTGGTGCCTAGTGAGTTATCGCGAGAAAGCCCTTACTTAAGAGGCCGTCTGGTCTATTTCTCTACCACCATGGAAGGCTCTGTCCCTGGTTCTGGCACCTTTGGTCAGGCCAGTGTATATATAAATACTACAGGCCCGGTGCACGAAATTCGTGCATGGGGGGACTCCCTCAGCCCGGCCTGCACCATCTCCAATCCGGGACCCCTCAGGGGATGTCTGACTGCTGGTTTAGGCCTGATCCCACAGGCTAGATGCCCCTAACTGCTCTCCCCTGCCAGCCTGATCTGCCTCTAACAGCTCTCTCCTGCTGGTCTGATCGCCCCTAAGCACCTCTGCCTCGGCCCCCACCACCTTGGCTTTGTCTGGAAAGACGTCCAGAAGACATCTGGTCTATCTGGTCTAATTAGCATATTACCCTTTTATTAGTATAGATGTGTGTATATTTCCTCTGGCCTCAGAGCTTCGGTGCAACAAGAGGAGAAGCTCCGCTCTTCCTGGGGGAGAGGCCCCCATGGGATCCCACCAGCTGTTCTCCTCCGGCGCTGGGGTGACAGCAGCCAGGCTGGGGCAGGCAGTGGACACTCTGAGAAGCGTCTTGGTGTGAGGAACCTGCCTGGGCCAGTGCCCCTGACTTCCTTCAGTCAAGTGCCTCACCTGCCAATGTTGTTTATAACATAGTGGTTATCTCCCAGCACTTTCACACTTATCGCTATTTACCCTCACATCCACCCGCAGAAGAGGCTGTAAAGATCTTATCAGACGGGCAGCTGGACCTTCCCTCTCCCGACCCCTGCTCTGGCAGGCTGATCCCAGTCAGGAGGTCCCCGCCCAGCTCAGGTGGGGTTGAGGGTGGCTCCTGGGGGCAGAGTCCAGGCCTCACGGTGACAGGGTGGCCTAGTGACAGGTTGATTCAGTGGGTTATTTGGGGCAGACACGGTTCAAACATTCCCACCCGGAGTCTAGGAAGTCCAGGATACTGTGGACGGGAGAGCCGAGCCCTTCTAGCCCGCAGACAGGACACTCCAAGTGCCTCGGGTGGCACGGCTGGCCTGGGTGTCCAGAGAGCCATCTGGCCCAGGTTCACCCGAGCTGACTGTGTGACTAGGGGTCACTCACATAGCTCTCTAGGCACCCGGGTAGGGAGCAGGTCCTACGCTGCTTACAGGGACGGGGCAGAACCTGTTGGTCCCTGCCCCAGCTCTCCAGCATGAACAGGGGTGGGGGTGGGAGGTTGGGGGCAGAGGGAGGAGGGGCAGGAGTTCTGCCATCGACTTGCTGGGCCTCAGTCCCCCTCGATCATGGGGTGAGGGTGTTGGCTCAACTGTACCCAGGTTCCCTATGAGTTTCGACAGGCTGTGATGGCCTCTGTGCAAAATTATATCAATTTCTTCCCCCTTTGTCATTTGTCTTCAGTTTGTTGATCTCAATTATATCCTTTTAAAGGATTTTTCCCCCCAACTGAGTTCATTTCAACGTTCTCCAAGCAACTAGTACATGCCCGACATGGAGCTGGGTGCTAGGAAGTCAGTGTCTCCAGATACTGTTTTCAAGGTGCTTCGGGCCCAGTGGCGGACAAGCAAACCGGTAATGACGCCAGGGTCTCTGGAAGCCCCAGGTGACAGAGAGGATCTCCCTGAGGAAGGTGAAACCTGAGAAGGAACTCACCCCCTTCTGGGAGGAAGGGAAGGGGGACCTAGCCTTCAGAAATCACCTGTCTGGGCCAAACACCGTGCTAGATACCATAGATGCTATTTTATTCATTTCATCCTTACAGGAACCTTTAGAGCAGCGGTTCTCGACCTGTGGGTCACCAACCTGTGGGCTGCGACCCTTTGGGGGTCGAACGACCCTTTCACAGGGGTCGCCTAAGACCATCAGAAAACACATACATAATTACATATTGTTTTTGTGATTAATCACTATGCTTTAATTGTGTTCAATTTGTAACAATGAAAATACATCCTGCAGATCAGATATTTACATTATGATTCCTAACAGGAGCAAAATTACAGTTATGAAGTAGCAACGAAAATAATTGTATGGTTCGGGGTCACCACAACATGAGGACCTGTATTAAAGGGTCGCGGCATTAGGAAGGTTGAGAACCACTGCTTTAGAGTAAGCATTAAGCCCATTTTACAGGCTAAGAAACTAAGATACAGGGGCCACACTCTGGGGTCCAGCTGAGACTCACATTCAAGTCCGCCTGACTCCAGAGCCCATGCTCTTTTCCACTGAGTGGACAGACTGTGAGAGGCCCGAGCAGTTGACCCTGGACACTGCTCAGGGTCTGAGCCCCGCTGGCCTTCTCTGAGTCCTTCTGGGCCCTCCCTGCGGCCGGCGGGAGAACTGCCGCTTTAAGAGACACGGCCCCTTCTCAGAGGGGTTGGTTTCCATTCATTTTTAATGGCCCAGCTGCCTCCTTGCTACTTGCCAGGGGGTTTCTCTGCAACTGAGCACCACGCTCCTGCCCGCCCCGTGTTTAATGGCACCGAGAATCTTATCTGTCACTCTCGTCGTTTAGATTACCCTGGCACAGAGACCGGGCTGGGAGGCAGCAGATGGCAGACTCACCAGGCACTTTGTGCTCGCTGAGGGAGGAGAGATTATTGAGGGGGGATGGCTGGGGGTGGGGGGGTGTATCACGGGGACAGAGCACCCAGCCGCATGTCCCTGTGGTTCTGGCCATGGTCCCCTCCATTCTGCCTCTTCTCGGTGATCTCTGGGGGCGAGCACTCAGGGGCTGCTCACTGCCCCCTCTCAGAGCCTTCCTGGGAGACCCAAAACTCAGGAGGGGGAAGAGGGGCGCGTTTCGGTAGGGCTTAAACACAGAGTGCCTTTGAGCCCACTCTGCTGTCCCCCGGACATCCGACTCTGCTCATTTTCAGGGAGCAAACAGCAGTGTGTGTCACTCTGATGAACTGCTGCAAACAGGGACCTTGAGTGTTCCAGGGACATAGGCATGTGGCAAAGATCACAGTCCCCACACCTTCCGCCGAGCCCCCCATGTGCCTGTGAGCTGGGGGTGCTCATGCCCTGGGTCCTGGCTCCGTAGTCCCTTAAGGGGGAGGGATAGGTTCCATCCCCTCCCCTGGGGGCCATGCGACGCTGGAGCAGATCGTCAATGCCTATTTGGGGAGTAGAATGTCATGGGTCAAGCGCAGCTCCGAGGCCACTCAGATGTTATTTACAGACCTTGTCTAATGACCCAGCCTCTGAGCTGGGAGGTGGGGAGCAGACCTGGGGCTGTGTCTCATTTCTCCTGCTCACTGGCTTTCTTACACCCTGTCACAACTCCTCAATGTCCCACCTTCTTTCTACCCAGGAGCACGGGGTCCCCCTGCATCAGGGGTGCCACTCCCAGCTGGGAGCCTGGATAGAGTGTTCTCAGACAGAGAGGGGCTTGGGAGGGAGGACCAAGAGGGGTTCCTTGTCATGAGGGTAGGGGGCGCAGGAAGGGGCAGACAGGCCCCTTGAGTGGGGTAGACATGGCCCTGCCCTGTAGGGGCTCCTGGGGCTGGGCAACAGGACAGGGAATGGCGATTTCATAATTATTTCCCTCCTAATTCCAATGGGAGGAAAGCTGGCTAGAAAATGGCCAGCGTATCAGACAAATGTTCACAGAGCCTGGACCCTTGACTCCTAGGTTGGTTTTTTGAAGGTTGAACGGCTAGAGACTGAAGTCTGAAGGGCATTCCTGCGACCCCATGACATCAGGGTTGCAGGCGTGGTAGGGATGACACTGGTCTCTGCTCTCTACTTTGGTGTCCCTGGGGTTTCATGCTGACGAAGTCACTCTGTTTACCCCTCAGCCTGTGCCCTTGGCCTCCCCATCAACCACCTCATAGCCTTGTACCCCCCAAATAGCACAGGCCCTGATAGGCAAGTGCTCTGTATAAAAACAGTCCCTATCTCGAAAGGTGATGAGAATTAAATGAGAAGATCCATGTGGAATGCTGGCAACAGCATCAGCACCCAGCAAGCACTCCCTCGATGTCGGCTCTGAGGACAAAGGTGGCCACCGCAGCTCCAGCATCAAGGCACGTGAGCAGTTCCTCAGTCCACGTGTCAGCTTCCCAGGAAAGGAAGTGCACAGGTTTCCCCCAGGAAGGCCCTGTGGGAAGCCCAAGAAAACTGGGCAAAGGGCAGCTGAGGGCATTGTCACTCTCTCTAGCTGTAGGGCACCTCACGCCACTCCCTCTTTCCCGGCCTCAGCCTGTGCCCAGTCTCTCCGGAGAAGAGGAGGAACTTGGAGTCCCCAGCCCCACCCTCCACCAGAGGCACTGGGTTGGACTGGAAGAAGGGGAAAATCCAGTCTGAGACTGAAGCATGGTTTGGGGTTTTGCGTCCTGAATCCCAGAGCTGACAGCCCAGGGGCAGTGAGGAATGGCCCGCGCCCAGCCCCGAGGCTGCGTCCGGGGATTTTACAGCCCTCTAAACTCTCCCCTGCTCTCAGCATGTGGTCATGGCACCAAGCTCTTATAGCCTCGGGGAAATGGGCTCTAGCAAAACCTCCCGGAATGATCTGTTTCTTCCACAAAGTACGCGCTGAGCACTTCATGCCAGACAATGTTCTGGATGCTGGGGTGCAGCAGTGAGCAAAACAGGCAGAATCCCTGCTCTCTGGGAGCTTGCGTTCTATGGGGGAGAGGGATGGTGAACAGGAAAGTAAAGTAAAAAAAATATAAATTTCTATTAATGATAAAGGCGAATAAAGAGGGGAGCGGGATAGAAAGTGTCAATGGTGAGCGTGTTATTGAAAGTTCAGATGGAATGGCCAGTGAGGGCCTCATGGAGAAGGTGACATCCGAGTGAAGTCTCTAAGGCAGCAAGGGAGGTTCGAGGACTTCTGAGGGAATCGAATGCCAGGGCCAGGAAACGGCAAGTACCAAGGTCCTGGGGCCAGGTGGGGAAGCGCAGGTCTGAGTTACAGCACACTGGCCAGTGTGGTGCAGCTGGGAGAGGCGGGGACATGAGGAGATGGAATCAGAGGCGCAGGGACTGCTTGCACAGGCCCCGAAGGCCATGGTGAGGACATGGGCTTTTACTCTCGGTGGGTGGGGAACCCAAAGGAGACGTTTTGGCGGAGGAGTAACCTGATTTGACTTGCGTGTTGAAGGGATGGCCTCCGGCAGCAGTGTTGAAAGTACAAGTGGACAAGGGTGGAGGCCGGGAGACCCAGTCGAAGGCCATTCACACATGTCTCGGGATGAATAGTGGTTTGGATTGGGCTGTTAGCAGTCAGAAGGTAAGAAATGGTTGGATATTTTAAAGTAGTGGTTCTCAACCTTCCTAATGCCGCGACCCTTTAATACAGTTCCTCATGTTGTGGTGACCCCCAATTTCATTGTTACAAATGGAACATAATTAAAGCATAGTGATTCATCACAAAAACAATATGTAATTATATATGTGTTTTCCAATGGCCTTAGGCGACCCCTGTGAAAGGGTCGTTCGACCCCCAAAGGGGTCGCGACCCACAGGTTGAGAACCGCTGTTTTAAAAGAAGACCTCCAAGATTTGCTGATAGACAAACTGTGGGCTGTGAGAAAAAATTATATGTGCATATGCCAGGTACAATGTAAAATCCTTTCTATGCAGTATCACTAAAATTTCACCATAATCATATACATGAAGTTCTATTGCTGTTTGCCATGTTACAGATTAGGGAAATGACATGTAGAGAGGCTAAGTAGCTTGGAAAGTCATGTGGCTGGGAAGTGGTAGAGCTGGTCTAAATCAGAACCCCTTAGCAGCTACAGGGTAAGTCGCATCCATTTATTTAATGTTCTCCATTGCATCAGACACGGGACTAGATGTTAGGGATGCGAAGATGAGTGAGGGACACCTTGACCTTGAAGAACATGTGGTTTGGAGGAGGAGGCAGATACGTATAGAAATAGCAATGGTGAGGTAGGGGTGTAGAACCCTGGCCCTCAGAGGGCTGGGTTACTAAGTGTGCCCAGGGGGGAGGGGGAGAGAAAGCACCTCAGTGGGGATGGTGTGTAGGGAGACAGAGTAGGGCTCTGGTAGGGTTCTGGCCGAGGAGACTGTGCCAGAGCCAAGAGGCAGAAAGCAGTCTGCACTCCGAGGACCGCAGGCAAAGGCTTTGGTTCTGGGGGTGTGGACGGAGGCCTGGGAAGGCAGCGGTGAGCTGGAGTGGTCAGGCAGGCCTGGGAAGGAGCTTGTCCGAGGGCAGGGGCGTCATTACAGGTTTCCAAGTGGGGGAGAAGCCATCAGATCTATTTTCCAAAGATCTCTTCATGTAGGGGGTAGCTGCCAGGCGAAGGGGACATAGTCGTCCCTGTTTTAGGATGACGCTACCCGGGGACTCTGAGAACAGACGTGGGAATGTGTATGCTTTTCCAGGAAGCAGTCCTTTCTGGGCGTGCGTGTCTATAAATATTCTCGTGCACAGTGCCGGGCTTGAGTCTCACTTGAATCAATGACATCACTTGCCACACTCGCTGAGCTGCCGCTGCTGCCCCCTCCTGGCGAGGAGCCCTTAACGCACCCGATTTCACCACCTAGCGGACAGGGCCTGCGTCTGACCTCTGTCTTACCGCCATTCCCCCTAGGGCACCAAGGCGAGTCTAGACTGCAACACAAACGATGTTCATTAGGCCAAAGGAGGAAATATGGAGACTGCTAGATCCAAGCTGGGCGTGCACTGACTACGCAGTGCAGTGAGAAGTGGGATTTTATTTGAAAACCTGACCCACATCCCATGGTTCAAGGACCATCCTGGTCAGAGGTAGGGAATGGATGAGACAGATGGCCCTTATCCCATCCAGCTCCATGATCCTTCAAGTCAGAACAGTGGCGGGAGATGGAGACAGAGAAAGACAGAAATGCTTATCTGCACATATATTCTCTCTCCATGTATATATGAATATATATACATGTCGGTACACACGTGTGTGTGTGTGTGTGTGTGTGTGTGTGTGTGTGTATGGAGAGAGATAAAGGCAGACAAGAAACAGGGACAGAGACAGACAGTTAGGGACAGAGAGACAGGGCAGCCAAATTTGGGTTTTAACATGATAATCTTCAAGGCCCCAGCGTGAGCAGACCTACTAAAAATAGTATATAATGTTGGTATGCAGTGGAGTCCAGCCCAGCTCCCCTTCCACATCCCCAGCTCAGGAATTTGTACCAGCGTTTCCCCTTGTCAGCCCTGGAGAAAAACATACAGACAGGGACAGCGAAGCAGGAAAAACCCAGACTCCCAGGGGTTCGCACAGAAGACAGCCCCCACCCCTGCCCGCCCTGCCCTGAGGGCTGTCTCACTCCTCTGTGCCCGTGGAGGGGGACCCAGGCTGTTGGCAGCTCTTCCAGAGGCTGAGTCCCATTCCAGGGCCTGAGGGGGGCAGGGCACCAGGTACCCAGCTGCCCTCCGTAGTAAGAAGAGTTGGCCTGTCTCACAGGGCAGCTAAGCTGAGCCAGCACACCAGCCAGCTGCCTCCTTACCCATCCGGCTCAGCAGTGGTGGGCAGGGAGACAGCTGAATCCTCTTCTCCACAGGACTTGAGAGTCAGGGAAATGGCTCCTTCCCTCCTGGGCCCCAGTCTCCCCATCTGTAAAATGGGAGTAAAAACCTCTGCTTCTGCCCTGGCCCGTGGCTCAGATAGTTGGAGCATTGTCCCGTACATCAAAAGGTTATGAGTTCGATCCCAGTGGGTGCATCTGGGAGGCAACAGATCAACGCTTGTTTCTCACATTGATGTCTCTCTGTTTCTTTGTCTATCTCCCTTCCTCTCTCTAAAAATCAATAAACATGTCCTCCGGTGAGGATTAAAACAAGAAACATCTCCTACTGTGTGATCTCACTTATATTGGAATCTAAAAGAAAAACAAAAATAAAAAATCAAGCTCACAGGTAGAGAACTGGTTGCCAGAGATGGGGGTGGGGTGGACAAAATGGGTGAAGGTGATCAAAAGGGACACTTCCAGTTATAAAGTAAATAAATCCTAGGGATAAAATTATGTAAGCACAGTGTCTATAGTACAGAACACTGTATTGCACATTTGAAAATTGTTGTGAACTCGATTTAACGAACTTCGGGTTTAACAGACAAAATTTCTAATCCATGTATCATATGTGAAAATTAATGCCCTGTTAATTTTAAAATGCTTTTAACCAAGATTCAGTTATAATTAAATTAACAGGTTGTTTTGTTGTTGTTAATTCACTGTTATTTTGAACAAATTTTAGCAAACAGGCCATATGTCGGAAAAACACTACAGCAATAATGCAAATAGAAATAAATATCACATGTCTACAACTATAGTCTACATATTTAAATCCAGAGTCACCGTTCATAAACAATGTTAAATGATTAGCAGGTGATCACAGCCCAGAGTGAGCGGTAACTGGCTCTGTTGTCACGTGGCGTGACTTTGAGCAGCAGTTTTAACAGGTGCCACGCTGTTCCCAGGGGCACTAGGCCACGCCCAGCGGGTACATCCTTTTACTCGGTGACTGGGGAGTGCACACATTTACTAGGTCTATTCAGTATAAATTTAAAATTGCAGTAATGCATATGGAAAATGTTTCTGTGAAATTAAACTTTTCATACAATTACACAAACACGTCTACATAAGTATACACAGGTAAACTAATTGGTCAATTTTTTCACAGACACATTCAGAAAACCTACTTTATTATAGGATGGACTTTCAGCTTTAATGCCTGAATTAGTCCGTTACATCGAGGTTTTGCTGTTGATCTTAAACGTCTTCATCACGAGAAAGAAATAGTGTTGTCATTATGTATGGTGATGGGTGTTAACTAGACTTACTGTGGTGATCATTTCACAATGTATACAAACACTGTGCACCTCAATAAGAACGTCCATAAGTCTGCCCTCCCGTGTCACAGCTGAGGAAGCTGGGGCGCCGAGCAGGGAGGTGACTGGCCCAGGTCACTGTCCCGCCCAGGATTTGGACCAGGCAGCCTGCCTCTGAGCCGTGCTGTCACCTCATGTTCCGGCTGCCTCTCCAGAGTAGGCAAAGGGCTCTGCGGGGTGGTGAGAGCCTTTGTTCAGGATGGGAGACTCCAGTACTGAATAGAGTCAGTCACTCTGACTCTAAGCTTAACTTCCTATGCCTTCATTTGCAAAGACAGTGGCCTCCACGTTGAGCTTGGAGCAAATCTTTGTTGCCCAAAAGTTCACATACAGAGTCTGTACCCTGGTATCCATTCCCCATTCCCAAGCCAGAGCACGGCCCCTGTGAGAAGGAAGCCAGCAAAACTCCCAGCATTAGGCAAGTGAGATGGTTGAGTACAATCTAGAATTTGGTAGACTTTTAATTAAATGCTCAAGACATTAAATCATTTTACTTTTAGCACCTTTCAGAAAACCCCTTCGACTCTTGTGGTTTAAGAACTATTAACAAGCCCAGCCAGTGTGGCTCAGTGGTGGAGTGTGGACCCATGAGCCAGGAGGTCACGGCTCCATTCCCGGTCAGGGCACATGCCCAGATTGTGGGCTCGATCCCCAGTGTGGGGGGTGCAGGAGGCAGCCAATCAGTGATTCTCTCTCATCATGGATGTTTCTATCTCTCTCTCCCTTCCTCTCTGAAATCAATAAAATATAGTAGAAAAACAAACAAAAGTCTTATCATTAGTACTCCCTAGTCACACCACAGTTGCAGAGACAAGATCTTTAAACTGAAGGTTACGAACCCTGCCTCACTCTCATGATAGCAAAAGTTACAATTTACCAATTTACTGACCCCCCCCACACCCCCCTCCCCAGACATCTTACACATTTCAAGTCTAATCCTCCCTACCACCTAGGGGTGGCCGTGCCCCAAGTGACAGGTGTGGAAACTAGGGTCCTACGAGGGGAAGTCGCCTGGCTGATGTCACACCCGGGAAGCGTGGGGACCGGCGGGCATCAGGTCCCGGACTGGAAGCCTGAGGGAGGGCGTGTGGGTGAGGAGAGTGAGGTGCAGTGTCTTCCAATCCTGAAGGACAGAGGGTCTCCGTGAAGTTGAGGGGTGCACACCCTCCGGAGAAGAACGTCACCTAATAAAGAGGCAGCCAGTGACTTATTTGGGCATCTGGCTCTCTGGAGAGACGCTGTGTAAGAGGAGGGCTCAGAGGAATGGCAAGAATCCGTGGCGGATCCAGCGCAGCCCGGCCAGGAAGCTCTGTATCCAGAGGCAGCTGCTGTAAATACCCGTCGCCAGGGACTGAGCTGCCACTGCCCCAGATGCAAGGGCTCCCGGTGATTGCATGTTGTCCTGTGCCCATGGCGTCTTACACTCCTCCCAGCGCTTCTGGGTTGTTCTGTGATTGGCTCATGTGGCCGATGAAGAGGCTGAGGACTCTGCCAGGGACACTGTCAGCCCAGAATGCCTTTCCCTGAGGCTTTCTGGCGGGTCACCACCTCCTGTCCCCTCTGATGTGCGTCCTCCCGGCTGGGCGTGCTCCCTTCGCTGGGGGCCGCCTGGGTGAGCAGGGATGGCTCCAACAGAACCCCAAGTGACAAGTCAGCCTTGGTGACAAGTCACAGTCCCTCCAAACACATATGTTGGCATTCTGTTTGCCCATCTGCCCACGGGGTGTTTGGTTCCTGCGAGCCAGGCTTCCACATGTCACTGACTCTGGTGACCTGAGGAATAACAACAAAAACAAGTCCCAGACCCGCTGAGCAAAGACAGGCTGTTATGTTCACTAACATTCTGCCTGCGGGAGTTGGGGCGGTGAGGGGCATGGGCTACCTAAAGACCCATTGAGGCCTTGGGCTGTAGAATCCAAGATCCTTGCTGGGTGTCCTGGGGGTAAGTTACTTAACTTCTCTGAGCTTCATGGTCTAATTTGTCTCACAGAATAAAGGAATGTGAAATCACTGCAAGTTAAAGTGCTCTGTGGTCTTTTCCTCAATGAGCTCAGCCACTATTGCTGCCACTGTGCGTGCCTGCCTGGCCCACGGGTCCTGAGTCACTTCAGGGCAGGAAGCAGAGTGGGCCTTGCTGTCATCTGCTTCCTTCAGTCTCTGGAAGGCAGGCCCCCGTGTCCAGCCCCTGGACTCCTGTCCCCAGGCAGGAGGCTTCTTCAGGGCATGTCACTCCCAAGCTCCTTGTCTGCACCCCCAAGTTGGGAAGGATGGTCACATGGTGGCCCTCCAGTAAGTGTTTAAAAGGGGGTTCTGGGCGGTCAGGAGGCAACTGGGTGGGAGGAAGGGCCCCGCACTTGGTCTACCTCCCAGTTTGAGTTCATCCTCTGCCAGTATGGCTGCAGGCCCCTCTCCACCAGCCTGAACTATCTTAGTTGGAATAGCATCTCTGTTGTGGTTCCCTAAGGGGAGGTCAGCATCTCCCCACCCCGACCCCAGACCAGGGACTGGGGTAGAAGCCACGCTTTCCTACCTGCCCCCATCAGACTGACCCCCAGCTGGGCAGGATCCATTCTTGGGGCTCAGCAGGCCACAGAGCCCAGGCTGGCTGATCTGATGAGCAATTACTTGCCTCTGGGTAAGACAGTGATCTCCCTGAGCTCTTGTTTTGCCTGACTCCAGGGGCCATCTCCGGAGGCCACCCAGGCAGATCCTCCCCCTGGCAGGGCCTGCAGACAACTCCTCCCTGGGCTAAACACAAGTGAGTGGTTGTGGAACACCCCAGCCCCAGCAGCACCCTTTCAAGCACAGGACAGGCCTGGCTGCTGCAGGAGAAGCCCTCCCACCATTGAGGACAAAGCCCAGAGACAAGCACAGGCATTTCCTGCTCCTTTGGCCTCAAGGACTTGCACCCCCACACCCACACCCCCTGAGGAAGTCAGGTGGTGAGAAATGGTGACCGGCTTTAAATAATCACAATCGGCTATTTTAGGCCCCTGGGGACCGGGTATATTTTCTGAGCTGCAAGGAACACACCTTGCATGAAGCAACATCTGTTGAGGCCTGATTTCCTCAACTGCCAGCCCTGCTCCCAGGCAGGGCAGCTGGAAGACAAGACGGAGGCCTGCCGCCCCCTGCTGGCCAGCCTGAGGACCACACCAGGGGGAGGATCCCAGAGGCACAGGGAACATCTCTGCACTGGATCCTCTGGAGAGGCAGAGATGAGCAGTAACACTGCCTGTCTCCCTCCCTCCCCTTTCTCCCAGGGAACCAGAGGGAGTGAAAGAGATTTCTGTCTCCCGGAGGCGGAGGCAGGATTCCCCTCCCTGCGGGGTGGAAGGAGAGATGATGCTCAGTAAGTTTGTGACTCCCCCAGACTCCCCCAGGAAGTTGGAGCCTCCTTCACTGCAGAACCAGGGAAGAGGCAGGCGTGCCCTCTGACTGTCTCCAGGAGCACCGCTCCCACCGGACAAGGCCCGATCCCTTACCGTGTTCCCCATCTCTGAATGCCGGCCATGCCATGAGCACCTGGGCTAAACGAATTGCCCACGTTCAACAGATCTGCAGCCGGAGAGACGCCTCGGGGCAGGGTGTCTACCAGTACATGCCTCGTGGGTAGGGGGTCCTGGTGCTGGAACCGGGGGTCCACCAGAATGGGCCTGCAATGCCTCTCCCTTGGGGGATTCCCACTCATGGGGGACACAAGCCAGATGACTTTACCAAGGAGTCACATGGCTGCCCCAAGCAGGGAGCAGCGCTGAGCGTGCAGCTGGAGGGTAAGTGGCCCCAAGTGTGAAGGTTGGGGGACTTCTGGGGCTGCGGCCACGCTGGGGGCTCTGTCTGGGAGCAGGTGCTCTGGCCTAGATCATGGCTTTCTTATGCAGCGGTTCTCAACCTGAGGGTCGCGACCCCTTCGGCGGTCGAATGGCCCTTTCACAGGGGTTGCCTAAGACCATCCTGCACATCAGATATTTACATTACGATTCATCACAGTAGCAACATTACAGTGATGAAGTAGCAATGAAAATAATTTTATGGTTGGGTCACAACATGAGGAGCTGTATTTAAAGGGCCAGAAAGTGGAGCACCACCACTTATCAGGCACCTCCTGTGTCACACTTCCCTCTGTGCTCAGCATCTTCTGGATTACAGGGGGCTCTGGCCTGACCTTGGAGGGGCCCCTCTTCCTCTCTCCTGGAGAACATGCAAGTTGAAACAGTGTCCGTGTCCGGCTTTCCTCAGACCCTGACTACCTCGGCCTCAGTTCTCCTGGACACCTCTGGGCTTCAGGCTGAAATGAGTCCTGGTGACTGTGGGCAGCTCACAAAGGAGCTGTTTCTTCCCAGAGGTGCTGGCCAGGGTGGTCTCCCACCCCTCTACCCCCCAGGCCAGGGCAATAGGAGAAGGAATGTGTGGGGAAGTCCCACACCCACCCACCGGTCCTGTGCTAGTCACAGCTCCTCTCCAGCCTCTAGGCATCTTGCGAGGCTGAGTTGGTGGTACCTGCTGGAGTCAGTGGCCCTCGGTCCCCAAAGCTAGGAGATGGCTTCCTTCATGGTGCCCTCCTTGCTAATTCCCGTGTCAGCAAGATCCCTTAGCAACAAGTGCCATCACTGGGCAGTGGGTAAATGCCTCCTAAGGGAAATGCTTACTTCCTGAAAAATGATGATTATAGGACAAGGATCTGGAGGCAGATGGACCAGGATCTGAATCCCAGTTCAACCTGTTACTCTCTGTGTTGCCTTGGGCAATCTGCACAACCTCTCTGAGCCTGTTTCCGAATCTGCCAGGGGGATAGTGGTTTGTATGGCATGGGGTAGTGCAGGACTGAGAGGAGATAATACTCCAAGTGGTTTAAATATTGGGCCAAGGACAAGTGGAGCTCAAGGTAGCACAGTATAGAGTAGTAATACTACTAGAAATGTTAGGGAAATGTATTTTGAGGTAAACTACCAACACGTGAACTTTGAATTTTATTTTATTTTTTAAATAAATATTGTTATTGATTTCAGAGAGGAAAGGAGAGTGTTGAGTGTTTCCTTCCCACGTCCGGTGTGGATCAGGGTTCAGGAACTAGAAGCGGAGCCGCACACAAATGACAGAGAAAATACACGAGATAATTGGAAATATTGGGGGACCAGGCGAGTAAGTCTAACTCAGGAGGAAGGACTTTCTCTCGTGCTCAGGCCTCACCAAGCTTTTATTGGTCTGGGATACACCCATAGCATAGCCCTTAGGCAGGTGACCCCTGGCAACAGGCAGACTAGCCCATCAGCAAGGATTTACATAATAATAAATGGGGAAGTTGTTTCAGCTACCACTGCCTGGACAAACAGAGGTGGCACCTAGCTCAGAGTTTTGCTAGGGCTTCAAAGGCACCCAGCCTGGGGAGGGGTGGGGGGGGGGGAGGTAGGCTTCTCTGTCTATGCTTATCAGCTAGTGAAAACAATAGGTGGTCTTCCACAGGAGAGGAAGAGAGTTAGGAACATCAATGATGATAGAGAATCATTGATTGGCTGCCTCCTGCACACCCCTCACACTGGGGATCGAGCCCCCAACCCGGGCATGTGCCCTGACCAGGAATCAAACCCTGACCTCCCAGTTCATAGGACGATGCTCAAACACTGAGCCACGCTAGCCAAGCATGAGTTTAAATTTTAAAAGAGGAAAGAAGAGACTGATAGAAATGTTTTCCTTGCTTTGGGTTATACTCTAAACATAAGGGTCAGGGGTTACCTGGTTAAGAGTCTGCCTTTGGGAGTATTTCCACAGAAGAGTCTGCAAGCGATGTGTGTAAGGAGCCAGCTCCTGCCGGATGCTCTGTGGGGAGGCCAGGACTCATCTGTAACAGTTCCCTGATGAGTCCTGGCTCTCTTGGGCTTCACCCACCAGCACCAGGATGAGAACCAGGCCTGGCACGCCAGTGAGGGGCCAGGGCAGGGGTCCTCTCCTGCAAAATTACTAGGAGCATCAGGAAGGTGGGCGGGAAGAGTCTCTTTTCAGACCCCAGGGTGATAGGCATGGGAGGAGATAAGTCAGTCTATTCCAGGCATCAATGTCTCTATTTGTGTTTTGTGCATCCGTTTATTTTGTTTCTTAGATTCCACTGATAAATGAGATCTTACGGTCTTTCTCTTTCTCTGACTGGCTAATTTCCTTTAGCATAATAATCCAGGCTCATCCCTGCTGTTGCAGAAGGTAAGATCTCCCTTTTTTATGGCTGAATAGTATTCCATTATGTAAATGTACCAATCATCTACTTTTTCATCCACTCATCTACTAATGGGCACTTGGGCTGTTTTCAGATCTTGGCTGTTGTAAATAACGCTGCTGTGAACATAGGAGTGCATATATTCTGTCAGCATAAGAATATTCAAAACTGTAGAGAATTTTTATGAGTTTATTTAAGCCAAGCTGACAATGATTGCTGGAAAGCAAAACCTCAACAGACTGAGGAAATGGCAGCTCGGTACCCTGCTTTATATATACATCACTATCAAAAGAGAAAGCCGAAGTGGGCTACGTGAAATCCACTGGTGATCTCTGGCTCTGCTCCGCGGCGCCTGCGGTTTGAGGGTCCGGACAAAGGGAAATTACTTTGTTTTCTGCAAAGGCATGTTTACCAGGTATGTTGTTCTAGATGCAAAAAGACGACAGTCTTCGTTAAGGTGAAGATTGACCTTTGTCAGGGAAGATTCTAGCGTAGGACAAGACCACCTGCCATAAACTTTCAGTTCAAAGGTTTTAATTTTAGACCATCCTATGAGCTTACTTTCGGTCTCTGAGGCCTCCCCAGAACTTGTCAAGTTTAGCCTGTGGCCCCTTTCGGTCCATAATTTTTCGCATCAGTGTTTTGTGAAACGCTATATTCCCAGAAGTGGGATCACTGGCTCAAAAGGCAGTTCCATTTTGAACTTTTTGAGGAACTTGGCACTGCTCTCCACAGTGGCTGCACCAGTCTGCATTCCCACCAGCAGTGCACAAGGGCTCCCTTTTCTCCACCTCCTCAGCCACACTTCTGAGTTTCCGTCCAGCTCAACCCAGTCTTCCACCTGGCTTCTCTGTCCTTGTGCACTTTGACCTCCACGTCCTGTGGATCTGTGGCTGACGGACGTCCTGTCTGTTGGGAATCTGTGGCCAGGCCTCCTGGGACTGCCACAAAAATGGTTCATGAGGGGCCAATTTCACCAGAGCAGAGGGCATGACTGGCCAAAACCAGTGTAAGCTCAGCACAGTGCCAGGCACACAGTTAAGGAGTTAGTTAATGAATCTGTTTCCAGCTGCTATGTCTGCTTCTGCTGAGAATGTCTGCTGTTCGTACAGGTTTGCCTCTTGACAACCAGACCCTTGGACTATCCCTGACTTCCAAGCCCTGGGATGAAGCCATCATTCCTCTGTGTGACACTGCACTTATATTTCAGCAGAGACACTTCTAAGCTCCTTGCTTCGGTTTGGCTGATAAGTCCACAGTCACATATCCACGAAGACGTAATTATATCTTCTGGGTTTGAGGAGACTTCTCAGCAGGAGGTAGAATTAGGCACTCATAAATCTGAAGGAGCATAAAGTGTTATTAAGGAAATTGGGGTGTCCTCTTCCCCACCTGATGCTGGGGGTGGGGTCCTTATGATATCTCAAGAAAAAGAATTTTCTGAGACTTGCATGGGAGGATGAGTGACTTTTATTTGTGTGGAATTACATCCCTGGGCTCCTAAGGTCCCATTCCCTTCCTGGAGGAAGTGTAGCTGGCGTTTCAGTGAAGCTAAATCAGAACTGGGGCCCAGGGTTCCTGTCCCATGGTGTAGCCGGGTCCCGCTCAGCATCAGGCTGGTGACAGCCCATCAGTCCATTTCGTGTGGCGTCCACACGGCCGTGGCAAATGCAGAAAGCAGGAGCCAGAGAGCCCCACAAGTCAGGAGTCAAGAGCAACCAAGAGAACGAACGTCTTTGTTCAGGGGAAAAATATCCCACGTTACATGCCCTTGCAGTGGCCACACCTACTCCAGCCAGTGGGCTGTTTTGAGGTGTGACTGACAGCAAGCACTTTCCTTTTGTCACCCTCAGTTTACTGGGCGTGTGTCTATTCTCCTCTCTGTCCAATCTGTGGGAGTAGACCTGTGGCTCCCTGGGGAGTGCAAAGCTTTAGTGTTCTGGTGAAACTGCCCAAATGACATTCCAGTAATATTTGGCCTCCTATTTGCTCCTTTACTGTTATTAACAACTAGAAGCCCGGTGAACAAAATTTGTGCACTGGGGGGGGGGGGCGGGGGAAGGGTCCCCTCAGCCTGGCCTGCACCCTCTCGCAATCTGGGACCACTGGTTCCTAACTGCTTGCCTGCATGCCTGCATGCCTGCCTGATCACCCCTAATCCCTCTGCCTGTCTGCCTCATTGCCCCAAACCACTCACCTGCCTGCCTCATCATCCCTAATCACTCACCTGCCTGCCTGACTGCCCCTAACTGCTCGCCTGCCTGCCTGATCACCCCTAACCACTTCTGCCTGCCAGCCTGATCACCCCCTAACCACTCCCCTGCCAGCCTGATTGATGCCTAACTGCTCCCCTGCCGGCCCGATCGCCCCCAACTGCCGTCCCCTGCAGGCCTGGTCATCCCCAACTGCCCTTCCCTGCTGGCCTGGTCATCCCCAACTGCCCTTCCCTGCTGGCCTGATCACACCCAACTGACCACCCCTGCTGGCCTGGTTGCCCCTAACTGCCCTCCCTTGCTGGCCTGATCACCTACAACTGCCTTACCCTGCTGGCCATCTTGTGGCTGTGCATGCTGCCATCTTTGAGGGTGTGGCAGTTGATTAGCTATTCCCTCCTTATTGGCTGTGGTCACCGCCATCTTTGGGATGGCATGAGGATCAATTAGCATATTCCCTGTTTATTAGATAGGATTAGCTAATTACAATAGCATCAAAAGGATAGTTTTCCAGGAAGGAACTGTGTTCTTTGTTCTTCCTCAGATTTTGTGGTCATGTCTGAATTCGTTTGTTTTCTTTGGGATGACACAGGAGGGAGTGCAGTGCGGTTTAGATGACTTTCTCGTAGATAAATAGCTTTGATCTGTCTGGCGATGTGGGCAGTGAGTGGGGTTTCTCCACCTGCCAAGCAAACACAAGAATGTAGAGCGCTGAAGGTAGGCAGGCCTCCGACCCCTCACAGATACTCTTTACTGCCAAGGTTAACCCAGGCCTCGCAAGTGCGCCTGCTCCACTGCGTGATCACTCCGACCTTAGAGAAACCGTGCCTTGAGGTTAACCCACATTTATCTTGTCGAATGCTTAAGGAGCTGAACTTTTCCTCCAATAATCCACCAGAACCAACCTTTCCTTTTACTAAGTAAACTGCTTTCCCATTCTCATCTATTCTGATCTGGTCCGAAGGGGAGACAGAAGGCATCACTGCTTCTGCCAAGTGTGATCTGTGAAGGAATGAACTTTAAAGCTTACTACCTTTGTAGGTAGACTCAGGGGGGTGTGCACACCAGATGCATCATCGGTAGAACACAGAAAAGCAGAGCAAATCTCTCCTGCTTGCAGTTAACTGGTGGCTCAGAAGCAAGCTGAGTCTCCTCCCAGGCACAGCCTGCCCACAGCCTTTTCTACCTTATCTGAGTCCCCAGTCAGGGTCCTGCTGACTTTGCTATCATTCTTACCTAGAAGCTCTCCCCTACTCTGTTTGTTCCACATTGCCCTCGTTTGATTCCTAAACACAATTCTCTTCTAGTCTCTATCTTCTCTGTAATTGTACGCAAAGGGAATGGGGACATCCTGGGGAACTTCTAATTCCATAGCAGGGAACATGAAATCCCTGGGGCCCAAGAAATTTTAAGCTAAGCTTGAACTAGCAAAAGTGATAGAACAGCTAAGATGAAACTCAGCTCTAATGTTTCTTACCTTTTGGGGTATTTGCACTGTGCAATAAAGAGAATGGACTGAATTTTCCTCTGGAATAGTTTTCTATTCAAAAAAAAGAAGAAGAAATCATTCATCTTCGGGGTCACATAAACAAGGCCAAAGAGATGCCGAGAATCCAAAGGGAAGAAAGCAGAAAGGGAGGAGAAAGTGAGAGGGACAGAAGGTCCTGGAACAGGAATGGGTAGTGGGAAATGCTCTTGTTGATGTCTGAGATTATAATTATTAATAACTTGTTTACAAAATAATCAGATTATTTTAAAACTGTGTTGTGTTTAAGTGAACTTAAAATATATAAGATCTAGCACTAGGCAGTTTGTCTCAGTGGATAGAGCGTCAGCCTGTGGACTAAAGGGTCCTGGGTTCGATTCTGGTCAAGGGCACATGCCCGGGTTGCGGGCTCGATTCCCAGTAGGGGGCGTGCAGGAGGCAGCCGATCCGTGATTCTCTCTCAGCATTGATGTTTCTATCTCTCTTTCTCCTTCTTCCTTCCTCTCTGAAATCAATAAAAATATATATTTTTTAAAAATATATATGTAAGATATAAGTCTTATGAGCTATGAGCCTCCAAGGGGATTAAAAGATCATTTGAAATCATATTGCTAATTGTGGCAAATAAACCTTGTCATCAGTCAAAACGGCCTTTGGACCAGTCAGCAAAGATGACTGATGGGACAGAATAAAACAAAACAATAACAGCAATAACAAAAGTGCCTTCTGGGCTGGGGAAAATGATCCTGGATCAATGAAGTTTATTCCCGAACACCCAGGACATCCAGTCCTGTGGTCGCCTGTGAATGTGTCTCCAGCAGGCAGAATGAACCATAAAGTGATCAATTTTGACAGAAGCCAGGCTGAGTGGAGCACAGAGCAGTCTCCCTACAGGAGAAAAGAGCTCTCGGGACACTAACAACTTCGAAGAGGAAAGGTAAGGTCTCCTCTTGGAAAAGTTGTAGGTGAGAGTAGGAGGCTGGAGTCAAACTGGCATTTGGAGGCTCTAAAGTGCTCATTTTATGAAACGGGCTGATGTGGAAAAGCCCTCTATGACCGTGAAGGTGCTAGTCCAGCCTGGACTACAATGATTGTTCCTGGGGCGGCGGCGGGAGGGTTGGGGGCGGGGGGGCGGCAGGCTTTTGAAGTTCTCTAGTTCACGTCTCCAGATTGCCTCTGTTTATTTAGCTTTTGAAAAACTTTATGTTTATACTCTTCTTTTCAACGAGTTTCCTTTGGATTAACCTTGTGCTCATTTACTGGAGTTCGGTGACCCAGGCTTGGGAAGCCTTGAGTGTGGCCCAGAGCCACCATGGGACTTCTGAGTCCTTTTCTGATGGCTTCTTGACAAAAAGGCATCTCTATGTCCAGTCTAGTGGCATCACAACTCAAAGATCATGTCAAAACCACACTACTCTACCTGCTGTCCTCTGCAAAGGGAGCCAGGCCTGTTGAGTAGCTGTTGTGAACTGTGGAGAGAAGGGGTCATTCCATAGATCACAGTGTGAGCATTACTGGTTGGATCAGAACCAGGTGGCCCAGAGGGGACCAGCTTCTGCATAAGAAAGAATCCACAAGGACTCAGGGGAGACACGGTGCATTGGGTTTCAAGGATTGTATATCCTCATCTCCCATGTTGTTCAAATCCATGGGAAAATCTCAAGTAAAGCAAGAAGGGCCTCAGAGAGGAGGATAAGGCCCCCCAAAATATAGGAATGGACTCACGTTTGGGTTAGAGATTGTATCATACTCTGCGGTCTCTCCAGAGGGCGGGTAGCAGTTAGGAATTTCTGGATGAGTGCCGATTCTCTTCTCTTCAGTGGACTCTACAACCAAGTTGGAAGAGAATCAGGGCTGGCCCCTCCTTCTACTCACCACCCCCATTGGCTCCCACCCCATCTGACAACCTACTTAGAGTGACCAATTATACTGGTTTCTCTGTAACTAAAGGTTTTTTTCCCCAGGGAATGGGACTTTAAGTGCTAACCCAAGGAAAACGCCAGGATTTTCTGGTTACCCTCATTATTTCCCAGACTCTGAAAGGCGTAGGCACTGGGGAGAGAACTGGAAGGACTTTGGCCTTAGGAGAGAAGCCAGAACTAAGGGATGCAGGCTGATGGTGTTCTCCTTGAGGCAGAGACTAGGGCCTCTTCATTTCTGTATCCTTAGGCCTACCACCAGTTTGTTGAATTAATGAAGGAGAAAGCGCATGAATGAGGGTGAAGACAAAAATGGTACATGCTCTACCTTTTCTTCTTTGTCTCCATAGAATAATTAACACCAGTATAAGGAAAATGAGCAGCAAGGAAATCCTCAGGGGCATGATGGGATCTAGGTCACCAGGAATACCTTTAAAGAGAGAATGGGTGGAGACACAGGGAAGGAAGCAGAGTTAGCTAAGGAAAATGACCCAACTTTTAGAGCAACTGCTACTTTTCTACCAGTCTGGTGACTTCCCAGGGGCCTCCAGTTTTTACACAGGGCCCATTCCCCTGGGGACCAGGAGCTAAAGAAGGCATCGCCCATGAGACTGTAGGCTTCTAGAGAAAGGGGAGAGACAGTCACCTTCACAGAGCTTCCGGGCAAAGATGGGGTTTGAAGAGTTGCTGCTAATGGGGTTCCTGGCCATGCAGATGAAGGTCATGTCCTTTTCCCTCAGCGTCCAGGTTATGGGGAGGACAGAACCATTATGGGACTCATTGGAGGTCTTCCCCAGGGTCTTCCAGCTATAAGTCACATCCTCTCCTCCCCGTTCCAGGAAGCATGTCAGGTTGGTCACACAGGTGCCATTTTTATTGCTCTTCAGACCCAAGGTGATTTGGGGCTTCGATAGGTGCTCTAGAAAAGAGAAATGGACAACCAAGGGTGGCAGCTGTGCCTATAGCACTCTTTTCCTAAATTATTCTATAAGCCCTGGACCTGAACCTCTTTGAGGTGCTGCAGAGTGGAGCAGAAGTGGCAATTTAGAGCAGAATTCTCATTCTTATCTGGAAAAGAGAACTATCTAGGTCTGCTTGTTCACAGCTATACAGCAACAACAAAAACAATAGTAAGATCTACAATAATAAAAGCATAATATGCTAATTAGACTGGACAGCCAAACAACCTTCCAGATGTCATTCTGTATGTCCTTCTGGAGGAAGCCATGGTGGCGGGGCCGAGTCAGAGGCAGTTAGGGATGATCAGGCAGGTGAGCAGTTAGGGGTGATCAGGAAGGCATACAGAGTGGTTAGGGGAGTAGCTAGGGATGATGAGGCAGGCAGACGAGTGGTTAGAGGTGTTGAGGCAGGCAGACGAGTGGTTAGAGGTATTGAGTCAGGCAGGCAGAGGGGTTAGCGGCGATCAGGCAGTCAGGTGAACAGTTAGGGGCAATCAGGCAGGCAGGTAGGCAGGCAGGCAAGCAGTTAGGGGCAATCAGGAAGGCAGGCAGGCAGAGTGATTAGGTGCAGTCAGGCAGGCAGGCACACTAGCAGTTAGGAAACAGTGGTCCCAAATTGCGAGTGGGATGTCTGACTGCCAGTTTAGGCCCACAGGGCTTGGGCCTAAACTGGCAGTTGGACATCCTGCAAGGTGTCCTGGATTGCAAGAGGGTGCAGGCCGGGCTGAGGGACCTTCCCCTCCCCTGTGCATGAATTTCATGCACCAGCCTCTAGTAAATAATAACAAGTCCACAAGAATGCAGCTGCCAGTTACTAAGCCCAGCCATATGGCAAGCATTGTGTTCAAAGTATTTTAGGTGTTAGCTAATTTTCTCTTTTAGAGGCTCTCCATTTCTTTGTCCTTAGGCTTCCTTGAAGAGCCTTTCCCTGAACTCTTCTGGATGAACAACACTTCTGGGGCCCCTCCCTACTCAGTGCTCACTCCTCTCCCTCAGAGGATGAGCAATGGGTTCATTGCTGAGATGGTGAGAGTCTGACTTCTGTCATCTGCATCTCTGTACTTGTGGTTGAACTGTGAAGATTGCTGCTAAATGTGGTGTGCCTTTTCCTCCTTCCCCTAGCTCAGTGGTCAGCAAGCTCATTAGTCCACAGAGCCAAATATCTACAGTACAATGGTTGAAATTTCTTTTGAGAGCCACATTTTTTAAACTTAAACTATATAGGTAGGTACACTGTTATTAACTTAATTAGGGTACTCTTAAGCTAGCCTTTGCAAAAAACATCCTCAATCTGAGGGGTTGACCTCAGCGAACATACCCCCACTTCTTCTAACGCCACTTCTTCAAAATAGACTCACCTAGGCCAAAAACCGACTTCTGCTCATGGGCCACGAAGTTTCAATTGCACTGTACGTGCTGGCCTGCACGTGGTATTTTGTGTAAGAGCCACACTCAAGGGGCCAAAGAGTCACATGTGGCTTGCGAGCTGCGGTTTGCTGACCACTGCTCTAGATAGTGTGCCTGCAGAACGCATTCTTCTGTTCCCTTTGGCTATGCATATATGGAAGACACACATGGATCAAGGTGAATGGCCTACCTCCTACACGCAAACCTGGAGGGCCATCGCCTGGTGTCTGTGATATTGCATCTCAGTGAGTGAGGCAGCTATTCTTGTAGCTAGCTGGTTGAATTATTATTTTGTAAATCCATCTTTTTTGAATGGGCTCCAAGGTCTAGACTTGGGAAAAAATATTTCTCCTAGATTGCTTTAAAAGACAAAAATAAAGCTTTTTTAAAAATTATTTTTTATAATCCTCTCCCAAGGATATGTTTTTATTGATTTTTAGACAGAGTTTAGGAAGGGAAGAAAAAGATCAATATATAGACATAGATATAGACATAGATATAGATATAGATGTAGAGAGATAGAGATAGAGATAGAGATAGAGATAGAGATAGAGATAGAGAAACATCAATTGGTTGCCTCAAGTACTTGCTCCCACCAAGGATCAAACTCGCAATCTAGGTAAGAGTCCTGACTGGGAATCGAACCTACAGTCTTTCAGTGTGAGTGAAGATGCCCAACCAGTTGAGCCACCAAGACAAGGCAAAATAAAGCTATTTTTATCTTTCTTTCAATTCTTGTGTCTATTTCTTAATTGATTGGAATATAGAGAAAGGTGTGATTGATGTTTATACCTGATAATCTTTCTACAACAGGCATCACTTTCCTCCCCATTACAATTACGGAAACTAAGTTTCAGAGAGATTAAGTAACTTGGCTAAGACCATGCAGCTAGTAAACAGAGAGTCCAGCATCTGACCTGTGTGATTGCACTTCCCATTTCACCCACCTGTTGCACCACATTGCCTCTTACAGAATCTCTGAGTATAAGGGGACCTCAGGGGTCAGCTGCATCACTTCAGCCATCGCAGGAGTTCCATCTTCCACATTCTTGCCAAGTGTTTATCCTGCCTTTGCTTACACATCTCCAATATCAGGGAGTTTACCACTTTACCAGGGCAGTCATTGTACTCACCATAGACACGCAGCCCATACTCCTGGACGAAGGGCTCCTGGAGGGACGGGCTGTGTATTTGGACAGAGTAGGCACCTGAGTCATTCTTACTCAGTTTGCTGAGCTTCAGGGAGTAGTTCCCGTGTGAGAAGCCTACCCTTCCCTTGTTATGATTTTTAGTCACTATGACAGTGTCTGGTTTGTTTGTCGTTGTTGGCTGTATGGTGATAAGAGTAGTACTTTCAAAGAACCAGAAAATGCTGTCAATCCGATATAGTGAGTGTGTCAGAGGGAAAGTCACAGACCCACCGACGGCACCCACCAGCTCCTGCTGGGCTCCAGAGGCTGCGGGCCCTGCAGACACAGAGAACCATAAAATAGACGTGAGTCCCTGCTCTTTCCACCAATTACTCAGCCCCTTTGGGCTCTAGAAAGGTCCCAAGAAAGTCGCTCCATCCAACCTGCCGCCTCCTGGGAAACCTTTTGGAACCTTATTCATATGAAGGCCCTGAGGTCAGAACTCTTCCTGAAAGGAGTGGCTCGGGTGAACCACCCCATTCCCAGAGGCCTCTGGCTGGAGACAAAGCTCTGAGGCAGAGCACAAGACCCCGCTCCACCCCTGACACGCTCCTGAAGGAGGAGAGCTGGGAGGTTACAGAACAAGTCCTTGCCCACTGCACCTGGGAGAGCCGAACTAGATGAAGGTGAGGAAGGAGAGCCTTCCTGACACGGGGCAGAGGTTTTCAAGCACAGATCAGAACAGTGGGAGGTCAGCTGTTAGTGCCTCCTGATAGGGATAGCTTAGACATCTGAGGACTAGTTACCTTTCTCTCTTATGGTAGAGGGCAATTGAGAATCCCAATTTCCCTTTTTGTCTTTTGGTGACCTTCCCTTCAGCATCAGCTGCTCTCCCAGTACTTGAGACTAAGAGAACCTGATGCCCCCCTGGCTGGTTGAGCTCAATGGTTAGAGTGCTGCCTTCAGACTAAGGGGGTCTCGGGTTCGATTCCTGATCAAGGGCACATACCTGGGTTGCAGAATCCCAGCCCAGGTCGAGGCATGTGTTGGAGGCAACTGATTGATATGTTTGTCTCACATTAATGTTTCTCTCTCTCCCCCTCCCTCTCTCCTATCCATTCTCTCTAAAAATCAATGGGGGATGAGGGGAGAGAGAGAATCTGATGCTACCAAATGTTGACCTAGTCCCTTGATTATAGGTCTGGGATCTTGACCAACATTTTTGCTAAATTTATTTTCAAAAGACCTGGTTCCTCTCCCTGGGTAAATGGAGATTGCTGTTTTCAAACATTATTCTCCTCTGGGGTGCGGGGGGAGAGTGTTGGGGCTGTGGGTGTGGGTGGAGGGTGTCAATATGGGGGAAAGGGGTCACCTGTAATACTTTCAATAATAAAGATAATTTAAAAATAAATAAATAAATGTGGAGTACTTTCAAAAAGCAGAAAACACACACACATGCACAAAACACACACATTATTCTCCCTATAATTATCGGTCAGTGGATATATTCTTTGAGTCCCTCAGGCCTTTATTAAATCATCCTGTTAAGGAATCTGATTTTCAAACAACTGCTCTCCTGCCTCCTTAATTCGAAGGTAGGATGGTTTTTCAGTTGCTCTCTGATCATCTCAAGGGGACCAAAGTAGTCCCAGTAAATGTTACAGATGAAATCAATTTTATTTTTAATTATTGATGGACCAGTTAATGCATTTATTCTTTCACTTCAACAACAGAGATGAAGGAATTAATATTTTACAGTCAAATAAAGGTTGGGCATCACTTGCCCTCAAGTAGGTTTAATTTTTGCATTTAGGGCAACTAGGAGTAATTTTTTCTTCCCCTGAAGTTTTAGAGAGATATAATCAGGGAGGTGACAAAACTGTAAGTATGAGCTTTCATGCTTTAAGACACATTTAAGCTCTAAACAACTACCGTTTTCACTTCACACATGGAGAGGTGCTACATTCTGAGGGTAAATGTCAAAAGACATAAATTATGTGGTGATTTTTGCTGGGCTGCATATCTGGTGCTTTGGCCAGACGGGTCATGCTCTGCTCTCTGTTCCTAAAACACATAGATAGGAAGGTACTGATATCTGGCCAGGCCTTGAGATATGGTCTCATGGCCCCTTGTTAATATGCTGTACTCTCTGTTCCTAAAACACATAGGTAGGAAGGTACTGATACTATAGTGTGTTGGGAGTTAAGGTTTTGTAACTTTGTGGTTTTTGCAAATAAAAATACTGTAATTCCTGTAGTCTGCGTTGCAGTTCAGCCTTTGCTTCCGCAGGATGCTGTAACTGTAGTCAGCTGGCCAGCTTAATAAAGGCTCTTAAGTTTAAATTCTGAGTTGGTGGTCTATCTCGCTGAGTGAACCCATAACAATGTAACAAAACTAGACGTCCCGCATGCAAAATCACACGTGGCAGCCTGCTGCTGTTCACAGCCCCACCCACCCACCCGCCATCCAGGCCACCCACCCACCACTGCTCACGGTGCTTGCTGCCCTGCCCGTCCACCACCCTTGCTGCACTCGGAGCCTGTGGGCCATGGGGGAGGGAACAAGAGGTGCTCAATGCACCTCATGGTGACTGGTCATTTGGTCATCGTGGTCGTCATGGACACTGGCTTTTTATATATATAGATGTCTCCACATTTATAGTTCAAATGAAACTGAAGGATGATGCTACAAATTGCCAACATGAGTCTAGATAGAGTATATTGTTCTATCTTAATTGTATCTTCAGGGAGGGAAGAGGGGTCATGAAAGAAGAAAGTAGCTCCATGCTAGTCCCTAAACATGAATTTAGAGAATAAGTGGGTAAGTCCCAACAAGTTTTATTTCCTCTTTCCAATTTACTATAAAAAGTGATGTAGAAATAAAAGACTTCTCAACTGTCTCAAAATGGACTGCATTTTTCCTTTCTGTGATGGCTTCTACGCCTGCCAGGGTGACCCTACAGAGTTTACCATGTCTAGGTAGGTCACGCTTTCCTCATTCAGCCATTCCTTTCTTTAACAAGAATTTTTAAGGTTCCATATTTATGCCAGGCACTGTTTAGGAGCTGAGGATAGAACTGGGGGGCAAGCTAGCCATGGGGTTGGAAGATTGTCATCTAATAATTAAGTACGTGTTATAAAAAGGAGAGTAGCCAGTGCTTGGGGAAAATACAATGGGGGAACGTAACATGACTGTGGGATCAGCTGATTCTAGACTAGAGCATGAGTGGCTACTAACGCCTACAAGACCTGAGATTTGGCCTCATGACACTCATCTGACCTTCACTCCTGCATCAGTGCAGTGAATGGCGTAACTTCCCTCAATTGCGTCCATTTCACCCCTTCTTTGTTGTGTGGCATCCAGGCGGTTGGGTAAGAATGGCAGGCTCCTAGCTTGGTGGCAGCCTTCCTCAGGCATGGTAATTAATTCAGGGCTCCCACATAACCTGGGATGATTGTATCTGAGAGAAGCCCAGGATTTCTGCCCTAAGGCCAGGATGACCATATGATGGTTAATCTTCACCCTAGGATATTTTTCCATTATTATTATTATTATTATTATTATTATTATTATTATTATTTTAGGGAGAGTGGAAGAGAGAAGGAATGACAAGGAGAAACATCAATGTGAGAGAAACACATCAACTGGTTGCCTTCTACACAAGCCCTGGCCAGGGCCCAGGCCAGGGAAAAGCTTGCAGCCCTGAAACCAAGGTATGTGCCCTTGACTGGAATTGAACCTGGGACACTTTGGTCCACAGGCTGATTCTCTATCCATAAGCGAAACTGGGCCAATATGAGTTTGTTTTCTACATAGGGAATGATTATATTGCTTGGGTTAAGTCCTGGAGAGTGTAGCTCAGTGGGTAAAGCATGGGCCTGTGCACTGAAGGGTTAGGGGTTTGATTCCCAGCCAAGGGCACGTACCTGGTTTACAAGTGTTAGAAGCAACCGATAGATCCCACACTGACTCTCTCTCACTCTCTCCCTATCTCTCTCTCTCCACACCCCTCCCTTCCACTCTCTCGCTAAAATAAAATAAAAATTAAAAAATTAAAAAAAGCAATGGAATATCCTTGGTTGAGGATTAACAAAAAAAACAAAATTGCTTGGTTTAAGAGATAAAATTAGAGAACCAAGTTGGTGGCCTAGGTAAATGCTGCCTCCCACAACTACATCAAAATTACAACTAAAATATAGAACAACCAACATTCAGAACTGCCTGAAATCTGGCTAAATGGAAGTCCTACAACTAGAGAAGTAAAGAAGAAAGCTCACTGAGTCTGGTAGGGGGCAGAGGCCGGGAATGGGCTGGTCTGACACCCATGTGTGTCATTTCTTTAATTGAGAGGGATATCTCCTCGGCCTACCTAGAGAAGCAAGGGATCCTAGCCCCACACCAGACCCCAGCCCAGAGTCCAGAGCTGGGAAAATAAGTCCCTGTAACTTCTGGCTATAAAAACCAGCGGGGACTGTGGCTGAATGACATGAAGACTGCTGAAGTCCCAGGTGTTCCTCTTAAAGGGCCCAACAAACTTACATGGTTCCACTTCCTCTCAACTCCAGCACCAGGTAGTGGCTTTGGGGGAATCCAGTGACATACAGAGAGGAACTGAACTGTTTGCCTGGGTGGGAGTTTGGGGGCAGCTTTCTTCTAGAGAGGAGTGTTCATAGGGGTCATTGTTCCTGTGCTGGGACCTCCTCCATCGCAAAGCTGACTGGTGGCCATATCGGAGGCTTCATCAGCATGGTCCACACAGTTTGCTCCACCCTGGTGATTCCCTGAGACCCCACCTCATCCAATTTGCAACCCCACCAAAGCTGTTTGCAGCTACTTTTTCACATGAATGGCCTGTCCTGGCTCAGACTTCAGACTTTTCTAAAAATCTCTGAACGAGTAGCAGCTGGAGTCACTGTGCCCCAAACCTTTCAATAATGGGCCTAAGACCTAGCACCAGCCTGCCTTATTTCACAGCTGGGCCTCACCTGGACACTTTCTAGCCCAATACAAATAGCAGCCATCTTCAGATCTCTCTGTAGCTCCCAATGGATGACCCCAGGCAGTGGCTGACTTTGCACCTCCCTGGAGGCCCCAGAGCCAGTGAACCTGGTAGACAGCCTCAGACCATACCAGATTGCAACTCTACACATCCACAAGCAACACATTCAAGGGGCAGACTCAGTAGGCACCAAAGCCCCACTAAAGTCCTGCTCCATAGTGTGTCTCCTGCATAGCAGCTCTTCCATTGTAGATGAAGCTGATCCTCACAGCCAATCGGCCTGGAGGCCAATTCCTTCCAGAGATGCCAATGACAATCAAGGCTCAACCACAACAAGACTGTGCACACAGCCCACACAGGGGCACACCTAGAGTGCCCAGCTCAGGTGACTGGGGAGGCTGAGCCACTGGGCCCTACAGGACACCTACTACACAAGGCCACTTTTCCAAGTCTGGGAGACATATCAGATCTACCGAATATAGAGAAACAAACACAGGGAAGCAGCTCAAGGAAACATGTCACTATGGAAAGAAATGAAAGCAAGCAAACTACTAGATACAGAGTTCAAAACAATGGCTAGAAGGTTGCTCAAGGATCTTAATGCAAGCTTCAGTGAACTTAATGACAGCTTCAAGGGACTGAGTGAGACTTTCAAAAATCTGTGAGAATTTTAAAGACATAAAAAAGGACCAGTCAGACATTAAGCAAATACTAACTGAAATAAAGAAGAATTTACGGGAACTTAACAGTAGAGTAGAGGAGTCTGAGAATCAATTCAACTATGTGAAATATGAAGAAGCAAAAGACACCCAATCAGAAAAGCAAAAAGAAAAAAGAATCCAAAAACATGAAGCTAGTGTAAGGAGCCTCTGGGACAACTTCAAGCAAACCAACATTTGCATTATGTGGTACCAGAAGGAGAAGAGCGAGCGCAACATAATGAAAACCTATTTGAAGAAATAATGACAGAAAACTTCCCCTATCTGGTGAAAGAAATAGACTTACAAGTCCAGAAAGCACAGAGAGTCACAAACAAGATGAACTCAAAGAGGCCCACTCCAAGTTACATCATTATTAAAATGCCAAGGGATAAAGACAAAGAGAGAATCTTAAAAGCAGCAAGAGAAAAGCAGTTAGTTACCCACAGGGAGTGCCCATATGACTGTCAGCTGATTTCTCAACAGAAACTTTGCAGGCCAGAAAGGAGTGCCAAGAAATATTCAAAGTGATGAAAAGCAAGAACCTACAACCAAGATTACTTTACCCAGCAAAGCTATCATTTAGAATTGAAGTTCAGATAAAGAGAATTGAAATTCAGAGACAAGAAAAAGCTAAAGGAGTTGATCGCCACAAAACCAGCACTACTTGAAATATTGAAGGGTATTCTTTAAGAGACGAAGAAGACGAAAAAGACAAAAAATATGAACAGTAAGATGGCAGTAAATACAAATCTATCAACAATTGTATTTAAAAATCAAAATAAACAAACAAGAAATCTAATGAACAAAATACACTGATGAATAAAATAGAATCAGAAGTATGGACACAAGGAACAGATTGACATATCTCAGAGGGAAGGGAAGTGCGGGCAGGAAGAAGTTAACCAGAGATCTTATATGTATATATGTATTATGGAAACAGAAAATAGGGTGGTGAAGGCCTGGGGTGGAGCGGGAACTGAGTGGAGGGGAGCAATGGGGGGTGGGGGCGGGAGATCTGTAATACTCTCATCAATAAAAAAAAAAAAAAGAGATAAAATTAAAATGTTTCCCTTCACCAATATAACTGTTTTACATAATCATTTAAAAATATATTTCTAAATATAAAATATATAAGTATCTTATAAATATATTTCAAGGAAATATATTATATATATAACATAATACTCATCTAGGGATATTTTTCCATTAATTTTTAGAAAGAGTGGGAGGGAAGGAGAGAGAGATAGAGAGACAGAGAGAGAGAAAGAAAGAAAGGAAGAAAGAAAGAAAGTAAGGAAGAGAGAAACATCGATGCCAGAGAGACACATTAATTAGTTACCAACCCCATGAGCCAGAGCAGGGCCAGGGATCAGGGATCAAATCTGTAACCCAACTGTGTACCCTTGAGTGGGAAATCGAACCTGTGACCCTTTGCAGACTAACACCCTAACCACAGAGCCACACAGGCCGGGGCTAAATATATATTTATGAAAAAATAAACATACACCTGTACGATATTATTTTGTTTTTAAAAATGTCCTCAAAGGGAGGGAGGGCTAAGGTCCAGGGAAGATGACATGCTTCATCTACTGGTAATCTGTGGCAGAAGTTGTGATTAGAACACAGGTCCTCCTGATGCCCAACACCACTTCTTCTAGCCCTTCCTTCCCTGGACACCCAGAAGGAGAGCTGGTCCCCATGGTCCTTCTCCTCTCTCTTCAGTCTCTTTCTGCATCTGTGATTCAGAGACCACAGGATGTAAAAGGCAATATTAGATAAGGGAGCAGAGCCTCCTGAGTTGAGTGAGAGCCCCAGAGTGGACCCAGGACCCGGAGCTACACCTCCTAATGCAGTGGTTCTCCACCTTCCTAATGCCGCGACCCTTTAATACAGTTCCTCATGTTGTGGTAACCCCCAACCATAAAATTATTTTCGTTGCTACTTCATAACTGTAATTTTGCTACTGTTATGAATCGTAATGTAAATATCTGATCTGCAGGATGTATTTTCATTGTTGGAGACCCACAGGTTGAGAACCGCTGTCCTAATGGCCAAGGCAGTCAGGAGAAGAGGAGCATCTGCTGGACTCACCTGTGAGCTGGCAGAGGAGAAAGATGAGGCTGAAGCTCGCTGGGGAAATAGGCATGCTGTTCTCTGGAGGGCCGTGGTTAAAGTGAACCTCTTCTCTCCCCTAGCACTGACGTTTCATTTCAGTAGGAGGGAGGGGTCATGAGCTCGACAAATGAGAATGAGTCGTGTCTAATTTTTTTTTTTTTTTTTTAGTTTATTAAGTGATCTCAGCTGTTGTAGTAGCTGCTGTGTGTCAGCCTGTTCTTAAAACAAAAAATGCTCTTCCAATTCCTCTTGTCCAGCATAGAAGAATCTTCCAGGTAGCCCGCCAACAGAACAAGAGACTCCGATGATGCCAGCTTCAATGATGGTGCCATCCAGAGAGGGAGAAGGTCATGGCACATTCACCCGCGGCTTCCAGAGGTTTTGAAAAAGGAGCCTTTGGGGGCCCAGCCTGCCTGGCATTTTGATGCCGTCGGTGTGGGTTTTGTATTCCATAATGGCGTTGGGAGGTAGATTAAGCACTCGCCGAAGCGTATCCCGGATTCGGGCTGTGGTTGCTTGGTCGCTGGCAGTCTTATTCCATATTGAAATGATGTCCTCTTGAAACCGGACAGAGACTACAGCCCCACAGTCCTCCCCAACCATGAACTGTTCCCCCAACATGGCCAGGATGAGATTCTCCCAGCAACGCGATGCCAAGCCCTTCCGCAGCCGAATAATCCACTTGCCACCATTTTTATTTGCATCATCCTCCCACATGGGTTTAATTCCTTCTTTGAAGAGATGGAAGTCACTGTGGCCTGTCAGGTCCCCAGGACGTACCATGTGGCTGTAAAACCTCCAGAATTGTTCCACAGAAGCAAAGGAGCCAATCTGTTTGATATTCTGTCCGTAGCTCTGTGAGCTGGTGGGTCGGCCGGGGGTTCTCCTGGACTACCAGAAAGGGTAGTTGTACTGCAAGGGATGCTCTGCTGGTCCCGGGACAACAGCCTTCCTTTTGCTGCTGCTCTGACTTTTGTCCCGTTCCATTTTTTCCTTCTCATCATCTTTCCGTGTGCTGTTTACTTCATTCTGATCATGGTCACCACTGTCATCATCTTTCAATGTGTCGAACTTGTTCATCCTCTCGCTGTCCCCACTGCCTCACGGAGTCGAGTCATGTCTAATTTTGTTTTTTTCCTCTTTAGTGGCTGGTACATAGTAATGTTCAATAGGAAAGGGGGAAAATTGAACCCCAAAGGTGATGGGAACCCCATTTTACAAATAACTACAGGCCAAGATAAGTTAAGAATGAATCAAGGTCAAATGACCAGCCTTTTCTGTTACAACATGCTCTCTCTGAGATTCAAAACAGAGGAAACAGAAGGATATGGAAGGTTTGATGGGGAGAGAAACAGGTGGCACTAGGAGTAAAAATAATATTCACTGAGTGTCTCTTAGTGCCAGGAATACATGCATTCTTCTATTTAATTCTCATAACAACTCTGTGAGTGAAATACTATTATAATCTCTACTTTACAGATGAAAAAATGAAGGCTTAGAATATAGAACAGCAAAATTATAACATTTTTTTAAATCAAAAGAAACCATTATGAGAGTAAAAAGGCAAGCCACATAGTGGGCGAAGATTTGTAACACATTATTCCTTAAGAATCTTGTATTCGTAATATATAAAGAAGTCATACTCATCACTAAGAATTAGGCAGACAACCGCAATAGACAAGAGAATCAAATAGGTATTTCATAAAAAAGAATATTCAAGTGGGAAATCAAGAGAAACCACGAAGAAAATAAAGCCAATCGGAATAGTTAAAAGGTCAACAGAGACATAAAGTGATTTTGTGTGTGTGTTAATGTTCATCCGAGGATATTTTTTTCCACTGATTTTTTTTAGAGAGAGTGGAAGGGAAGGGGAGGGACAGAGAGAGAGAGAGAGAGAGAATCATGGATGTGAGACACATGGACTGGTTGTCTCTCACGTGCATCCCAATCGGGGCCGGAATGGAACCTGAGACCCTTCAGTCCGAGGGCCCGTGCTCTCCTCACTGAGCCAAACCAGCTAGGGCTAAAGCGGATTTTTTTAAAAGAAGGAAACATGGGCTGGGCAGGCGGCGAGGGCTGCGCGGGGAGGAGGGCACCGGGCTGGGAGGGCTGCAGCGACAGGCGTGACGGGTCCTCGCCTCCGGCTCCGCTGAGATTCGCTCGCGTGGTCTGCCCCCGGCGGCATGAAGGGCTCTCCTGGGAGCCGCCACGTGGGCGCCGCGATGCAGGAAAGTTTCGCCTGCGTTGTGGCCAACCGCTTCCACCAGCTGCTGGATGACGAATCGCACCCGTTCGACGTCCCGCGCGAGGCCGAGCGCGGCGCCAGCAGCAGCTGCAGCGCAAGAGGCGGGACCAGGCGGCGACCTGAGTCCCAGATGGATCGCAAGGGCCTCCGGGCCCCGGATGCGCAGCAGCCTGACAGCCCGGGATGCGCGCCCCGCCGGGCACCCGGAGGCCCCGGGTCAGGAGCAAACTCCTGGAAGAGGGCAGCAGCAGGGATGGAATGATAGCGGGGACAGAGGTGACGCTGGATAGAGCCCAGCGGAGATCATACAGGGAATCCCAACCTCGGGAGACCGAGAGGCCGGCCGACCTCACCCCTGAGAAGGTCGCAGGAGAAACACCAGTGGGCAGGTTTGATCGAGACAGACAGACCCCTGCGAGGACGTGGCGGCCCAAGAGGGGGCCTGCGGAGCAGAGGCCGAGGTGGTCCTGGGAACAGAGCTTTTGATCGTTTTGACCAAAGAGGAAAACGGGAATCTGAGAGCTATGGCGAGGGTGATAAAATAGCGACCAGAACGGAAGACATCACGCGTGGATGTGGAGTTCGCACCTGGGGATCCGGGAAAGATACCAGTGACGTGAGCCAGCTGCGCCTATGGAGGAGCCCCCGGTGGTGGAGGAGTCCCCGGACCCCCTGGAGGAGGGGTCTCCAGACAAAGTTCCTGAGTTGGATGAAAGGGGCCACATGCTGACCTGACAAGCTCAGGGGAGGCCGGCATGGCAGTCTTGCAAACTCAGAGACCTAAAGTAACCACAAAGGATGGTCTGAAATTAAACTTTAACTAAAAGCAGTTATGGTGGGCAGTTTCGTCCTGGGCCAGTATCTTCACTGACAAGGTCAACATTTACCTTAACTGAGCCCATCTGTCTTTCTGCATCTATACCCTTGAAATGTCTGGGTAACTTGTGACTTCCCTGTATCTGGAGCCCCTGGGGCACAACCAGGTGTGCTGGGCCCCAGGACAGATACCACAAATTCCTTCATCATCATGTTAATTGATCCTGCACCCACCTAAGTATGTGTCCATCATTTTACTTTTTATCCAATCCCAGTGGCTTCCCTGCTTTGCTTTATCCCTCCTCCTTAATCTGTCACCAATGAATTTCATGTAACCCACCTACGTTCCTCCTTTGATTGCAATGTATAAATACGGATGTAACCCCGCCATTATCCGGAGCATTATCTCAATTGGTTGAGGTTCTGCTTCCCGGCATATGTTGACAGTTTGGCTCAAATATAGGCACAAAAATTCTTTACAGGTTTCAATGTATTTTTTTTTTTTACGTTAACACTGAGTTGGAGGTAGAAGAAGAAACTCGGGCTCAAGAGATGACCCTAGATGAGTGGAAAACTCTTCAAGAACAGACCAGACTGAGGCCTGAATTTAATATCTGGAAACCCGAGTCCATAGTCCCTTCAAAACAGTGGTGACACACGAGTCCCAATAGAGAGATGACAGTGTAAAGGATGACTGCGGGGATGAGGCCCGTGTGTTCCGAAGGCGGCCAGTGACATCACATCCCAGCGGGAGGTTAATGTTGGTACCCAACCATGTCCGGGGCGTGGAGCCAGAGGTGGCACATGGGGGGGCCTGGAAAGGATCAGAAGGACAGAGAACTATGGACCCCGAGCAGAACTGGTGACACAAGACGTTGCTCCAAACCCGGACGACCGTGAAGACTTTCCTGCTCAGACGTGATGCTCAACAGTACTGCCGGGAAGAGACTTCTTGCTTGGGGAAGGGACTCAGAACAATAGATATTGCTTTCCCCCCTTAAAAAAAAAAGAAGGAAACATAAGTGGTAGAGCTAAATCCAATCAAACACAAGAAGAAAATAACGCAATCAAATAGGCGGTAAAAATGATGTATGAGGCTGCTGCTGCTGCTGCTGGCTTAGCATGGCATACTGTTTGACAGCAAACTTTTTTTGCTAAAGGAGAAAGAGTACATTCTATAATAAGAGTATAGTAAACAGTAAGATTGTTAGGGGCAGAAATAGAATAATGGAGAATAGCTATAGTTATAAGAAATATGAATCAGGCTCTGTTAACTGTGATTGTTCTATTCTGATTAGAGAAAGCACATTCCAACCTGGCTGAGAGCTGTACGCCCCAGGACATGGAATGCTAACACTGGAATGCAGTCCATTCTCCTAATTCTCCTCTCAGGAGAACTTCCCATCATTATGGAAGAATTTACAGCATCCTGGCTCCTAGAAGCACACACATTTCCTGTAACCTGTAACCACTGTGACCTTCCCCATGCCTGTAATTCCTACTTTCCCATGTAATCTTTGTCCTTCTACCCACCCTCTACTTCCCCATCCCACCCCCTGCCCAATCACCACACTGTGAACATAGGGGTGCATATATTCTTTGAAATTAGTGTTTCTGGTTTCTTCAGATAAATTCCCAGAAGTGGAATTGCTGGGTCAGGAGATTGTCTGTTTCTTTAAAAACAAAACATATATTTACCATATAACCCAGCAATCATACTCCTGGACATTGATCTCAAAGAAATTTTTTACCTTTTGTATTTTGTAGATCTGTTATTACTAGTGATATACATCTATGATGGTTATGCTCCAAATAAATTCATCCCTTTATCATTATGAAATGCCCCTCATTATCACTTTGTCTCAAAGTCTACCTCAGTTTCAGGCTCCATCCCCGGCCCTGGTCGGGGTACGTGTGGGAGGCAACCAATCGATGTGTTTCCCACACATTGATGTTTCTCTCTGTCTCTTCTCTGAAAATCAATGGAAAAATATCCTTGGGTGAGGATTAACAACAACAGCGAATAAATAAATAAATAAATAAATAAATAAATAAATAAATAAATAAATAAATAAATAAATAAATGTTTTTTAAAACAGAGAACATTATAGACCCGTGTTACTTGTGATTAAAGTTGCAAGGAAGAAGCGCAGCGGCACTCGACCGGACCCATCCCACTTTCTTGCTCCCTGCCCAGGGCCGCAGCTCCCACCTGCACCTTCTAGCCATCATGGCAACTTCATCTGGAGAAGTCTTGCTGATTGTAAGGAAGGTGCGTCAGAAGAAGAGGATGGAGCTCTATACCTCCTGGCAGAAAGAATTGCTTGGGCACCTGAAGGCAAAGATAGATTTACAATCAGCCACACGTATGGAGCTATTAAATGTCAGAAAATCAGTCCAGAAAGAAAAGCTAAAATTCAGCTTCAGCTGGTTCTGCACGCAGGGGACACAACTAACTTCCATTTTCCCATGAAAGCACAGCAGTCAAAGAGCGAGATGCAGTGAAAGACCTTCTTCAGCAACTGCTGCCTGAATTCAAGAGGAAAGCTAATAAAGAACTTGAAGAGGAAAACAGGATGCTTGCTGCAAGAAGAGCCTGTTTTGTTTCGGCTTTATAAAGACCTTGTTGTGAGTCAAGTGATCAGTGCTGAGGAGTTCTGGGCCAATTGTTTAAATGTGAACTCAACAGAAAGTTCTTCCACATCCAATCATAAGCAGGATGTTGGCATTTCTGCAGCATTTCTGGCTGATGTCCGGCCCCAAACAGATGGATGTAATGGTCTGAGATATAATTTAACCTCTGATATTATTGAGTCCATATTTAGGACCTATCCCGCAGTAAAAATGAAATATGTAGAAAATGTTCCCCACAGCATGACAGAAAAGGAATTCTGGACGCGTTTTTTTTCAGTCCCATTATTTTCACAGGGACCGGCTGAATACAGGGTCAAAGGACCTGTTTGCAGAATGTGCCAAAATAGATGAAAAAGGGTTAAAAACAATGGTTTCCTTAGGAGTGAAAAACCCACTACTTGATTTGACAGCTTTGGAAGATAAACCATTAGATGAGGGCTATGGCATATCCTCTGTGCCATCTACTTCTAATTCTAAATCCATAAAGGAGAATAGTAATGCTGCCATCATCAAGAGATTTAACCATCACAGTGCCATGGTCCTAGCAGCAGGTCTCAGGAAACAAGAAGCACAAAATGAGCAAAATGGTGAGCCCAGCAGCATTGATGGAAATTCCAGAGATGCAGACTGCTTTCAGCCAGCAGTCAAAAGGGCGAAGTTACAAGAGTCCATTGAATATGAAGACTTGGGAAAAAATAATTCCATAAAAACGATTGAGCTAAACCTCAAGCAGTCAGATAGGTATTATCATGGTCCAGCTCCAATCCAGTCACTACAGTAATCAACAAGTCAGGATATTATTAATTCTTTTCAAAGTATTAGACAAGAGATGGAAGCTTATACACCCAAATTAATTCAGGTTCTCTCAAGTAGTGCCGCCACCAGCACCATCACAGCACTGTCACCTGGAGGAGCACTTATGCAGGGAGAGACACAGCAAGCCATAAACCAGATGGTGCCAAATGATATTCAGTCTGAATTGAAACACCTGTATGTGGCTGTTGGGGAACTTCTTCGGCACTTTTGGTCCTGCTTTCCTGTTAATACACCATTCCTCGAAGAAAAGGTAGTGAAAATGAAAAGTAATTTGGAACGATTCCAGGTTACAAAGCTCTGCCCATTCCAAGAAAAAATTCGAAGACAGCATTTAAGCACAAACTTGGTAAGTCACATAGAAGAGATGCTCCAGACAGCCTACAACAAGCTCCACACGTGGCAGTCACAACGTCTGCTGAAGAAAACGTGAGGTGTCTGTGGCTCTTACAGGTTTTGTGAGATTGAGAGAACTGTGACCTACAGTGACTCTGGAAACCTGGCCTGACAGACAGGCACATGATCACCAGAAGTGCAAGAAACGTCTGCACCACGCCAACTCTCAGAGCTGATGCTATTGTACTTGCACATTGTGAACTGAAAGGAAAAGAACTGATTAAACTAAAAGCTGGGGAGGTAAACTAAGGCAGAACCAAAATGAGCTAAGTTGCAAATATATATATATATATATATTTTTTTTTTTTTAAAAGACACTGTTTACTGCAGTTACTCAGGAACTGCTTTTGATTCATATTAATCTGCTTTCAGAAATTAAAAAAACAACAACACTTTTTAAAAGGGTGCGTTGATAAAAAAATAAATAAATAAAGTTGCAAGGATCCTACATGAAAATTAACAAATCAAATCTATTCATGTATTAAAAACATGTCATGACTGATTATCATTTATCTCAGGATTGTGAGAATAGGCCCACGTCACAAAAATTTACCAGTGGAATCCATCACACTGACTAAGGCAAATGACATATGATCATGTCAGAAGATGTAATAAAATGCTGATAAAATTCAATACTCACTCAGAATTTTAAGAATTTGTGGGAAGCTACAGAAAACACCATACTTAAAGGCTGAATCTTTGAAAGCAATACTGTGAAAGTCAGGATTAAGACAAGGTTTCTCCAGTCACTGCTATTATTCATTAGTTAACTGGTGTCTTGGCCAAGGAAATGAGACTAAATAAATAGATAAATAAATAAGTGAATAAGTAAATAAATAGATTAGAAAATGAGAGTTAAATTATCATCTTAAGATCAATTTTTAAAAATCTGCAGACAAATTGCAAGAACCAATAAAACAGTGAGCAAGGACTCCAGCAAACAACTGATACTTTTCTAACTTCAAATCCAGTGATTTTTCCATTATGAGGTACTGTTTGTACAATGTGGCAATGGTATAAATAGCAGTTTTGAAATGTGATTTTTAAAAAACATATATTTTTATTGATTTCAGAGAGGAAGGAAGATGGGGAGAGAGATCGAACCATCAATGATGAGAGGGAATCATTGATTGGCTGCCTCCTCCATGCCCCCTACTGGGGATCGGGCCCACAATCCTGGCATGTGCCCTTGACCAGAATTGAATTCAGGACTTTTCAGTCCACAGGCCAAACTGGCTAGGGCTTGAAATGTGATTTTGATTCCTGATATTCTTAGCAAACAGAATAAAGTTGGAAAGGAGGTCTTTTGTAAAAACGGACCCAGTGGTGGGTTGGAGAACATGTTTCATTTTAATTCAAACAATTTCACTTTTGTGTTTCATGTAATGGCTTTCCTTGTCCTAGAAATGATTAAGCTAAGTCTTTTTGGAAGATATAGAGAGATCTCACTTACATGTGGAATCTAAGAGAAAAACAAAAAATAAAAAATGAAGCTCACAGGTAGAGAACTGGTTGCCAGACATGGGGGTAGGGTGGACAAAATGGGTGAAGGTGGTCAAAAGGGACACTTCCAGTTATAAAGTAAATAAATCCTAGGGATAAAATTATGTAAGCACAGTGTCTATAGTATAGAATACTGCATTGCACATTTAAAAATCATTGAGTGTACAGTAAACCCTTGATATTGTGGACTCAATTCAATGGACTTCGGGTTTAACAGACAAAATTTCTAATCCATGTATCATATGTGAAAATTAATGTCCTGTTAATTTTAAAATGCTTTTAACCAAAACTCAGTTATAATTAAATTAACAGGTTGTTTTGTTGTTGTTAATTCACTGTTATTTTGAACAAATTTTAGCAAAAAGGCCATATGTCGGAAAAAAAGCTATAGTAATAATGCAAATAGAAATAAATATCACATGTCTACAACTATAGTCTACATATTTAAATCCAGAGTCACCACTCATAAACAATGTTAAATGATTAACAGGTGATCACAGCGCAGAGTGAGCAGTAACTGGCTCTGTTGTCACATGGCGTGACTTTGAGCAGCAGTTTTAACAGGTGCCACGCTGTTCCCAGGGGCACTAGGCCACGCCCAGCGGGTACATCCTTTTACTCGGTGACTGGGGAGTGCACACATTTACTAGGTCTATTCAGTATAAATTTAAAATTGCAGTAATGCATATGGAAAGTGTTCCTGTGAAATTAAACTTTTCATACACTTACACAAACACGTCTACATAAGTATACACAGGTAAACTAATTGGTCAATTTTTTCACAGACACATTCAGAAAACCTACTTTATTATAGGATGGACTTTCGGCTTTAATGCCTGAATTAGTCCGTTACATCGAGGTTTTGCTGTTGATCTTAAACGTCTTCATCACGAGAAAGAAATAGTGTTGTCATTATGTATGGTGATGGGTGTTAACTAGACTTACTGTGGTGATCATTTCACAATGTATACAAACACTGTGCACCTCAATAAGAACGTCCATAAGTCTGCCCTCCTGTGTCACAGCTGAGGAAGCTGGGGCACCGAGCAGGGAGGTGACTGGCCCAGGTCACTGTCCCGCCCAGGATTTGGACCAGGCAGCCTGCCTCTGAGCCGTGCTGTCACCTCGTGTTCCGGCTGCCTCTCCAGAGTAGGCAAAGGGCTCTGCGGGGTGGTGAGAGCCTTTGTTCAGGATGGGAGACTCCAGTACTGAATAGAGTCAGTCACTCTGACTCTAAGCTTAACTTCCTATGCCTTCATTTGCAAAGACAGTGGCCTCCACGTTGAGCTTGGAGCAAATCTTTGTTGCCCAAATGTTCACATACAGAGTCTGTACCCTGGTATCCATTCCCCATTCCCAAGCCAGAGCACGGCCCCTGTGAGAAGGAAGCCAGCAAAACTCCCAGCATTAGGCAAGTGAGATGGTTGAGTACAATCTAGAATTTGGTAGACTTTTAATTAAATGCTCAAGACATTAAATCATTTTACTTTTAGCACCTTTCAGAAAACCCCTTCGACTCTTGTGGTTTAAGAACTATTAACAAGCCCAGCCAGTGTGGCTCAGTGGTGGAGTGTGGACCCATGAGCCAGGAGGTCACGGCTCCATTCCCGGTCAGGGCACATGCCCAGATTGTGGGCTCGATCCCCAGTGTGGGGGGTGCAGGAGGCAGCCAATCAGTGATTCTCTCTCATCATGGATGTTTCTATCTCTCTCTCCCTTCCTCTCTGAAATCAATAAAATATAGTAGAAAAACAAACAAAAGTCTTATCGTTAGTACTCCCTAGTCACACCACAGTTGCAGAGACAAGATCTTTAAACTGAAGGTTACGAACCCTGCCTCACTCTCATGATAGCAAAAGTTACAATTTACCAATTTACTGACCCCCCCCACACCCCCCTCCCCAGACATCTTACACATTTCAAGTCTAATCCTCCCTACCACCTAGGGGTGGCTGTGCCCCAAGTGACAGGTGTGGAAACTAGGGTCCTATGAGGGGAAGTCGCCTGGCTGATGTCACACCCGGGAAGCGTGGGGACAGGCGGGCATCAGGTCCCGGACTGGAAGCCTGAGGGAGGGCGTGTGGGTGAGGAGAGTGAGGTGCAGTGTCTTCCAATCCTGAAGGACAGAGGGTCTCCGTGAAGTTGAGGGGTGCACACCCTCCGGAGAAGAACGTCACCTAATAAAGAGGCAGCCAGTGACTTATTTGGGCATCTGGCTCTCTGGAGAGACGCTGTGTAAGAGGAGGGCTCAGAGGAATGGCAAGAATCCGTGGCGGATCCAGCGCAGCCCGGCCAGGAAGCTCTGTATCCAGAGGCAGCTGTTGTAAATACCCGTCGCCAGGGACTGGGAGCTGCCACTGCCCCAGATGCAAGGGCTCCCGGTGATTGCATGTTGTCCTGTGCCCATGGCGTCTTACACTCCTCCCAGCGCTTCTGGGTTGTTCTGTGATTGGCTCATGTGGCCGATGAAGAGGCTGAGGACTCTGCCAGGGACACTGTCAGCCCAGAATGCCTTTCCCTGAGGCTTTCTGGCGGGTCACCACCTCCTGTCCCCTCTGATGTGCGTCCTCCCGGCTGGGCGTGCTCCCTTCGCTGGGGGCCGCCTGGGTGAGCAGGGATGGCTCCAACAGAACCCCAAGTGACAAGTCAGCCTTGGTGACAAGTCACAGTCCCTCCAAACACATATGTTGGCATTCTGTTTGCCCATCTGCCCACGGGGTGTTTGGTTCCTGCGAGCCAGGCTTCCACATGTCACTGACTCTGGTGACCTGAGGAATAACAACAAAAACAAGTCCCAGACCCGCTGAGCAAAGACAGGCTGTTATGTTCACTAACATTCTGCCTGCGGGAGTTGGGGCGGTGAGGGGCACGGGCTACCTAAAGACCCATTGAGGCCTTGGGCTGTAGAATCCAAGATCCTTGCTGGGTGTCCTGGAGGTAAGTTACTTAACTTCTCTGAGCTTCATGGTCTAATTTGTCTCACAGAATAAAGGAATGTGAAATCACTGCAAGTTAAAGTGCTCTGTGGTCTTTTCCTCAATGAGCTCAGCCACTATTGCTGCCACTGTGCGTGCCTGCCTGGCCCACGGGTCCTGAGTCACTTCAGGGCAGGAAGCAGAGTGGGCCTTGCTGTCATCTGCTTCCTTCAGTCTCTGGAAGGCAGGCCCCCGTGTCCAGCCCCTGGACTCCTGTCCCCAGGCAGGAGGCTTCTTCAGGGCATGTCACTCCCAAGCTCCTTGTCTGTACCCCCAAGTTGGGAAGGATGGTCACATGGTGGCCCTCCAGTAAGTGTTTAAAAGGGGGTTCTGGGCGGTCAGGAGGCAACTGGGTGGGAGGAAGGGTCCCGCACTTGGTGTACCTCCAGTTTGAGTTCATCCTCTGTCAGTCTGGCTGCAGGCCCCTCTCCACCAGCCTGAACCATCCAAGTTGGAATAGCATCTCTGTTGTGGTTCCCCAAGGGAGGTCAGCATCCCCACCCCCACCCCAGACCAGGGACTGGGGTAGAAGCCACGCTTTCCTACCTGCCCCCATCAGACTGACCCCCAGCTGGGCAGGATTCATTCTTGGGGCTCAGCAGGCCACAGAGCCCAGGCTGGCTGATCTGATGAGCAATTACTTGCCTCTGGGTAAGACAGTGATCTCGCTGAGCTCTTGTTTTGCCTTCTTGTCTAAGAACCTAAAGGCTGTTTTGCAACCTTTTGGCCCCTTTCCTCTAGCCAGAGAAGTGAGCGAGACTCCCTCTGCCCCGGACCCCTCTGACCTGGAGGACAGGAGCACAGGGAGGGGTCCCTGCAGGGGACAGGTCAGGGCTGACTCCAGGGGCCATCTCCGGAGGCCACCCAGGCAGATCCTCCCCCGGGCAGGGCCTGCAGACAACTCCTCCCTGGGCTAAACACAAGTGAGTGGTTGTGGAACACCCCAGCCCCAGCAGCACCCTTTCAAGCACAGGACAGGCCTGGCTGCTGCAGGAGAAGCCCTCCCACCATTGAGGACAAAGCCCAGAGACAAGCACAGGCATTTCCAGCTCCTTTGGCCTCAAGGACTTGCACCCCCACACCCACACCCCCTGAGGAAGTCAGGTGGTGAGAAATGGTGACCGGCTTTAAATAATCACAATCGGCTATTTTAGGCCCCTGGGGACCGGGTATATTTTCTGAGCTGCAAGGAACACACCTTGCATGAAGCAACATCTGTTGAGGCCTGATTTCCTCAACTGCCAGCCCTGCTCCCAGGCAGGGCAGCTGGAAGACAAGACGGAGGCCTGCCGCCCCCTGCTGGCCAGCCTGAGGACCACACCAGGGGGAGGATCCCAGAGGCACAGGGAACATCTCTGCACTGGATCCTCTGGAGAGGCAGAGATGAGCAGTAACACTGCCTGTCTCCCTCCCTCCCCTTTCTCCCAGGGAACCAGAGGGAGTGAAAGAGATTTCTGTCTCCCGGAGGCAGGATTCCCCTCCTTGCGGGGTGGAAGGAGAGATGATGCTCAGTAAGTTTGTGACTCCCCCAGACTCCCCCAGGAAGTTGGAGCCTCCTTCACTGCAGAACCAGGGAAGAGGCAGGCGTGCCCTCTGACTGTCTCCAGGAGCACCGCTCCCACCGGACAAGGCCCGATCCCTTACCGTGTTCCCCATCTCTGAATGCCGGCCATGCCATGAGCACCTGGGCTAAACGAATTGCCCACGTTCAACAGATCTGCAGCCGGAGAGACGCCTCGGGGCAGGGTGTCTACCAGTACATGCCTCGTGGGTAGGGGGTCCTGGTGCTGGAACCGGGGGTCCACCAGAATGGGCCTGCAATGCCTCTCCCTTGGGGGATTCCCACTCATGGGGGACACAAGCCAGATGACTTTACCAAGGAGTCACATGGCTGCCCCAAGCAGGGAGCAGCGCTGAGCGTGCAGCTGGAGGGTAAGTGGCCCCAAGTGTGAAGGTTGGGGGACTTCTGGGGCTGCGGCCACGCTGGGGGCTCTGTCTGGGAGCAGGTGCTCTGGCCTAGATCATGGCTTTCTTATGCAGCGGTTCTCAACCTGAGGGTCGCGACCCCTTCGGCGGTCGAATGGCCCTTTCACAGGGGTTGCCTAAGACCATCCTGCACATCAGATATTTACATTACGATTCATCACAGTAGCAACATTACAGTGATGAAGTAGCAATGAAAATAATTTTATGGTTGGGTCACAACATGAGGAGCTGTATTTAAAGGGCCAGAAGGTGGAGCACCACCACTTATCAGGCACCTCCTGTGTCACACTTCCCTCTGTGCTCAGCATCTTCTGGATTACAGGGGGCTCTGGCCTGACCTTGGAGGGGCCCCTCTTCCTCTCTCCTGGAGAACATGCAAGTTGAAACAGTGTCCGTGTCCGGCTTTCCTCAGACCCTGACTACCTCGGCCTCAGTTCTCCTGGACACCTCTGGGCTTCAGGCTGAAATGAGTCCTGGTGACTGTGGGCAGCTCACAAAGGAGCTGTTTCTTCCCAGAGGTGCTGGCCAGGGTGGTCTCCCACCCCTCTACCCCCCAGGCCAGGGCAATAGGAGAAGGAATGTGTGGGGAAGTCCCACACCCACCCACCGGTCCTGTGCTAGTCACAGCTCCTCTCCAGCCTCTAGGCATCTTGCGAGGCTGAGTTGGTGGTACCTGCTGGAGTCAGTGGCCCTCGGTCCCCAAAGCTAGGAGATGGCTTCCTTCATGGTGCCCCTCTATGCTAATTCCCGTGTCAGCAAGATCCCTTAGCAACAAGTGCCATCACTGGGCAGTGGGTAAATGCCTCCTAAGGGAAATGCTTACTTCCTGAAAAATGATGATTATAGGACAAGGATCTGGAGGCAGATGGACCAGGATCTGAATCCCAGTTCAACCTGTTACTCTCTGTGTTGCCTTGGGCAATCTGCACAACCTCTCTGAGCCTGTTTCCGAATCTGCCAGGGGGATAGTGGTTTGTATGGCATGGGGATGTGCAGGACTGAGAGGAGATAATACTCCAAGTGGTTTAAATATTGGGCCAAGGACAAGTGGAGCTCAAGGTAGCACAGTATAGAGTAGTTGTTAGGTTAGGTGGCTCAGGAGGCGGCGCAAGAAATAGAGTCCAGTGAATCAGAAAAGAAAGGAAAGGAAAAGGTTTATTCTGCGTCCCCGGGAGACCCACGTACCCCCAGGACAGGGCACGTGGATTCACACCAACAGGGAGGGGGGCGCTTTTTTTATACTGCAGTTGGGTGAGGGGCGGGGACATGAGCTGAGGAATTCTCTGCCGCAGGGGATGGGCGGGGGTATTCAGAAGAAGTCCATATCTGTGTGGGGGTATGTGGATTCAGGGAGAAGAAGCCGGTATCTGTGTCTGGCACGTTGATCTGTGAGAAATTCCAGGGGAAGTCCATTGTCTCATCACATGTATCTGATCCTGGGCTCTCTCTGACCTAACAGTAGTAATACTACTACAAATTTTAGGGAAATGTATTTCGAGGTAAACTACCAACACGTGAACTTTGAATTTTATTTTATTTTTTAAATAAATATTTTCATTGATTTCAGAGAGGAAAAGAGAGTGTTGAGTGTTTCCTTCCCACAGCCCGTGTGGATCAGGGTTCAGGAACTAGAAGCGGAGCCGCACACAAATGACAGAGAAAATACATGAGATAATTTGGAAATATTGGGGGACCAGGCGAGTAAGTCCAACTCAGGAGGACTTCCTCTCAGGCTCAGGCCTCACCAAGCTTTTATTGGTCTGGGATACACCCATAGCATAGCCCTTAGGCAGGTGACCCCTGACAACAGGCAGACTAGCCCATCAGCAAGGATTTACATAATAATAAATGGGGAAGTTGCTTCAGCTACCACTGCTTGGACAAACAGGTGGTGCCCAGCTCTGACCTTTGCTAGGGATTCAAAGGCACCCAGCCTTGGAGGGGGAGGTAGGCTTCTCTGTCTATGCTTATCAGCTAGTGAAAACATAGGTGGTCTTCCACAGGAGAGGAAGAGAGTTAGGAACATCAATGATGAGAGAGAATCATTGACTGGCTGCCTCCTGCACACACCTCACCCTGGGGATCGAGTCCGCAACTCAGGCATGTGCCCTGACCAGGAATCAAACCCTGGCCTCCCAGTTAATAGGTCGATGCTCAAACACTGAGCCACGCCAGCCGAGCATGAGTTTAAATTTTAAAAGAGGAAAGAAATGTTTTACTTGCTTTGGGTTATGCTCTAAACGTAAGGGTCAGGGGTTACCTGGTTAAGAGTCTGCCTTTGGGAGTATTTCCATAGAAGAGTCTGCAAGCGATGTGTGTGAGGAGCCAGCTCCTGCTGGATGCACAGTGGGGAGGCCAGGACTCATCTGTAACAGTTCCCTGATGAGTCCTGGCTCTCTTGGGCTTCACCCACCAGCACCAGGATGAGAACCAGGCCTGGCACGCCAGTGAGGGGCCAGGGCAGGGGTCCTCTCCTGCAAAATTACTAGGAGCATCAGAAAGGTGGGCGGGAAGAGTCTCTTTTCAGACTCCAGGGTGATAGGCATGGGAGGAGATAAGTCAGTCTATTCCAGGCATCAATGCCTCTATTTGTGTTTTGTGCATCCGTTTATTTTGTTTCTTAGATTCCACTGATAAATGAGATCATACGGTCTTTCTCTTTCTCTGACTGGCCAATTTCCCTTGGCATAATAATCCAGGCCCATCCCTGCTGTTGCAGAAGGTAAGGTCTCCCTTTTTTATGGCTGAATAGTGTTCCATTATGTAAATGTACCAATCATCTACTTTTTTGTCCACTCATCTACTAATGGGCACTTGGGCTGTTTTCAGATCTTGGCTGTTGTAAATAACGCTGCTGTGAACATAGGAGTGCATATATTCTGTCAGCATAAGAATATTCATAACTGTAGAGAATTTTTATGAGTTTATTTGAGCCAAGCTGACAATGATTGCTGGAAAGCAAAACCTCAACAGACTGAGGAAATGGCAGCTCCACACCCTGCTTTATATATACATCACTATCAAAAGAGAAAGCCGAAGTGGGCTACGTGAAATCCACTGGTGATCTCTGGCTCTGCTCCGCGGCGCCTGCGGTTTGAGGGTCCGGACAAAGGGAAATTACTTTGTTTTCTGCAAAGGCATGTTTACCAGGTATGTTGTTTTAGATGCAAAAAGACGACAGTCTTCGTTAAGGTGAAGATTGACCTTTGTCAGGGAAGATTCTAGCGTAGGACAAGACCACCTGCCATAAACTTTCAGTTCAGAAAGTTTAGACCATCCTATGAGCTTACTTTCGGTCTCTGAGGCCTCCCCAGAACTTGTCAAGTTTAGCCTGTGGCCCCTTTTGGTCCATAATTTTTCGCATCAGTGTTTTGTGAAACGCTATAATCCCAGAAGTGGGATCACTGGCTCAAAAGGCAGTTCCATTTTTAACTTTTTGAGGAGACTTGGCACTGCTCTCCACAGTGGCTGCACCAGTCTGCATTCCCACCAGCAGGGCACGAGGGTTCCCTTTTCTCCACCTCCTCCAGCCACACTTCTGAGTTTCCGTCCAGCTCAACCCAGTCTTCCACCTGGCTTCTCTGTCCTTGTGCACTTTGACCTCCACGTCCTGTGGATCTGTGGCTGACGGACGTCCTGTCTGTTGGGAATCTGTGGCCAGGCCTCCTGGGACTGCTACAGAAATGGTTCATGAGGGGCCAATTTCACCAGAGCAGAGGGCATGACTGGCCAAAACCAGTGTAAGCTCAGCACAGTGCCAGGCACACAGTTAAGGAGTTAGTTAATGAATCTGTTTCCAGCTGCTATGTCTGCCTCTGCTGAGAATGTCTGCTGTTTGTACAGGTTTGCCTCTTGACAACCAGACCCTTGGACTATTCCTGACTTCCAAGCCCTGGGATGAAGCCATCATTCCTCTGTGTGACACTGCACTTATATTTCAGCAGAGACACTTCTAAGCTCCTTGCTTCGGTTTGGCTGATAAGTCCACAGTCACATATCCACGAAGACGTAATTATATCTTCTGGGTTTGAGGAGACTTCTCAGCAGGAGGTAGAATTAGGCACTCATAAATCTGAAGGAGCATAAAGTGTTATCAAGGAAATTGGGGTGTCCTCTTCCCCACCTGATGCTGGGGGTGGGGTCCTTATGATATCTCAAGAAAAAGAATTTTCTGAGACTTGCATGGGAGGATGAGTGACTTTTATTTGTGTGGAATTACATCCCTGGGCTCCTAAGGTCCCATTCCCTTCCTGGAGGAAGTGTAGCTGGCGTTTCAGTGAAGCTAAATCAGAACTGGGGCCCCGGGTTCCTGTCCCATGGTGTAGCCGGGTCCCGCTCAGCATCAGGCTGGTGACAGCCCATCAGTCCATTTCGTGTGGCGTCCACACGGCCGTGGCAAATGCAGAAAGCAGGAGCCAGAGAGCCCCACAAGTCAGGAGTCAAGAGCAACCAAGAGAATGAACGTCTTTGTTCAGGGGAAAAATATCCCACGTTACATGCCCTTGCAGTGGCCATACCTACTCTGGCCAGTGGGCTGTTTTGAGGTGTGACTGACAGCAAGCACTTTCCTTTTGTCACCCTCAGTTTACTGGGCGTGTGTCTATTCTCCTCTCTGTCCAATCTGTGGGAGTAGACCTGTGGCTCCCTGGGGAGTGCAAAGCTTTAGTGTTCTGGTGAAACTGCCCAAATGACATTCCAGTAATATTTGGCCTCCTATTTGCTCCTTTACTGTTATTAACAACTAGAAGCCCGGTGAACAAAATTTGTGCACTGGGGGTGGGGGGGGCGGGGGAAGGGTCCCCTCAGCCTGGCCTGCACCCTCTCGCAATCTGGGACCACTGGTTCCTAACTGCTTGCCTGCATGCCTGCATGCCTGCCTGATCACCCCTAATCCCTCTGCCTGCCTGCCTCATTGCCCCAAACCACTCACCTGCCTGCCTCATCATCCCTAATCACTCACCTGCCTGCCTGACTGCCCCTAACTGCTCGCCTGCCTGCCTGATCACCCCTAACCACTTCTGCCTGCCAGCCTGATCACCCCCTAACCACTCCCCTGCCAGCCTGATTGATGCCTAACTGCTCCCCTGCCGGCCCGATCGCCCCCAACTGCCGTCCCCTGCAGGCCTGGTCATCCCCAACTGCCCTTCCCTGCTGGCCTGGTCATCCCCAACTGCCCTTCCCTGCTGGCCTGATCACACCCAACTGACCACCCCTGCTGGCCTGGTTGCCCCTAACTGCCCTCCCTTGCTGGCCTGATCACCTACAACTGCCTTACCCTGCTGGCCATCTTGTGGCTGTGCATGCTGCCATCTTTGAGGGTGTGGCAGTTGATTAGCTATTCCCTCCTTATTGGCTGTGGGCACCGCCATCTTTGGGATGGCATGAGGATCAATTAGCATATTCCCTGTTTATTAGATAGGATTAGCTAATTACAATAGCATCAAAAGGATAGTTTTCCAGGAAGGAACTGTGTTCTTTGTTCTTCCTCAGATTTTGTGGTCATGTCTGAATTCGTTTGTTTTCTTTGGGATGACACAGGAGGGAGTGCAGTGCGGTTTAGATGACTTTCTCGTAGATAAATAGCTTTGATCTGTCTGGCGATGTGGGCAGTGAGTGGGGTTTCTCCACCTGCCAAGCAAACACAAGAATGTAGAGCGCTGAAGGTAGGCAGGCCTCCGACCCCTCACAGATACTCTTTACTGCCAAGGTTAACCCAGGCCTCGCAAGTGCGCCTGCTCCACTGCGTGATCACTCCGACCTTAGAGAAACCGTGCCTTGAGGTTAACCCACATTTATCTTGTCGAATGCTTAAGGAGCTGAACTTTTCCTCCAATAATCCACCAGAACCAACCTTTCCTTTTACTAAGTAAACTGCTTTCCCATTCTCATCTATTCTGATCTGGTCCGAAGGGGAGACAGAAGGCATCACTGCTTCTGCCAAGTGTGATCTGTGAAGGAATGAACTTTAAAGCTTACTACCTTTGTAGGTAGACTCAGGGGGGTGTGCACACCAGATGCATCATCGGTAGAACACAGAAAAGCAGAGCAAATCTCTCCTGCTTGCAGTTAACTGGTGGCTCAGAAGCAAGCTGAGTCTCCTCCCAGGCACAGCCTGCCCACAGCCTTTTCTACCTTATCTGAGTCCCCAGTCAGGGTCCTGCTGACTTTGCTATCATTCTTACCTAGAAGCTCTCCCCTACTCTGTTTGTCCCACATTGCCCCCATTAGATTCCTAAACACAATTCTCTTCTAGTCTCTATCTTCTCTGTAATTGTACGCAAAGGGAATGGGGACATCCTGGGGAACTTCTAATTCCATAGCAGGGAACATGAAATCCCTGGGGCCCAAGAAATTTTAAGCTAAGCTTGAACTAGCAAAAGTGATAGAACAACTAAGATTAAACTCAGCTCTAATGTTTCTTACCTTTTGGGGTATTTGCACTGTGCAATAAGGAGAATGGACTGAATTTTCCTCTGGAATAGTTTTCTATTCAAAAAAAAGAAGAAGAAATCATTCATCTTCGGGGTCACATAAACAAGGCCAAAGAGATGCCGAGAATCCAAAGGGAAGAAAACAGAAAGGGAGGAGAAAGTGAGAGGGACAGAAGGTCCTGGAACAGGAATGGGTAGTGGGAAATGCTCTTGTTGATGTCTGAGATTATAATTATTAATAACTTGTTTACAAAATAATCAGATTATTTTAAAACTGTGTTGTGTTTAAGTGAACTTAAAATATATAAGATCTAGCACTAGGCAGTTTGTCTCAGTGGATAGAGCGTCAGCCTGTGGACTAAAGGGTCCTGGGTTCGATTCTGGTCAAGGGCACATGCCCGGGTTGCGGGCTCGATTCCCAGTAGGGGGCGTGCAGGAGGCAGCCGATCCGTGATTCTCTCTCAGCATTGATGTTTCTATCTCTCTTTCTCCTTCTTCCTTCCTCTCTGAAATCAATAAAAATATATATTTTTTAAAAATATATATGTAAGATATAAGTCTTATGAGCTATGAGCCTCCAAGGGGATTAAAAGATCATTTGAAATCATATTGCTAATTGTGGCAAATAAACCTTGTCATCAGTCAAAATGGCCTTTGGACCAGTCAGCAAAGATGACTGATGGGACAGAATAAAAGAAAACAATAACAGCAATAACAAAAGTGCCTTCTGGGCTGGGGAAAATGATCCTGGATCAATGAAGTTTATTCCCGAACACCCAGGACATCCAGTCCTGTGGTCGCCTGTGAATGTGTCTCCAGCAGGCAGAATGAACCATAAAGTGATCAATTTTGACAGAAGCCAGGCTGAGTGGAGCACAGAGCAGTCTCCCTACAGGAGAAAAGAGCTCTCGGGACACTAACAACTTCGAAGAGGAAAGGTAAGGTCTCCTCTTGGAAAAGTTGTAGGTGAGAGTAGGAGGCTGGAGTCAAACTGGCATTTGGAGGCTCTAAAGTGCTCATTTTATGAAACGGGCTGATGTGGAAAAGCCCTCTATGACCGTGAAGGTGCTAGTCCAGCCTGGACTACAGTGATTGTTCCTGGGGCGGCGGCGGGGGGTGTGGGGGCGGGGGGGGGGGGGCAGCGGCAGGCTTTTGAAGTTCTCTAGTTCACGTCTCCAGATTGCCTCTGTTTATTTAGCTTTTGAAAAACTTTATGTTTATACTCTTCTTTTCAACGAGTTTCCTTTGGATTAACCTTGTGCTCATTTACTGGAGTTCGGTGACCCAGGCTTGGGAAGCCTTGAGTGTGGCCCAGAGCCACCATGGGCCTTCTGAGTCCTTTTCTGATGGCTTCTTGACAAAAAGGCATCTCTATGTCCAGTCTAGTGGCATCACAACTCAAACATCCTGTCAAAACCACACTACTCTACCTGCTGTCCTCTGCAAAGGGAACCAGGCCTGTTGAGTAGCTGTTGTGAACTGTGGAGAGAAGGGGTCATTCCATAGATCACAGTGTGAGCATTACTGGTTGGATCAGAACCAGGTGGCCCAGAGGGGACCAGCTTCTGCATAAGAAAGAATCCACAAGGACTCAGGGGAGACACGGTGCATTGGGTTTCAAGGATTGTATATCCTCATCTCCCATGTTGTTCAAATCCATGGGAAAATCTCAAGTAAAGCAAGAAGGGCCTCAGAGAGGAGGATAAGGCCCCCAAAAATATAGGAATGGACTCACGTTTGGGTTAGAGATTGTATCATACTCTGCGGTCTCTCCAGAGGGCGGGTAGCAGTTAGGAATTTCTGGATGAGTGCCCATTCTCTTCTCTTCAGTGGACTCTACAACCAAGTTGGAAGAGTATCAGAGCTGGCCCCTCCTTCTACTCACCACCCCCACTGGCTCCCACCCCATCTGACAACCTACTTAGAGTGAACAATTATACTGGTTTCTCTGTAACTAAAGGTTTGTGTGTTTTTTTCCCCAGGGAATGGGACTTTAAGTGCTAACCCCAGGAAAACCCCAGGATTTTCTGGTTACCCTCATTACTAACCAGGCTCTGAAAGGCGTAGGCACTGGGGAGAGAACTGGAAGGACCTTGGCCTTAGGAGAGAAGCCAGAACTAAGGGATGCAGGCTGATGGTGTTCTCCTTGAGGCAGAGACTAGGGCCTCTTCATTTCTGTATCCTTAGGCCTACCACTGGTTTGTTGAATTAATGAGGAAGAAAGCGCATAAATGAGGGCGCAGACAAAAATGGTACATGCTCTACCTTTTCTTGTTTGTTTCCACATAGTCAAAATAATTAACACCAGTATAAGGACAATGAGCAGCAAGGAGATCCACAGGCCCATGGTGGAATCTAGGTCACCAGCAATATCTTTAAAGAGAGAATGGGTGGAGACACAGGGAAGGAAGCAGAGTTAGCTAAGGAAAATGACCCAACATTTAGAGCAACTGCTACTTTTCTCCCAGTCTGGTGACTTCCCAGGGCCTCCGGTTTTTACACAGGGCCCATTCCCATGGGGACCAGGAGCTAAAGAAGGCATCGCTCCTGAGACTGTAGGCTTCTAGAGAAAGGGGAGAGACAGTCACCTTCACAGAGCTTCTGGGCAAAGATGGTGTTTGAAGAGTTGCTGCTAATGGGGTTCCTGGCCATGCAGATGAAGGTCATGTCCTTTTCCCTCAGCGTCCAGGTTATGGGGAGGACGGAACCATTATGGGACTCATTGGAGGTCTTCCCCAGGGTCTTCCAGCTGTAAGTCACATCCTCTCCTCCCCGTTCCAGGAAGCATGTCAGGTTGGTCACACAGGTGCCATTTTTATTGCTCTTCAGACCCAAGGTGATTTGGGGCTTCGATAGGTGCTCTAGAAAAGAGAAATGGACAACCAAGGGTGGCAGCTATGCCTATAGCACTCTTTTCCTAAATTATTCTATAAGCCCTGGACCTGAACCTCTTTGAGGTGCTGCAGAGTGGAGCAGAAGTGGCAATTTAGAGCAGAATTCTCATTCTTATCTGGAAAAGAGAACTATCTAGGTCTGCTTGTCCACAGATATACAGCAACAACTACAATAGTAAGATCTATAATAATAAAAGCATAATATGCTAATTAGATGGACAGCCAAACAACCTTCCAGATGTCATTCCATACGTCCTTCTGTAGGAAGCCATGGTGGTGGGAGCCAAGGCAGAGGCAGTTAGGGATGATCAGGCAGGCAAGCAGTTAGGGGTGATCAGGAAGGCATGCAGAGTGGTTAGGGGTGATCAGACAGGCAAGTGAGTGGTTAGCGACAATCAGGCAGGTAGGCAGGCAGAGGGGTTAGGGGCGATCAGGCAGGCAGTCAAGTGGTTAGAGGTGATCAGGCAGGCAGGCAAGTGGTTAGGGGTGATCAGGCAGGCAGGCAAGTGGCTAGGGGTAACGAGGCAGGCAGACGAGTGGTTAGGGATGTTGAAGCAGGTAGGCAGAGGGGTTAGGGGCAATCAGACAGGCAGGCACAGGGGTTAGGGGTGATCAGGCAGTCAGGTGAGCAGTTAGGGGCAATCAGGCAGGCAGGGGAGTAGTTAGGGGCGATCAGGCAGGCAGGCAGAGTGGTTAGGGGCGGTCAGGGAGGCAGGCACACCAGCAGTTAGGAACCAGTGGTCCCAGATTGTGAGAGGGATGTCCAACTGCCAGTTTGGATGTCAAACTGGCAGTTGGACATCCCACAAGGTGTCCTGGATTGCAGGAGGATGCAGGCCAGGCTGAGGGACCCTCCCCTCCCTTGTGCATGAATTTCATGCACCAGCCTCTAGTAAATAATAACAAGTCCACAAGAATGCAGCTGCCAGTTACTAAGCCCAGCCATATGGCAAGCATTGTGTTCAAAGTATTTTAGGTGTTAGCTAATTTTCTCTTTTAGAGGCTCTCCATTTCTTTGTCCTTAGGCTTCCTTGAAGAGCCTTTCCCTGAACTCTTCCGGATGAACAATACTTCTGGGGCCCCTCCCTACTAGGTGCCCACTCCTCTCCCTCAGAGGATGAGCAATGGGTTCATTGCTGAGATGGTGAGAGTCTGACTTCTGTCATCTGCATTTCTGTACTTGTGGTTGAACTGTGAAGATTGCTACTAAATGTGGTTTGCCCTTTTCCTCCTTCCCCTAGCTAGCGTGCCTGCAGAATGCATTCTTCTGTTCCCTTTGGCTATGTATATATGGAAGACATACATGGATCAAGGTGAATGGACTACCTCAGTGGTCGGCAAACTCATTAGTCAACAGAGCCAAATATCAACAATACAACGATTGAAATTTCTTTTGAGAGCCAAAGTTTTTAAACTTAAACTATACAGTTAGGTACACTGTTATTAACTTAATTAGGGTACTCCTAGGCTGGCCTTTGCTAAAAACATCCTCAATCTGAGGGGTCGACCTTAGCGAAGGTACCGCCACTTCTTCTAATGCCACTTCTTCAAAATAGACCCGCCCAGGCCGACTTCTGCTTATGGGCCACAAAGTTTCAATCGCACTGTACGTGCTTGCTCTCCACTTGGTATTTTGTGGAAAAGCCACACTCAAGGGGCCAAAGAGCCATATGTGGCTCAGGAGCCATGGTTTGCTGACCACTGGCCTACCTCCTACAAGCAAACCTGGAAGGCCATTGCCTGGTGTCTGTGATATTGCATCTCAGTGAGTGAGGCAACTAATCTTTTAGCTAGCTGGTTGAATAATTGTTTTGTAAATCCATATTTCTTGAATGGGCTCCAAGGTCTGGACTTGGGAAAAAATATTTCTCCTAGATTGCTTTAAAAAAAAAAAAGCTTTTTAAAAATTATTTTTTATAATCCTCTCCCAAGGATATGTTTTTATTGATTTTTAGAAAGAGAGGAAGGGAAGAAAAAGATAGAAATATAGATTTAGATATAGATATAGATATAGATATAGGTATAGGTATAGGTATAGGTATAGGTATAGGTATAGGTATAGGTATAGGTATAGGTATAGGTATAGGTATAGAAACATCAATTGGTTGCCTCAAGTACTTGCTCCCACCTGGGATCGAACTCCTAATCTAGGTATGAGTCCTGACTGGGAATCAAACCTACAATCTTTCAGTGTGCGTGAAGATGCCCAACCAGTTGAGCCACCAAGACAAGGCAAAATAAAGCTATTTTTATCTTTCTTTCAATTCTTGTGTCTATTTCTTAATTGATTGGAATATAGAGAAAGGTGTGATTGATGTTTATACCTGATAATCTTTCTACAACAGGCATCACTTTCCTCCCCATTACAATTACGGAAACTAAGTTTCAGAGAGATTAAGTAACTTGGCTAAGACCATGCAGCTAGTAAACAGAGAGTCCAGCATCTGACCTGTGTGATTGCACTTCCCATTTCACCCACCTGTTGCACCACACTGCCTCTTACAGAATCTCTGAGTAGAAGGGGACCTCAAGGGTCAGCTGCATCACTTCAGCCATCTCAGGAGTTCCATCTTCCACATTCTTGCCAAGTGTTTATCCTGCCTTTGCTTACACATCTCCAATATCAGGGAGTTTACCACTTTACCAGGGCAGTCATTGTACTCACCATAGACACGCAGCCCATACTCCTGGACGAAGGGCTCCTGGAGGGACGGGCTGTGTATTTGGACAGAGTAGGCACCTGAGTCATTCTTACTCAGTTTGCTGAGCTTCAGGGAGTAGTTCCCGTGTGAGAAGCCTACCCTTCCCTTGTTATGATTTTTAGTCACTATGACAGTGTCTGGTTTGTTTGTCGTTGTTGGCTGTATGGTGATAAGAGTAGTACTTTCAAAGAACCAGATAATGCTCTCAATCCGATCTAGTGAGTGTGTCAGAGGGAAAGTCACAGACCCACCGACGGCACCCACCAGCTCCTGCTGGGCTCCAGAGGCTGCAGGCCCTGCAGACACAGAGAACCATAAAATAGACGTGAGTCCCTGCTCTTCCCACCAATTACTCAGCCCCTTTGGGCTCTAGAAAGGTCCCAAGAAAGTCGCTCCGTCCAACCCACCCGGCCCTGGGAAACCTTTTGGAACCTCATTCACATGAAGGCATTGAGGTCAGAACTCTTCCTGAAAGGAGTGGCTCGGGTGAACCACCCCACTCCCAGAGGCCTCTGGCTGGAGACAAAGCTCTGAGGTAGAACAGAAGACCCCACTCCACCCCTGACACGCTCCTGAAGGAGGAGAGCTGGGAGGTTACAGACCAAGTCCCTGCCCACTGCACCTGGGAGAGCCGAACTAGATGCAGGTGAGGAAGGAGAGCCTTCCTGACACGGGGCAGAGGTTTTCAAGCACAGATCAGAACAGTGGGAGGTCAGCTGTTAGTGCCTCCTGATAGGGATAGCTTAGACATCTGAGGACTAGTTACCTTTCTCTCTTATGGTAGAGTGCAATTGAGAATCCCGATTTCCCTTTTATGTCTTTTGGTGACCTTCCCTTCAGCATCAGCTGCTCTCCCAGTACTTGAGACTAAGAGAACCTGATGCCCCCCTGGCTGGTTGAGCTCAATGGTTAGAGTGCTGCCTTCAGACTAAGGGGGTCTCGGGTTCGATTCCCGATCAAGGGCACATACCTGGGTTGCAGAATCCCAGCCCAGGTCGAGGCATGTGTTGGAGGCAACTGATTGATATGTTTGTCTCATATTAATGTTTCTCTGTCTCCCCCTCCCTCTTTCCTATCCATTCTCTCTAAAAATCAATGGGGGATGAGGGGAGAGAGAGAATCTGATGCTACCAAATGTTTACCTAGTCCCTTGATTATAGGTCTTGGATCTTGACCAATATTTTTGCTAAATTTATTTTCAAAAGAACTGGTTCCTCTCCCTGAATAAATGTCTTAGGAGGTGATTCCTGTTTTCAAACATTATTCTCCTCTGGGGTGAGGGGGGAGGAGGGCAGTGGCTGTGGGTGTGGGTGGATGGTGTCAATAGGGGGAAAAGGGGTCACCTGTAATCCTACCTAATAATAGACAAACGTGGTAATTAACCGTACCTCTGATACGATTCCCATTGGCTAATCAGGGCGATATGCAAATTAACTGCCAACCAAGATGGCGGTCGGCAGCCAGGCAGCTGAAGCGAACAGGAGGCTTGCTTGCTCCAGTGATGGAGGAAGCCAAGGTTCCCTGCCTGCCGCTGCTGGCCTCTGAGCTGCAACTCTAAGCAACTATGTTGCAATTATAGAAGCTAAACAAACTCCAGAAACCTGCTTTCAGCCAGCCGGGCTTCAGCCAGCAGGATCGCAACAGTGTTTCAATTATAGAATCCAAACAAACCCAGATCCCTGCTTTCAGCAGCCGAGGTCTCAGAGCTGGAGCTGAGCCTCAGAGCTAAAGCCGGCTCTCAGCTCCAGTGACAGCCATAGAAGGTAAATAAATCCCAGAATAAAAAAAGAAAAGAAAAAAAGGAAAGGTTGGGAGCTTCAGTCACCCACCAGCCTGAAAACAGCTATCATCCCCTCACCCAGACTGGCCAGGCACCCCAGTGGGGACCCCCACCCTGAAGCAACAAGATGGTGGCTAATTTGCATACTGAAGGCAGGCGGCAGTGGGCAAGGCTGTCCGTGGTCTGGGACCAGATCTGTCACCCTGCCAGGACGGGGGTAGTGCTTGAGGCTGTCTGCGGTCCCGGGACCCAGATCTGTGACCCTGCCGGACAGGGGGGCAGTGCTTGAGGCTTTCTGTGGTCCCGGGACCCTTCCCGGCAGGGCAGCAGCTCACACAGGGGCGGATCGGCCAGGGTTGGGCAGGGCAGGACGCCTGGTTTCCACCCAGCCCCAGTCACTCTGGGCTGGTGAACAGTGCAGAGAGCCTCTGGACAGGGGATTCAGGCCGGCAGAGGGTGGCCTGTACTCCCCACATGGCAGTGGTGACAGCTGTGAGCACACCAAACGGAGCCTGCAGGCTTAGCTGAAGTAGCGCCTGCAGGCCATCAGCACCCAGGAGTGGCTGCGCAAGATCTGCCTCCTGGCCCAGAAGGTGCAGGATCGCAGGGACAGCCACCATGGTGGGCCAGACTGACGTCCTCCTGGCCACACCATGGGGGGTTGCGGATCTGCAAAGCCAGAGGCCTCCGGTGTGCACATCCTCCCCTGGCATGCGAACATCCCCCAGCACACTGTCACCCTCCCGCGCCTGCAACAGTTGCAAACCAAGGTGTGCACAAGTTCCCCCCGCCTCTCCACCGCACTTCCATCAACCCAGCATGCCTAACACCCCCACAGGATGTGCACACATCCCCTCTGATGCGCTCACGTCCTTTGGAGAGTGTCTGGGTGTTCTGGGTGCTAAGGGTGGGCGCCTGTGAGATGACAGTGAGAGGGCGGAGTGGTGAGGCCCTGTTCCCATGGAGGCCAGTGCAGCTATGAGATCACCTCTGGGGGGTTAATGCAGGTGCTGAGGCAGGAGCAGGTGCAGACAGACACACCTGGTGGGCACGGGCGGCCCTTGCTAAGGTGCCTTCGGTCAGCGTTCAAGATCAAGAACCCAGAGGCTGAGAGGAATTCCGTCCTCTCAGTGAAACAGTGGGATAGTCGGGCGACTGTAGAGGAGGAATGTGCACTTTGGGTGCCAGCACCCAGGAGTGAAGGCTGCCCTGACTGAGCCTCGCTTGCTTGGGGCCTAGTGCACTCCTGCCGGGCAGCGGGTGACAGGACGTGCTTTTCCGAATTAATGAGAGAAAACGTTGATTCTCCTGCTGCCCACGAAGGTGGAAAGTGAAGTGGGGAGACATGTGGGGAGTGAGCGAGGTTCCCTGTCTGGGGGTTCCAAATCTGTTGTTGGTTTCTTTCACCGCTGACTAGAGATATACAGGGTGTCCCCCCAAAATGTATACACACTTTGAATACCTACTAATTCCAATAGTTTTAAGCATAAGAAAGAAACAAGAATGGAGCTGTTATCTGTTAAAAGTGTGGGCACAAACAGGTAGTTGGACATTCCCTGAGGGGTCTCAGATTGGAGAGGGTGAAGGCCAGACTGAGTGGCCCCTTTCCCCCCTACCCCAGTGCACGAATTTTGTGCACCGGGCTACTAGTACTTTCAATAATAAAGATAAGTTAAAACAAACAAATAAATAAATAAATAAATGCAATGTTGAGTATTTTCAAAAAGCAGAAAACACACACACATGCACAAAACACACACATTATTCTCCCTATAATTATCGGTCAGTGGATATATTCTTTGAGTCCCTCAGGCCTTTATTAAATCATCCTGTTAAGGAATCTGATTTTCAAACAACTGCTCTCCCTGCCTCCTTAATTCTAAGGTAGGATGGTTTTTCAGTTGCTCTCTGATCATCTCAAGGGGACCAAAGTAGTCCCAGTAAATGTTACAGATGAAATCAATTTTATTTTTAATTATTGATGGATCAGTTAATGCATTTATTCTTTCACTTCAACAACAGAGATGAAGGAATTAATATTTTACAGTCAAATAAAGGTTGGGCATCACTTGTTCTCAAGTAGGTGTAATTCTTGCATTTAGGGCAACTATAAGTTATTTTTTCTTCACCTGAGGTTTTAGGGAGATATAAATCAAGGAAGTGACAAAACTGTAAGTATGGGCTTTCATGCTTTAGCACACATTTAAGCTTTAAACAAATACCCTTTACACTTCACACATGGAGAGGTGCTACATTCTGAGGGTAAATGTCAAAAGATATCTTTATGTAGTGATATGTAGTGATATAAGAAAACTAGAGGCCCAGTGTGCAAAATCACACATAGCCTGCTTCTGTTCACAGCCCCACCCACTCACCCACCCCACAGCCCACCCACCTGCCACTGCTCACGGTGCTTGCTGCCCTGCCCGTCCGCCACCTGCCTTGCTGCACTCGGAGCCTGTGGGCCATGGGGGAGGGAACAAGAGGTGCTCAATGCACCTCATGGTGACTGGTCATTTGGTCGTCCTGGTCGTCATGGACACTGGCTTTTTATATATATAGATGTCTCCACATTTATAGTTCAAATGAAACTGGAGGATGACAGTACAAATTGCCAACATGAGTCTAGATAGAGTATATTGCTCTATCTTAATTGTATCTTCAGGGAGGGAAGAGGGGTCATGAAAGAAGAAAGTAGCTCCATGCCAGTCCCTAAACATGAATTTAGAAAATAAGTGGGTAAGTCCCAAAAAGTTTTGTTTCCTCTTTCCAATTTACTATAAAAAGTGATGTAGAAATAAAAGACTTCTCAACTGTCCCAAACTGGACTGCATTTTTCCTTTCTGTGATGGCTTCTCCGCCTGCCAGGGTGACCCTACAGAGTTTACCATGTCTAGGTAGGTCACGCTTTCCTCATTCAGCCATTCCTTTCTTTAACAAGAATTTTTATGGTTCCATATTTATGCCAGGCGCTGTTTAGGAGCTGAGGATAGAACTGGGGGGCAAGCCAGCCATGGGGTTGGGAGATTGTCATCTAATAATTAAGTACGTGTTATAAAAAGGAGAGTAGCCAGTGCTTGGGGAAAATACAATGGGGGAACGTAACATGACTGTGGGATCAGCTGATTCTAGAGCATGAGTGGCTACTAACGCCTACAAGACCTGAGATTTGGCCTCATGACACTCATCTGACCTTCACTCCTGCATCAGTGCAGTGAATGGCGTAACTTCCCTCATTTGCATCCATTTCACCCCTTCCTCACTGTGTGGCACCCAGGCGGTTGGGTAAGAATGGCAGGTTCCCAGCTCGATGGCAGCCTTTCTCAGGCATGGTAATTAATTCAGGGCTCCCACATAACCTGGGATGATTGTATCTGAGAGAAGCCCAGGAGTTTTGCTCTAAGGCCGGATGACCATACGATGCTGTGGGAAGATAGGAAGCCCGGAGCTGCCACCCACCTACTACCACCAGACAAGCAGCCAGTCCCCTGTCCTCACCGGATCCCATTTACCTTCCACCTCACACGCTTTTGTTTGTGCTGTGTCTTTCTCTCGGCTTCTCTAACCGTATTCAGGACCCATAAAGCCTAGCTCAAAGCCCTTCCCCAAGGAAGTCTCCAGCCCTTTCTCACATCCACCCAGTAAAAACCCACCAGTCATTTATCGTTTACTTTGAATTCTTCAGAAGGAGGTGTTCCTCAAGGTGGTTATTGGCCATAGCCTTTTTCTGTGAATTAGCCAAAGTCTACAGGCACTTGGTTCCAGATCACCCAGGAGGGGTGGAGCTGGCTTCTCCTCCCAGGCACGCAGAGTGCTGTGAACACGTTAGAGCTCTGGGTTAACTGGAAGTCAGGAGAGCTGGGTTTCCTTCTGGTTCCTTCATAATAACAACACTAGTTTAAAGGGCATTATCTTTCTTCATCCTCAAAGCAATTCCATGAGATAGAGGTAAAGCTCCACGTTATGGTTGAGGACACTGGGGCTCCAAGATGCTAAGTGATGTTCCCAACTCCCCACACTTGAAAATGAGAGAAGTGGGAGGAGAAGCTAGTTAGTTCCTCTGTCTCGGAGGTCTGCGTTCTGTCCACTACCGTCTCACCGCTTACCACTTTCAGTTTCGGTGGTCTCACCTTTCATAGGAGAAAAAGAACAACCTTTATTTATTGGCCAGGATTTGGGGGAGGAGGAAGTGAGCATTTGGATTTGGGAAGCACAGAGCAGTCTAAAACATGGTGAGAAGCAGGTGAAGGGGTGTGTGTGTTGGGGGGGGGGGTGTTTATAAGAAACAGACCTTAAAACTTCTCTTTTTTTTGTCTCATTTTCATAAGGATGCTAAAACTGAAAACACAAACACACACACACACACACACACACACAGATTTCAGTTTTGGCATAGCTTCTTGGCAAGGGAAGCTTTTCTGAAGGTTGGTCTGGAACCTGATGCCTATAGACCAGCCGCTGATTACTTCACACCATGCAGGGAATGTTCACTAATATTCCTGCCTTCAGAGGTGAAGGGAGCTGGGGCAGGAGACACTGTGCCTTCTGCTTTAGCCAAGACACTGATATTTTTGGTATCAGAAGAGTCCGCTTTAAGATGCCTTCCATAGTAGAAAGAGCTCCTTCCCTTAGCCACTTTTCTGCACTTTGGGTTATCAGCTCCATCCCCTAACCCAGGGGTGGGCAAACTTTTTGACTCGAGGGCCACAATGGGTTCTTAAACTGGACAGGAGGGCCGGAACAAAAGCATGGATGGAGTGTTTGTGTGAACTAATATAAATTTGTTGGGAGCCATTAAAGATATTGGCTTAGACAAAGCGATCTTAAGAATTATAAGTTTCTGGTTCCTCCAGAAACTCCTAATTACCAGAAACCACGTATGTCCTGAGGTTTGGTCAGCAGCTAAAGATAACCATCCTATTCCCTAAAGCAACTACCGCCACATTGGAGCCTGCTACAACCCTGCTGATAAGCTAATAGGCTTCTCCACCCACCCCCGTCCCTAAAACAGTATATATCCTGCCATTGTGAGAATAAAGTTGGAGGCTTGATCAGGACTTGTCTTGCCTCCATTCCTTCGTGTCCCTTGTTTGTTTCATTCTCCTAGGGTGTCTCTGCGTTCCCCCGTTGTTGTCCCGCGGGTCGGGGCATAAATTCAAAGTAAACATCATTACATAAAAGGGCACGATCTTTTTTTTCAATAGTTTTATTCATTTCAAATGGGCCGTAGTTTGCCCACGGCTGCCCTAACCTATTCCCTCAAGTCTGCTCACAGTTCAGGTTTAAGCTAAGTCCCTGCCATGTCCTCCCCCACTTCCCCTTCTCTAAGTCTCACTTTAATCACTATTTCTGTTCAGGGGGAAAGTTTATAAGGTGAGAACCCATTTTAGGATCAACTGCTTAGAACCAGGGGCTTCCTAAACATATAAACTTCTAATGAACTCAAGGAGGGCGAGTGTCCGCTCAGGCTGAACAGTTGGTGAGGCCAGGTGGTGGGGAAGAAAGGCCTGGGAGTGCTGACCGACTGTGTGGTTTGGGCAGATCACTTCACACAGGCTCGGGGCTCATGTAAACAAATCAGCTCTGTCAGATCTTCAGAGAGAGACATCTGCTGGAAGTCCCCCAGGAGTCTGATGACCGGAGGCATACTCCTAACTTATGGAGCTCCTGATTGGTTCTGAGATCCCTGAGGATAGTAAAATGTTCAGACTAGAGTACTGTGACAGGTGGAGAAAGTTTCCATTCCTTCATAGCCTTAAACACAAAGTACCTACAATATGAGTTAGTTTTCTTTTTCTTCCTTTTTTTTTTTTGTTAATCTTCACCCTAGGATATTTTTCCATTATTATTATTATTATTATTATTATTATTATTATTAGGGAGAGTGGAAGAGAGAAGGAATGACAAAGAGAAACATCAATGTGGGAGAAACACATCGACTGGTTGCCTCCTGCACGAGCCCTGGCCAGGGCCCAGGCCAGGGAAAAGCCTGCGCCCTGCAACCAAGGTATGTGCCCTTGACTGGAATTGAACCTGGGACACTTTGGTCCACACGCTGATTCTCTATCCATAAGCCAAACTGGCTAGGGCCAGTATGAGTTTGTTTTCTACATAGCGAATGATTATATTGCTTGTGTTAAGTCCTGGCTGGTGTAGCTCAGTGGTTAAAGCATAGGCCTGTGCACTGAAGGGTTAGGGGTTTGATTCCCAGCCAAGGGCATGTACCTGGTTCACAAGTGTGAGAAGCAACCAATAGATCTCTCCCTCTCTCTCTCTCTCTCTCTCTCTCTCTCTCTCTCTCTCTCTCCATACTCCTCCCTTCCACTCTCTCTCTCTCAAAAAAAATTAATTAAAAAAAAATAAAGGCAATGGAATATCCTCGGATGAGGATTAACAAAACAAACAAAATTGCTTGGCTTAAGAGATGAAATTAGAGAACCAAGATGGTGGCCTAGGTAAATGCTGCCTCCCACAGCTACATCAAAATTACAACAAAATACAGAAAAACCAACATTCAGAACTGCCTGAAATCTGGCTGAATGGAAGTCCTACAACTAGAGAAGTAAAGAAGAAAGCTCATTGAGTCTGGTAGGGGACAGAGGCGGGACTGGGCTGGTCTGACACCCATGTGTGTCATTTCTTTAATTGAGAGGGATATCTCCTAGGCCTACCTAGAGAAGCAAGGGATCCTAGCCCCACACCAGACCCCCATCCCAGAGTCCAGAGTTAAGTCCCTGTAACTTCTGGCTATGAAAACCAGCGGGAACTGTGGCTGATTAACATGAAGGCTGCTGAAGTCCCAGGTGTTCCTCTTAAAGGGCCCAACAAACTTACATGGTTCCACTTCCTCTCAGCTCCAGCACCAGGTAGTGGCTTTGGGGGAATCCAGGGATATACAGAGAGGAACTGAACTGTCTAGCCAGGTGGGAGTTTGGGGGCAGCTTTCTTCCAGACAGGAGTGCTCATAGGGGTCATTGTTCCTGTGCTGGGACCTCCTCCATCGCAAAGCTGACTGGTGGCCATATCTGAGGCTTCATCAGCATGGTCCACACAGTTCGCTCCACCCTGGTGATTCCCTGAGACCCCACCTCATCCAATTTGCAGCCCCACCCAAGTTGTTTGCAGCTACTTTTTCATATGATGGCCTGTCCTGGCTCAGACTTCAGACTTTTCTAAAATCTCTAAACAAGTAGCAGCTGGAGTCAATGTGCCCCAAACCTTTCAATAATGGGCCTAAGACCTAGCACCAGCCCGCCTTATTTCACAGCTGGGCCTCACCTGGACACTTTCTAGCCCAATACAAATAGCAGCCATCTTCAGATCTCTCTGTAGCTCCCAATGGATGACCCCAGGCAGTGGCTGACTTTGCACCTCCCTGGAGGCCCCAGAGCCAGTGAACCTGGTAGACAGCCTCAGACCATACCAGATTACAACTCTACACATCCACAAGCAACACATTCAAGGGGCAGACTCAGTAGGCACCAAAGCCCCACTAAAGTCCTGCTCCATAGGGTGTCTCCTGCATAGCAGCTCTTCCATTGTAGATGAAGCTGATCCTCACAGCCAATCAGCCTGGAGGCCAATTCCTTCCAGTGATGCCAACGGCAATCAAGGCGCAACCACAACAAGACTGTGCACACAGCCCACACCTAGATTGCCCAGCTCAGCTGACAGGGGAGGCTGAGTCACTGGGCCCTGCAGGACACCTACTACACAAGGCCACTTTTCCAAGTCTGGGAGACATATCAGATCTACCGAATATAGAGAAACAAACACAGGGAAGCAGCTCAAGGAAACATGTCACAATGGAAAGAAATGAAAGCAAGCAAACTACTAGATACAGAGTTCAAAACAATGGCTAGAAGGTTGTTCAAGGATCTTAACGCAAGCTTCAATGGACTTAATGACAGCTTCAAGGGACTGAGTGAGACTTTCAAAAATCTGTGAGAATTTCAAAGACATAAAAAAGGACCAGTCAGACATTAAGCAAATACTAATTGAAATAAAGAAGAATTTACGGGAACTTAACAGTAGAGTAGAGGAGTCCGAGAAACAATTCAACTATGTGAAATATGAAGAAGCCAAAGACACCCAATCAGAAAAGCAAAAAGAAAAAAAGAATCCAAAAACATGAAGCTAGTGTAAGGAGCCTCTGGAACAACTTCAAGCGAACCAACATTTGCATTATGGGGTACCAGAAGAAAAGCGAGCGCAACATATTGAAAACCTATTTGAAGAAATAATGACAGAAAACTTCCCCTATCTGGTGAAAGAAATAGACTTACAAGTCTAGGAAGCACAGAGAGTCACAAACAAGATGAACTCAAAGAGGCCCACACCAAGTTACATCATAATTAAAATGCCAAGGGTTAAAGACAAAGAGAGAATCTTAAAAGCAGCAAGAGAAAAGCAGTTAGTTACCCACAGGGAGTGCCCATATGACTGTCAGCTGATTTCTCAACAGAAACTTTGCAGGCCAGAAAGGAGTGCCAAGAAATATTCAAAGTGATGAAAAGCAAGAACCTACAACCAAGATTACTTTACCCAGCAAAGCTATCATTCAGAATTGAAGTTCAGATAAAGAGAATTGAAATTCAAAGACAAGAAAAAGCTAAAGGAGTTGATCACCACAAAACCAGCACTACATGAAATATTGAAGGGTATTCTTTAAGAGACGAAGAAGACGAAAAAGATAAAAAATATGAACAATAAGATGGCAGTAAATACAAATCTATCAACAATTGTATTTAAAAATCAAAATAAACAAGAAATCTAATGAACAAAATACACTGATGAATAAAATAGAATCAGAAGTATGGACACAAGGAACAGATTGACATATCTCAGAGGGAAGGGAAGGGCGGGCAGGAAGTAGTTAACCAGAGATCTTATATGTATATATGTATTACCAATGGAAACAGAAAATAGGGTGGTGAAGGCCTGGGGTGGAGCGGGAACTGAGTGGAGGGGAGCAATGGGGGGGCAAGGGGGACGGGAGATCTGTAATACTCTCATCAATAAAAAAAAAAAGAGAGATAAAATTAAAATGTTTCCCTTCACCAATATAACTGTTTTACATAATCATTTAAAAATATATTTCTAAATATATAATATATAAGTATCTTATAAATATATTTAAAGGAAATATCATATATATATATACTAGGGGCCCGGTGCACGAAATTCGTGCACTGGGTGTGTGTGGGGGAGTGTCCCTCAGCCCAGCCTGCCCCCTCTCACATACTGGGAGCCTTCAGGCGTTGACCCCCATCACCCTCCGATCGCCTGATCGCCCCCTTGCCCAGGCCTGACGCCTGCGCCAGAGGTGTCAGGCTTGGACAGGAGACCCCCATCTCCCCCTGATCACTGGCTCTGGCCCCCACCCAGGCCTGAGGCCTCTGGCCCAGGAATCATGCCTGGGCAGGGGACCCCCATCTCCCTCTGATCGCTTGGTCCACCCCCCGCCCAAGCCTGACGCCTCTGACCCAGGCTTCAGGCCTGGGCAAGGGGACCATCATATCCCCCCAATCCCCGGCTCCGCCCCCCACCCAGGCCTGATGCCTGGGCCAGAGGAGTTGACCCTCATCACCCTCCGATCACCAATCACCGGATCGGCCCCTTGCCCAGGCCTGAGGCCTCTGGCCTAGGCGTCCGGCCCGGGCAGCAGGGACCCACAGCTGCAGCGGCCCCGCGATCGTGGGCTTCGCTTTAGGCCCAGGCAAGGAACCCCTAGCTCCCGGGACTGCCAGCTTCGACCGTGCCCAGCTCCCATCGCTGGCTCCACCCCTACTTCTTGCTATCACTGGCCAGGGCGAAAAAGGCGCCTGATTCTCCAATCATGGCTGGGGGGCAGGGCAAAGGCGGCCCCAGGGCTGCCTTTGCCCTGCCCCCCAGCTCTTAGCTCCCCCCTGGGTTTCTGATCACTGTCAGTGGCAGGGGGCTTCTTCCTGCTTTCCCTTTCGCCTCCCTGCATTGTGCCTACATATGCAAATTAACCGCCATCTTGTTGGCAGTTAACTGCCAATCTTAGTTGGCAGTTAACTGCCAATCATAGTTGGCAGTTAATTTGCATATAGCCCTGATTAGCCAATGAAAAGGGTATCGTCGTACGCCAATTACCATTTTTCTCTTTTATTAGATAGGATATATATATAATCCTCACCTAAGAATACTTTTTCCATTGGTTTTTAGAGAGAGTGGGAGGGAAGGAGGGAGAGAGAGAGGGAGGGAGAGAGAGAGAGAAAAAGAAAGAAAGAAAGAAAGAAAGAAAGAAAGAAAGAAAGAAAGAAAGAAAGAAGAAACATCGATGAGAGAGAGACACATTAATTAGTTACCAACCCTATGAGCCCCAAGCAGGGCCAGGGATCAGGGATTGAATCTGTAACCCAACTGTGTGCCTTTGACTGGGAATCAAACCTGTGACCCTTTGCAAACCAACACTCTAACCACTGAGCACACAGGCCGGGGCTAAATATATATTTATGAAAAAATAAACATACACCTGTACGATATTATTTTGTTTTTAAAAATGTCCTCAAAGGGAGGGAGGGCTAAGGTCCAGGGAAGATGACATGCTTCATCTACTGGTAATCTGTGGCAGAAGTTGTGATTAGAACACAGGACCTCCTGATACCCAACACCACTTCTTCTAGCCCTTCCTTCCCTGGACACTCAGAAGGGGAGCCAGTCCACATGGTCCTTCTCCTCTCTCTTCAGTCTCTTTCTGCCTCTGTGATTCAGAGACCACAGGATGTAAAAGGCAATATTAGATAAGGGAGCAGAGCCTCCTGAGTTGAGTGAGAGCCCCAGAGTGGACCCAGGACCTGGAGCTACACCTCCTAATGCAGTGGTTCTCCACCTTCCTAATGCCGCGACCCTTTAATACGGTTCCTCATGTTGTGGTGACCCCCAACCATAAAATTATTTCCGTTTCTACTTCATAACTGTAATTTTGCTACTGTTATGAATCGTTATTTAAATATCTGATCTGCAGGATGTATTTTCATTGTTGGAGACCCACAGGTTGAGAACCGCTGTCCTAATGGGAAAGGCAGTCAGGAGAAGAGGAGCATCTGCTGGACTCACCTGTGAGCTGGCAGAGGAGAAAGATGAGGCTGAAGCTCGCTGGGGAAACAGGCATGCTGTTCTCTGGAGGGCCGTGGTTAAAGTGAACCACTTCTCTCCCCTAGCACTGAGGTTTCATTTCAGTAGGAGGGAGGGGTCATGAGATCGACAAGTGAGCTTGAGTTCTGTCTAATTTTGTTTTTTCCCTTTTTAGTGGCTGGTACATAGTAATGTTCAATAGGAAAGGGGGAAAATTGTACCCCAAAGGTGATGGAAACCCCATTTTACAAATAACCACAGGCTCAGAATAAGTTAAGAATGAATCAAGGTCAAATGACCAGCCTTTTCTGTTACAACATGCTCTCTCTGAGACTCAAAACAGAGGAAACAGAAGGAAATGGAAGGTTTGATGGGGAAAGAAACAGGTGACACTAGGAGTAAAAATAATATTCACTGAGTGTCATTTAGTGCCAGGAGTACATGCATTCTTCTATTTAATTCTCATAACAGCTCTGTGAGTGAAATACTATCATAATCCATACTTTACAGATGAAAAAATGAAGGCTTAGAATATAGAACAGCAAAATTATAACATTTTTTAAATCAAAAGAAACCATTATGAGAGTAAAAAGGCAAGCCACATAATGGGCGAAGATTTGTAACACATTATTCCTTAAGAATCTTGTATCCGTAATATATAAAGAAGTCATACTCATCACTAAGAATCAGGCAGACAACCGCAATAGACAAGAGAATCAAATAGGTACTTCATAGAAAAGAATATTCAAGTGGGAAATCAAGAGAAACCACGAAGAAAATAAAGCCAATAGGAATAGTTAAAAGGTCAACAGAGACATAAAGTGATTTTGTGTGTGTGTTAATGTTCATCCGAGGATATTTTTTTCCATTGATTTTTTTAGAGAGAGTGGAAGGGAAGGGGAGGGACAGAGAGAGAGAGAGAGAATCATGGATGTGAGAGAGACACATGGACTGGTTGTCTCTCACGTGCATCCCAATCGGGGCCGGAATGGAACCTGAGACCCTTCAGTCCGAGGGCCCGTGCTCTCCTCACTGAGCCAAACCAGCTGGGGCTAAAGCGGATTTTTTTAAAAGAAGGAAACATGGGCTGGGCAGGCGGCGGGGGCTGCACGGGAGCGGGGAGGAGGGCACCGGGCTGGGAGGGCTGCAGCGACGGGCTTGATGGGTCCTCGCCGCCGGCTCCGCTGAGACTCGCTCGCGTGGGCTGCCCCCGGCGGCAGGACGGGCTCTCCGGGGAGCCCGGTGGTCCCGGCCGCCACGTGGGCGCCGCGATGCCGGAAAGTTTGGGCTGCGTCGCGGCCAGCGGCTTCCACCAGTCAGACCCGTTCGACATCCCGCGCGAGGCCGAGCGCCAGCAGCAGCTGCAGAGCAAGAGGCAGGACAAGGCGGCGGCAGGAGCCGGGCCGGGGCCTCGGGCCACCGACCGAGCGCGGGCGGCGGCGGCGGGAGTCCCGGAAGGATCGCAAGGGCGTCCCGGGCCCGGCGCGCAGCAGGCGGACACCCCCAGGGGCGGCGCGCAGCAGCCTGACAGCCCCGGGATGCGCGCCCCGCCGGGCACCCGGAGGCTCCCGGGTCAGGAGCGAACTCCTGGAAGAGGGCAGCAGCAGGGATGGAATGATAGCGGGCACAGAGGTGATGCTGGATAGAGCCCAGCGGAGATCCTACAGGGAATCCCAACCTCGGGAGACCGAGAGGCCGGCCGACCTCACCCCTGAGAAGGTCGCAGGAGAAACACCAGTGGGCAGGTTTGATCGAGACAGACAGACCCCTGCGAGGACGTGGCAGCCCAAGAGGGGGCCTGCGGAGCAGAGGCCGAGGTGGTCCTGGGAACAGAGCTTTTGATCGTTTTGACCAAAGAGGAAAACGGGAATCTGAGAGCTATGGCGGGGATGATAAAATAGCGACCAGAACGGAAGACATCACGCGTGGATGTGGAGTTCGCACCTGGGGATCCGGGAAAGATACCAGTGACGTGAGCCAGCTGCGCCTATGGAGGAGCCCGGGGTGTTGGAGGAGTCTCCGGACCCCCTGGAGGAGGCGTCTCCAGCCAAAGTTCCTGAGTAGAAGAAGAAACTCAGGTTCAAGGATGACCCTAGATGAGTGGAAAACTCTTCAAGAACAGTCCACACCGAAGCCTGAATGTAACATCCGGAAAGCGAGTCCACGGTCCCTTCCGAAGCAGTGGTGACACCCAAGTCCTGATAGAGAGATAACAGTGTGGAGGACGACTGAGTGGATGAGGTCCCTGTGTTCCGAAGGCGGCCAGTGACATCACTTCCCAGCGGGAGGTTAATGTTGGTAACCAACCACGTCCGGGGCGCGGAGCCAGAGGTGGCACATGGGGAGGCCTGGAAAGGATCAGAAGGACAGAGAACTATGGACGCCGAGCAGAACTGGTGACACAAGACGTTGCTCCAAACCCGGACGACCCTGAAGACGTTCCTGCTCTGGTGTGACACTCAGCAGCACCGCTGGGAAGAGACTTCTTGCTTGGGGAAGGGACTCAGAACAATAGATATTGCTTTTCCTCCTTAAAAAAAGAAGAAGGAAAAAAAGGAAACATAAGTGGTAGAGCTGAATCCAATCAACACAAGAAAAAGTAATGCAATCAAACAGGCAGTAAAAACGATGTATGAGGCTGCTGCTGCTGCTGCTGCTGGCTTAACATGGCATACTGTTTGACAGCAAACTTTTCTTTTTTCTTTTTTTTCTTTTTTTTTTAAATATATATTTTATTGATTTTTTACAGAGAGGAAGGGAGAGAGATAGAGAGTTAGAAACATCGATGAGAGAGAAACATTGATCAGCTGCCTCTTGCACATCTCCTACTGGGGATGTGCCCGCAACCCAAGTACATGCCCTTGACCGGAATCGAACCCGGGACCCTTCAGTCTGCAGGCCGATGCTCTATCCACTGAGCCAAACCGGCTTTGGCTCTTTTTTCTTTTTTTAAAAATATATTTTATTGATTTTTTACAGAGAGGAAAGGAGAGGGTTAGAGAGTTAGAAACATCCATGAGAGAGAAACATCATCAGCTGCCTCTTGCACACCCCCTACTGGGGATGTGCCCGAAACCAAGGTACATGCCCTTGACCTAATCAAACCTGGGACCCTTCAGTCCAAAGGCCCACGCTCTAGCCACTGAGCCAAACTGGTCAGGGCCAAACTTTTTTTTTTTTTTTTGCAAAAGTAGAAAGAGTACATTCTATAATAAGAGTATAGTAAACAGTAAGATTGCTAGGGGCAGAAATAGAATAATGGAGAATAGCTATATTTATAAGAAATATTAATCAGGCTCTGTTAACTGTGATTGTTCTATTCTTATTAGAGAAAGCACATTCCAACCTGGCTGAGAGCTGTACGCCCCAGGACATGGAATGCTAACACTGGAATGCAGTCCATTCTCCTGTCCAGAGAACTTCCCATCATTATGGAAGAATTTACAGCATCCTGGCTCCTAGAAGCACACACATTTCCCGTAACCTGTAACCACTGTGACCTTCCCCATGCCTGTAATTCCTACTTTTCCATGTAATCTTTGTCCTTCTACCCACCCTCTACTTCCCCACCCCCTGCAATCACCACACTGTGAACATAGGGGTGCATATATTCTTTGAAATTAGTGTTTCTGGTTTCTTCAGATAAATTCCCAGAAGTGGAATTGCTGGGTCAGAAGCTTGTCTGTTTCTTTAAAAACTAAACATATATTTACCATATAACCCAGCAATCACACTCCTGGAGATCGATCTCAAAGAAATTATTTGCCTTTTGTATTTTGAAGATCTGTTATTACTAGTGATATACATCTATGATTGTTATACCTCCAAATAAATTCATCCCTTTATCATTATGAAATGCCCCTCATTATCACTTTGTCTCAAAGTCTACCTCAGTTTCAGGCTCCATCCCTGGCCCTGGTCGGGGTATGTGTGGGAGGCAACCAATCGATGTGTTTCCCTCACATTGATGTTTCTCTCTGTCTCTTCTCTGAAAATCAATGGAAAAATATCCTTGGGTGAGGATTAACAACAACAGCGAATAAATAAATAAATAAATAAATAAATAAACAAACAAACAAATAAACAAATAAATAAATGTTTTTTAAAACAGAGAACATTATAGACCCGTGTTACTTGTGAATAAAGTTGCAAGGATCCCACATGAAAAATAACAAATCAAATCCATTCATGTATTAAAAACATGTCAGGACTGATTATCAGTTATCTCAGGATTGTGAGAATAGGCCCACATCACAAAAATTTACCAGTGGAATCCATCACACTGACTAAGGCAAATGACATATGATCATGTCAGAAGATGTAATAAAATGCTGATAAAATTCAATACTCACTCAGAATTTTAAGAATTTGTGAGAAGCTACAGAAAACACCATACTTAAAGGCTGAATCTTTGAAAGCAATACTGTGAAAGTCAGGAGTAAGACAAGGTTTCTCCAGTCACTGCTATTATTCATTAGTTAACTGGTGTCTTGGCCAAAGAAATGAGACTAAATAAATAGATAAATAAATAAGTGAATAAGTAAATAAATAGATTAGAAAATGAGAATTAAATTACCATCTTAAGATCAATTTTTTAAAATCTGCAGATAAATTACAAGAACCAATAAAACAGTGAGCAAGGACTCCAGCAAACAACTGATACTTTTCTAACTTCAAATCCAGTGATTTTTCCATTATGAGGTACTGTTTGTACAATGTGGCAATGGTAGAAATAGCAGTTTTGAAATGTGATTTTTTAAAAATGTATGTTTTTATTGATTTCAGAGAGGAAGGGAGAGGGGGAGAGAGACAGAACCATCAATGATAAGAGGGAATCACTGATTGGCTGCCTCCTTCATGCCCCCTACTGGGGATTGAGCCCACAATCAGGGCATGTGCCCTTGACCAGAATTGAATTCAGGACCTTTCAGTCCACAGGCCAAACCAGCTAGGGCTTGAAATGTGATTTTGATTCCTGATATTCTTAACAAACAGAATAAAGTTGGAAAGGAGGTCTTTTGTATAAACGGACCCAGTGGTGGGTTGGAGAACATGTTTCATTTTAATTCAAACAATTTCACTTTTGCGTTTCATGTAATGGCTTTCCTTGTCCTAGAAATGATTAAGCTAAGACTTTTGGGAAGATACGGAGAGAAGCTGTCTTAAGACGGTAAGAGGCCTGAGTGGGGTGGAATGAGATCAGTAAAATATCCTTAAGCTACCCCACCAAGGCATTTAGAAAGAGAAACAACAACCACACAAAAATTCTCTGTGAAAACAAAAAATTGCCTTTGAAAAATAAAGTGTATTAGCAGCATTTGTTAGTTATTTATTCTTTCTTTGGGCCCACAGGGCTCACAGGGCTCCATTCACTCTTGGTTCTCTCCTACCTAAGGCTTCTCATTCTCCTATGCTCAGTGTTGGGAATCTCTCCCATCAATAAACGTCGAAAAGTTCCCGGGTTCGGTTCTTAAACTTACTCATTTTTTATCCCTATATTTTAATCGATTTCATTCAGTCTCTTGATTTGAAATACCCAATTTTATTTCTAACTCTGATCTTTCTTAAATTCTAGTCCTGTATATCCATCCTACTCATCATCTCCATTTGAATATTTAACGAGCATCTAAAGCTTGACATGTACCAAATCAAGCCCTTGCTTCCTATCCTCTACTTTCTCCACCTTCTTCTGCATCACAGTAAATGCTGGCTCTAGTCCAGCGGTTCTCAATCTGTGGGTCCGACCCCTTTGGCGGTCAAACGACCCTTTCACAGGAGTCGCCTAAGACCATCCTGCATATCAGATATTTACATTACAATTCATAACAATAGCAACATTACAGTGATGAAGTAGCAACGAAAATAATTTTATGGTTGGGGGTCACAACATGAGGAACTGTGTTTAAAGTGCCAGAAGGTTGAGAACCACTGCTAGTCATTAAGTTTTTCATGCCAAAGAATTAAAATTATCTTTGATTCTACTTTCTCATATGCCATATCCATTCATCCACAAATTCTATTGTCTCTTTCTTGGAAAATGCCTAGAACCCAACCACTTTTTATCACCTTTACCAACCGTCACCACTATCATTACTTGCCAGCACGATACGATTACAACAGCTATCTAACTAGTCTCTTTGCTTCCACCTTGGTCCCGTATATTCTGTTCTTCACAGGCGACTACAATGATACTTTTAAGTATATATATATTTGATTTCAGAGAGGGAGAGAGAGGTAGAAACATCAGTGATGAGAGAGAATCACTGACCGGCTGCCTCCTGCATGCCCCCAACTGGGGATCCAGCCCGCAACCAGGACATGTGGCCTTGACCAGAATCTAACCTGAGACCCTTCAGTCCACAGGCTGACACTCTATCCACTCAGCCAAAGCAGCTAAGGCTAGAATGATACTTTTTTTTTTTTAATAAATTTTATTGATTTTTTACAGAGAGGAAGGGAGAGAGATAGAGAGTTAGAAACATCGATGAGAGAGAAAGATCGATCAGCTGCCTCCTGCACATCTCCTACTGGGGATGTGCCCGCAACCCAGGTACATGCCCTTGACCGGAATCGAACCCGGGACCCTTCGGTCCGCAGGCTGACGCTCTATCCACTGAGCCAAACCGGTTTCGGCTAGAATGATACTTTTAACACATAAATCAGATCAAGTTATTTCTTTGCTTGCCATTCATTTCCCATATCTCTGAGGATAAAACGCAAAGTCCTTGCCAACGCCTCTAAGACCCTACATGATGGTTCTTGGCTACCTTACTGGTGTCCTCTCCTACTTCTTTCCTCCTGGCCTGCTCCACATCTGTCACATTAACCTCCTCACTGCCCTGAACATGTCAAGCACACTCCCACAGCAAGGCGTTTGCACTAGAGAAAAGCTCTTCCCCCAGATATCCACACAGCTCTCTCTGCCTTAAGATTTACTCTGTGTTACCTATTAGAGATGACTTCCTTGTCCTCTCAACAAAACATTACTCTCTGAAATTTCACTCTCTATCCACTTACCCTGCTTTATTATTGTTTTTCCACAGGATCTAACACATTAAAGACTAAGGGAGTCGGGAGAACCAAGATGGCGGCATAGGTTAACGCCGGAGTTTGCTGCTTTGAACAACTACTTCAAAAGTGAAACTAAAAGACGGAATGGACATCACCCAGAACCACAGGAACGCTGGCTGAGTGGAAGTCCTACAACTAGGAGGAAAGAGAAACGCATACGGACACTCAGAGGAGGCGCAGTGCTGAAGTCAAATTCTGAGGTGCGGAGTGCGCAGAGCGGGCTGGCGGCGGAGGGCGCGGTTGGCGTTTTCAATCGGGAGGGAGTCGCAGACTCTGAGCTCCAGATACAGGTGAGTCTTTAAGGACCCAGACTCAAACGGGAGAAGCAGGACTGTCTGGCTTCGGTCAGAGCGAGTGCAGCTTTCTCTCCCAGCTTTGCAGCGGGTGCTGGGACTCAGAGAGGCAGAGCCCCTGGGGACAGGACTGAGAGCCGCCATAACTGCTCTCTCCGGCCCACCCTGTTGATCCTGTGCGACCCGCCCCGCCCAAGCCCTGCACAGAGGCATTTGCCAGATAGCCTCAGGCAAAGGCTAGATTAGCACCTCCCTAGAGGACAGAAGTTCTCTCACTGCTGACACAGCTGATTCTCATAGCCACTTGGCCTGGAGGTTAAACCCTCCCTGGCATTAGCTACAACAATCAAGGTTTAACTATAAGACTGCGAACAAAGACCACTAGGGGGTGCACCAAGGAAGCATAACAAAATGCGGAGACAAAGAAACAGGACAAAATTGTCAATGGAAGATATAGAGTTCAGAACCACACTTTTAAGGTCTCTCAAGAACTGTTTAGAAGCCGCCGATAAACTTAATGAGATCTACAAGAAAACTAATGAGACCCTTGATGTTATATTGGGGAACCAACTAGAAATTAAGCATACACGGACTGAAATAACGAATATTATACAGACTCCTGACAGCAGACCAGAGGAGCGCAAGAATCAAGTCAATAATTTGAAATGCGAGGAAGCAAAAAACACCCAACCGGAAAAGCAAAATGAAAAAAGAATCCAAAAATGTGAGGATAGTGTAAGGAGCCTCTGGGACAGCTTCAAGCGTACCAACATCAGAATTATAGGGGTGCCAGAAGATGAGAGAGAGCAAGATATTGAAAACCTATTTGAAGAAATAATGACAGAAAACTTCCCCCACCTGGTGAAAGAAATGGACTTACAGGTCCAAGAAGCGTGGAGAACCCCAAACAAAAGGAATCCAAAGAGGACCACACCAAGACACATCATAATTAAAATACCAAGAGCAAAAGATAAAGAGAGAATCTTAAAAACAGCAAGAGAAAGTAACTCAGTTACCTACAAGGGAATACCCATACGACTGTCAGCTGATTTCTCAACAGAAACTTTGCAGGCCAGAAGGGAGTGGCAAGAAATATTCAAAGTGATGAATACCAAGAACCTACAACCAAGATTACTTTATCCAGCAAAGCTATCATTCAGAATTGAAGGTCAGATAAAGAGCTTCACAGATAAGGAAAAGCTAAAGGAGTTCATCACCACCAAACCAGGATTATATGAAATGCTGAAAGGTATCCTTTAAGAAGAGGAAGAAGAAGAAAAAGGTAAAGATACAAATTATGAACAACAAATATGCATCTATCAACAAGTGAATCTAAGAATCAAGTGAATAAATAATCTGATGAACAGAATGAACTGTTGATTATAATAGAATCAGGGACATAGAAAGGGAATGGACTGACTATTCTTGGGGGGGAAAGGGGTGTGGGAGATGTGGGAAGAGACTGGACAAAAATCGTGCACCTATGGATGAGGACAGTGGGTGGGGAGTGAGGGCGGAGGGTGGGGCGGGAACTGGGAGGAGGGGAGTTATGGGGGGGGGGAAGAGGAACAAATGTAATAATCTGAACAATAAAGATTTAATTTAAAAAAATCTGTAAAAAAAAAAAAAAGGACTAAGGGAGATAAGAAGAGGAACTTTGTCTGCTTACTCACTACTCTAGTCTCAGCAACTAAATGCCTGGTACATAGCAGATCCTTAATGCATGTGTTGAATAAATGAATGAGTGTTCTGAGCAATACAAGTTGAGTAGTTATGAATGATACCCAGCATTTTCTTCTTTTTATTTGAAGAGGAAAATTGGGAGTAAAAAAGGAATGGGGTTTCTTAGGACCTCAAGACTCCATCTTCTGTGAGATTCATACAGTGGCAGAGCAGAATATGAGGAAAGATTCAGCAATTCTACAGAGGCGAGAGAGAATTTATAAAGAATAGAATGCTTGGATGACATGATATTATACATAGAAAACCCCAAAGACCAACATAAAACTACTAGACTTAGTAAATGAATTCAGCAATGTAACGGGATACAAAATTAATACCCAGAAATCTATGGCCTTTTTATACACCAATAGTGAACTTACAGAAAGAGAAACAACAACAACAAAAAATCCCATTTACCATTGCACCAAAAAATTAAGATACCTAGGAATAAACTTAACTAAGGAGGTAAAAGACCTGTACTCAAAAAACTATAGGACGTTGAAAAAAGAGATAGAGGAAGACATAAACCAATGGAAGAACATACCGTATTCATGGATTGGTAGAATCAGCATCATTAAAATGTTCATACTATCCAAAGCAATTTATAGATTCAATGAAATCCCCATTAAAATACCAAAGGCATATTTCACAGACCTAGAACAAACTCTCCAAAAATCCATCTGGAATAAAAAAAGACCCCGATTAGCCACAGTAATCCTGAGAAAGAAGAACAAAGTTGGAGGGATCACAATACCAGATATCAAGCTATGTTACAAAGCCACAGTTCTCAAAACTGCCCGGTACTAGCACAAGAACAGACATATGGACCAATGGAATAGAACAGAGAACCCAGAAATAGACCCAAGCCATTATATTCAATTAATATTTGACAAAGGAGGCAAGAGCATACAATGGAGTCAAGACAGTCTTTTTAATAAATGGTGCTGGGAAATTCGGTCAGATACATGCAAGAAAATTAAACTAGATCACCAACTTACACCATACACAAAAACAAACTCAAAATGGTTAAAGGACTTAAATGTAAGATGGGAAACCATAAAAAATCTTAGAAGTTTCCATAGGCAGCAAAATATCAGACATCTGTCATAGCAATATCTTTACCGATACAGCTCCTAGGGCAATGGAAACTAAGGAGAAAATAAACAAGTGGGACTACATCAAAATAAAAAGCTTCTGGCCCTAACCGGTTTGGCTCAGTGGATAGAGCGTCGGCATGCAGACTGAAGGGTCCCAGGTTCGATTCCGGTCAAGGGCATGTACCTTGGTTTCGGGCACATCCCCAGTAGGGAGTGTGCAGAAGGCAGCTGATCGATGTTTCTCTCTCATCAATGTTTCTAACTCTCTATTCCTCTCCCCTCCTCTCTGTAAAAAATCAATAAAATATATTTAAAAAAATAAAAAGCTTCTGCACAGCAAAAGAAACCATCAACAAAACAAGAAAGCTCACTGCATAGGAGAACATATTTGCCAATGTTATCTCCAATAAGGGTTTAATCTCCAAAATTTACAGATAATTCATACAATTTAACTAAAGGAAGATAAACAATCCAATCAAAAAATGGGCAAAGGACCTAAGTAGATACTTTTCAAAAGCAGACATACAGAAAGCCAAGAGACATATGAAAACATGTTCAAAGTCACTAATCATCTGAGAAATGCAAATCAAAACAACAATGCGGTTCCATCTCACACCTGTTAGAATGGCTATCATCAACAAATCAACAAACTAGTGCTGGCGAGGATGTGGACAAAAAGGAACCCTCGTGCGCTACTGGTGGGAATGCAGACTGGTGCAGCCACTTGGGGAAAATAGTATGGAGTGTCCTCAAAAAGTTAAAAATGAAACTTTCATTTGACCCAGTGATCCCACTTCTAGGAATATATCCCAAGAAAACAGAAACACCAATCAGAAAGGATATATGCACCCCTATGTTCATAGCAGCACAGTTTACCATAGCTAAGATTTGGAGCCGAAACCGGTTTGGCTCAGTGGATAGAGCGTCGGCCTGCGGACTGAAGGGTCCCAGGTTCGATTCTGGTCAAAGGGCATGTACCTGGGTTGCAGGCACATCCCCAGTAGGAGATGTGCAGGAGGCAGCTGACCAATGTTTCTCTCTCATCGATGTTTCTAACTCTCTATCCCTCTCCCTTCCTCTCTGTAAAAAATCAATAAAATATATTAAAAAAAAAAAAGATTTGGAAACAGCCTAAGTGCCAATCAGCAGATGAGTGGATTAGAAAACTGTGGTACAGCCACACAATGTAAAAAAGAATGAAATCTTACCATTTGCAACAGCATGGATGGAACTGGAGAGCATTATGCTAAATGAAATAAGCCAGTTGGAGAAAGATAAATATCACAGATCTCACTCATATGTGGGATATAATGATCAACATAAACTGATGAACAAAAATAGATCCAGAGAGAATGTAACACTGAACAGACTGTCCAACCTCAGAGAGAAGGCAGGGGAGGGGGCGGTTAGAGACCAACCAAAGGACTTGTATGCATGTATATTAGCATAACCAATGGACACAGACACTGGGGCGTTGGGGCTTGTCCTCAGGGGTAAGAGTGGTGGGGAGGCGGGGTCAATTGGGGAAAAAGGAAACATATGTAATACTTTAAACAATAACAATAAAAAAAGAACAGAATGCTGGTATATTTCAAGGAGAAAATCTGTGTCATCTCAAAGTGAGAAATGGTTGTTGCTTTAAACCAGGGGCTGTATAAGGAAGGCCCACAAAATCATTTGGTCTGGCCCTGCCAAAACATTAGGGGTAAGTTAATTAAATGTTTGACCAAATATAGCAGGCTAATGTTTAAGTTGATCATTTTGTATGGCCCGAAAATGATGTTATAAATATCCAAATGGTCCTTGGTAGAAAAAATGTTCCCCACCCCTGCTTTAAAACATAATAGCATTGTTACAACTTGCCTAATTTTAAAAATACCTTGTCCAGTAGTTATTTCTTTTTCAAAGCAACTATAATTAAGGTATGTTGTGCAGAAGTGGGCATATAGCAATCGCAGCAGTCATTTTTCTTATGTTATTTTTGCACTCAATCATTATTTACATTTTTCTTCGTAAAATAACCAAGTATGACATTAAAGTGTGAAATAGAGAACTTTAAATTCGAAGCTGACAAAATATGAGAACATTTTGATGCCTTTCTTACTAATATATTTCAAACAAAATTTGACAGAAGTTTTGGACATCTTCAGGAGAACGTTGTACATCTGCTTTCAACTAATTCTGAAATACTTATATTAGTGTAAAAAATGTACCTGGGCCCACCGGCTGTGTCTCAGTGGTTGAGCATTGAGCAATGAGCCAGGAGGTTACGGTTCTATTCCTGGTCAGGGCAGACACCTCAGTTGCAGGCCCGACCCCAGGGTGGAGCGAGCAGGAGGAAGCCTATCAACGATTCTCTCTATCAATGATTCTCTCTCATCATTGATATTTCTATCTCTCCCCTTTTTTCCTCTCTGAAGTCAATTAAATATATATATAATTTTTTTTTTAAAGAAAAAAATGTCCCTGGGAAGGCCCAAAACTGCTTAGTCAAGACGGTCATTTTCTTCTGCATTATTTGGCTATGAGTAATTGGCTAGGGTTTTCTAAAACTTTTCATAATATTATTATTAGACCTCACATCTCTATTGCACCTTCCAGTTTCTATGCGCCTTCTCTCACATCCTCTTCTCTCTCTCTCTCTCTCTCTCTCTCTCTCTCTCTCTCTCGGTCTCACCAATCATGCTGCATGTCTTTAGGGGAAGGGGACTCTGGAAAGGAAGGTTACCCTTTTAATAAGCCCAAAACAGTGCCTGATGTGACTATACCCAACACACTGACCCAAACACCCAAAGCGCTATCTCAAATACAGTGGTGGAAAGCATAGGACCAGATCCTGGTGCTCCTCATTTGTCATAAACACAACTTATATCATACACTGTGTTTATCCTATATAATAAAAGGCTAATATGCAAATTGTTCCCTTGACCAGGAGTTCAACCAGGGGGCAGGGCCGGCTGGTCAACTGCCCGAGACCCCTGCCCCGGCCCCGGTCAGCCCCACCCCCAATCGCCCCCCCCCCCCCAATCCCATCAGGGGTGGGGTGGCCAGCCAACCCCCCACGTCCCCTCCCCCTAGCTGGCCCGGCCCAATCGCCCCGATCCAGTCCAGCCAGCCGGACCCCACCCATGCACAAATTCGTGTACCGGGCCTCTAGTATTTTAACGAACTATAGAAATGATCCCTGAAAGTATAGTCTTTCTAGTATTTTAAATAAAGAGCATTTAGAATGCTCTTTATTTAGGAATATTATAGATTTCTAGAATTATAAAGCTGAAGCCACTTACAGATACTCTCTGACCCATTAATATTGCCTTGGGGAGTTTTGAGAAAAATACAATGCCCAGGCCCCACTCCATACCAACTGAATTTGAATCTCAAGGGACAGAACCAAGGAGGCACCTCTGGTTTTAAAGCCACAAGTGATTCCAACAGGATTGAGAAAGATCTCTTGGTTAAAAATAAATAAATAAATAAATAAATAAATAAATAAATAAATAAATAAATAATACAATAAATAAATAAACAAAACACAAAAACAAGACAGGACCTACTATTTCAGAGTCTCGGAGGGAATAAAGTGGGGGAATCTATATGTTATTAAAAATACCCAGATGATTCTTTTGGAAACTTACATTTGAGAAGCAGTACTTTAATTTCTTTTTTTTTTTTTTAATATATTTTATTGATATTTTACAGAGAGGAAGGGAGAGAGACAGAGAGTTAGAAACATCGATGATAGAGAAACATCGATCAGCTGCCTCCTGCACATCTCCCACTGGGGATGTGCCCGCAACCCAGGTACATGCCCTCGACCGGAATCGAACCTGGGACCTTTCAGTCCGCAGGCCGACGCTCTATCCACTGAGCCAAACCGGTTTCAGCGAGAAGCAGTACTTTAATTTCAATTGGACATTTTTATAGCTTTTGAATGCTTTCATTTGTTGAATATTTTAGGTTTCATCTGTTCAACTGCTAAATATACCAAATGGTATGTTTAGTATGAATTCATTAGAGAATATTTACATGTAGATATGCATAGGAAAAGCACCTGGAAGGATGATGGATCAATATAGATAGATAAACACTGTCTCTGGGTAGGAGGTATATGGATGATCTTTGGTTCCCCAGCCCCTTCTATTTTATTTCTATCTCATTTTCTTTCTTTCTCTATTTAAAGAAGGGTCTTCCCCTTTCTGAAGAACAGGGTGTGGTAACAGTGAACTTCAAGACCACGTAGTGTTTACCAATTCCAGCATGTCCAGCATGTCATAATTTCAAGAGTTTCATCAAAAGGTTGATGACACTTGGGGACTCAACAGGGTTGAGTCACACATGTAGTCATCTGCATCTGGGAATGGCTAAAGGCCTGTCCCCAAACCTGAATAGGATACATTAAACTGATTGCTCCTGCCAGACAGCTAAAAGGCATCTTAATCTACATGTTGTTGCCTCCTACTGGCCAAACACCTGAACAGCAGCAGGCTAATTCTCCCATTCTGACAACAGACTCGGACTCCGTACCAAACCCTGACCCTTTGAAGTGTATATCTCTGCCTCGCCTCAGGACAATTTGTGTTAATAAAAAGCATGGGGTCCTGGGGAGGAGGAGAGAACCTAAGACCTTAGACTTTAAGACAGTGGTTCTCAACCTTCCTAATGCCGCGACCCTTTAATACAGTTCCTCATGTTGTGGTGACCCCCAACCATAAAATTATTTCCGTTGCTACTTCATAACTGTAATTTTGCTACTGTTATGAATCGTAATGTAAATATCTGATATGCAGGATGTATTTTCATTGTTACAAATTGAATGTAATTAAAGCATAGTGATTAATCACAAAAACAATATGTAATTATATATGTGTTTTCCGATGGTCTTAGGCAACCCCTGTGAAAGGGTCGTTCGACCCCCAAATGGGTCGCAACCCATAGGTTGAGAGCCGCTGCTTTAAGATCTTAGAACTTAGCTCCTTTAGCTAAGCTCCTCTGAACCCCAATGCCTTTCAAAATTATCTTTGGTCTCCAGACTCTTTATTAGTCTCTGGATTCATCTATGCACAGCCCCTTCTCCAGATTCCTGAACCCTTCTTGATGTTGGGATAAGAGCACCAACAATACTGTTCTGTCGGTCAGGGACTTCATACTACCCACTAGCTCACTCGCCCATTTAATAGCATGAACTGCATAGGTAACAATGGTGTTTGGAGAACCATCGTATATGATTCTTGTATGTATTACGTTGTGATGCCTAGCAACTGTTTTTACTCCAGCAAAATTATTCTCTTGTATTATATATATATATATCCTATCTAATAAAAGAGAAAAATGGTAATTGGCGTACGACGATACCCTTTCATTGGCTAATCAGGGCTATATGCAAATTAACTGCCAACTAAGATTGGCAGTTAACTGCCAACAAGATGGTGGTTAATTTGCATATGTAGGCACAATGCAGGGAGGCGAAAGGGAAAGCAGGAAGAAGCCCCCTGCCACTGACAGTGATCGAAAACCCAGGGGGGAGCTAAGAGCTGGGGGCAGGGCAAAGGCGGCACTGGGGCCGCCTTTGCCCTGCCCCCTAGCCATGACCGGAGAATCAGGTGCCTTTGCCTCCCTGGCCAGTGATAGAAGGAAGTAGGGGTGGAGCCAGCGATGGGAGCTAGGCACGGTCGAAGCTGGCAGTCCCGGGAGCTAGGGGTTCCTTGCCTGGGCCTAAAGCAGAGCCCACGATCGCGGGGCTGCTGCAGCTGCGGGTCCCCGCTGCCCGGGCCGGACACCTCAGCCAGAGGCGTTAGGCCTGGGCAAGGGCGGAGCCTGCAACCGCGAGGAGCTGGGGGTCCCCTGCCCAGGACTGACACCTCTGCCGGAGGCCTCAGGCCTGGTCAAGGGGCCGATCCGGTGATTGGTGATCGGAGGGTGATGAGGGTCAACTCCTCTGGCCGAGGCATCAGGCCTGGGCGGGGGGCTGAGCTGGGGATTGGGGGGATATGATGGTCCCCTTGCCCAGGCCTGAAGCCTGGGTCAGAGGCGTCAGGCTTGGGCGGGGGGTGGAGCAAGCGATCAGAGGGAGATGGGGGTCCCCTGCCCAGGCATGATTCCTGGGCCAGAGGCCTCAGGCCTAATGGGGGGCCAGAGCCAGTGATCAGGGGGAGACGGGGGTCCCCTGTCCAAGCCTGACACCTCTGGCGGAGGCGTCAGGCCTGGGCAAGGGGCCGATCAGGCAATCGGAGGGTGATGGGGGTCTATGCCTCTGGCGGAGGTGTCAGGCCTGGGCAAGGGGCCGATCCTGCGATTGGAGGGTGATGGGGGTCAACGCCTGAGGGCTCCCAGTATGTGAGAGGGGGCAGGCTGGGCTGAGGGACACTCCCCTCCCCACACACACCCAGTGCACAAATTTCGTGCACCGGGCCCCTAAAATATATATATATATATATATATATATATATATATATATATATATATATATATACACACACATTTATTTTTATGAATTTCAGAGAGGAAGGGAGAGGGTGAGAGATAGAAACATCAATGATGAGAGAGAATCATTGATTGGCTGCCTCCTACATGCCCCCTACTGGGATTGAGCCCACAACTTGGGCATGTGCCCTGACCTGGAATTGAACCTGAGACTCTCTGTCCACTGAGCCAAAACTGGGTAGGGCACAGAGTAATTTTAATGTAGGATCTGCTACTGCAAGTCATCTCACTCCTATGGTTCATAATTTCTTCAGGTGTAAATTTAGAATAAAACTGCCTTCTCATGCCTATGTCATGGGTTATTGTGGGAGCAAAACTATCAATGGGTATGAAAGCAGGTTGTAACTCTAAAGGGCTATTCTAGAGCAGTGATGGCGACCCTTTTGAGCTCGGTGTGTCAGCATTTTGAAAAACCCTAACTTAACTCTGGTGCCGTGTCACATATAGAAATTTTTTGATATTTGTAACCATAGTAAAACAAAGACATATTTTTGATATTTGTTTTATATATTTAAATGCCATTTAACAAAGAAAAATCAACCAAAAAAATGAGTTCGCGTTTCCCCTCTGACACGTGTGTCACAGGTTCGCCATCACTGTTCCAGAGTGACTACAAAGCATATGGAGTGGCAGAGAAGGGCATAGTCCTGTGCAGGGTTTTTGCAGGTTGCATTGGGTTTGGGCATTTACCCAGATGTCTAGAGCTCAAAGCTGGTCCTAACCCAGTTTCACAAGTTCTGAAATATAAAAAGCAGGACAGACAGAGGAGACCAGAGGAGTCCCAAGCACCCCAGGCTTTGTACCCATAGCTGTGGGACCTCCACCAATCCCAATGGACTGGAAAATTTGGCCTTGGGCAAGGTGACTTTAATGTTCCACTCCTCAGTTTCCTCGTTTGGGAAGTGGAGATAATCATAGTTCTTAGTCCAGGTGATTGTAAGTATTAAATGAGATAATATATATTAAAATACCATAAGGACTACCTTCTAAAAAGCCCTAGTAAAATTAGCTAATATATAAATATATTTTAATCCTCTGTCAAGGATATGTTTTTTTTCTTTTTCTTTTTACTTTTTACAATTTTTTTAAATTGTTTTATTGCTTAAAGTATTACAAAGAGTATTACATATGTCTACTTTTATTCCCCACCCTTGACAATCTCCTGGCCTCCCCTACCCCCCAGTGTCTTGTGTCCATTGGTTATGCTTATATGCATGCATACAAGTCCTTCAGTTGATCTCTTACCCCCCCCCCCAACCCTCCCCAGCCTTCCTGCTGTAGTTTGACAGTCTGTTCGAGGCAGCTCTGCCTCTGTATCTATTTTTGTTCATAAGTTTATAATGGTCTTTATTATCCATAAATGAGTGAGATCATGTGGTATTTTTCCTTCATTGACTGGCTTATTTCACTTAGCATAATGCTCTCCAGTTCCATCCATGCTGTTGCCAATGGTAAGAATTCCTTCTTTTTTACAGCAGCATAGTATTCCATCATGTAGATCAGGGGTCCTCAAACTTTTTAAACAGGGGGCAAGTTCACTGTCCCTCAGACCGTTGGAGGGCCGGACTATAGTTTAAAAAAAAACTATGAACAAATTCCTATGTACACTGCACATATCTTATTTTGAAGTAAAAAAACAAAATGGGAACAAATACATTATTTGTATTTGCATGTGGCCCGTGGGCCGTAGTTTGAGGACCCCTGGTGTAGAAAACTGTAGTACCACAGTTTTCTAATCCATTCATCTACTGATGGGCACTTAGGCTGTTTCCAGATCTTAGCTATGGTGAATTGTGCTGCTATGAACATAGGGGTGCATATATCCTTTCTGACTGGTGTTTCTGTTTTCTTGGGATATATTCTTAGAAGTGGGATCACGGGGTCAAATTTGAGTTCCATTTTTAGATTTTTTGAGGAAACTCCATACTGTCTTCCATAGTGGCTGCACCAGTCTGCATTCCCACCAGCAGTGCACGAGTGTTCCTTTTTTTCCACATCCTCTCCAGCACTTGCCGTTTGTTGATGATAGCCATTCTGACAGGTGTGAGATGGTACCTCATTGTTGTTTTGATTTGCATTTCTTGGATGATTAGTGACTTCAAGCATGTTTTCATGTCTCTTGGCTTTCTGAATGTCCTCTTTTGAAAAGTGTCTATTTTGAAAAGTGTCCTCTTTTGAAAAGTGCCCATTTTTTTTATTGAATTGTTTATCTTCCTTCTGTTAAGTTGTATGAGTTCCCTATAAATGTTGGAGATTAAACCCTTATCAGTGATAACATTGGTAAATATGTTCTCCCATGCAGTGGGCTTTCTTGTTGTTTTGTTGATGGTTTCTTCTGCTGTGCAGAAGCTTTTTATTTTGATGTAGTCCCATTTGTTTATTTTCTCTTTAGTTTCCAATGCTCTAGGAGCTGTATCAGTAAAGAAATTGCTTCGGCATATGTCTGAGATTTTGTTGCCTTTGGATTCTTCTAGTATTTTTATGGTTTCCCATCATACATTTAAGTCCTTTACCCATTTTGAGATTATTTTTGTGTATGGTGTAAGTTGGTGGTCTAGTTTCATTTTTTTGCATGTATCTGTCCAATTTTCCCAACACTATTTATTGAAGAAACTATCTTGACTCCAATGTATGTTCTTGCCATCATATCCAGGTGTTTTTCTTAGTTAGTCATCATCTATCTCTGTCAGGGCCAGCCTGACAGGGTTGAGCCGGGCTGAGGCAGGGAGGTGGGAATTGAGAAAAGAAAGAAAGACAGGAAAGCAGGGTCGGGAGGACCCCAGTTCTCTTGATGAACTGAAGCGAGTTTATTAGCTATACAATCCTATTTATACACAACACACTGAATAGGAGGTCTGTCAAGAGGAATGTATTCTTTGTTCCTCTTACTCTCTAAGGGAGAGATACAGCAGAAGGACAAGTTCTCAGTACAGCATATCTCAGTAAATAGTTCCAGACTTCTTGGCAAGCTATGAAAGGCTGTTCTCATTCTACAAATGTTACTCCCATTCTACTGATAATCGCCATCCAAACAAGTCTGGGAAAACTGTGTGGGTAAGGGTCCCAGCCTTGCTAGCCCCTGCAGGTGCAAGGACCTTGCCAGCTTACATCTGGCCCCCAACAGATCCCCCTTCTTTGTTTTTTAGGCGAAGTTCATGTTTCAGTGTCCGACAGTTTTTTATGAGTACATGTCAGCAGTAATATTTCAGTTCTGGATGGTGGACAAATGGTGGCAATGTAGGTTCGACCCTCTCTGGTTTGGTCCTGGGCAACCTGCAGTGATGCACAGCTGCTGACTGCTAGCATGATAAAGCGTTGTCACCCTCTTCATTTCTGGACTGCTTCTCTTCTTGTTGTCTCACGGAGCCACTGCTATTCTGTGGCTGGAGCAGTCCTGATAATTCCTCTCTGTTGCAGGAATCCACATGGTCTTGGAGTTGTTTTCTGAAAATATACAAATGTATTCTCGACCAAAGGTTAATAAAGGAATCATATCTATAATTTAGACTTGGGATTCTTTTAATTTTTGTCCAAATGATTTTCCTTTGGCTTATTTTGACACCACGTATGTTTTTCATGGGTGTCTTGCTATTAGCATTATAAATGAAAAAATTAATTTTCAAGTAAAAATATTAAAGCAATTAAGGCATTTACTTAAAAGTTTATTATTCCACTATCCCCCCATTTTTTATTTATTAATATTAGGAGGTTTTTTGGAAATTTTATAATGTAGTCTTGATAACTTTTAATTTTAATTTTTTTGTATAAAAATATGATTGTTTTAGGTTTATTGTGTGTTAAGCAATTTATCCATGAAATGAAAATTTTGGTTAATACTTTTTGAATAATTACTTATATTAATTAGTAAAATTTAATTAATCTGAAAACTTGACTACTATTTTACTGTTAAATTTAATAATTTAATAACAATCTTAGTTTACACTGTAAATATTAATGGAAAGGATTATTTTGCATCCTTGAGAAGGCCCTGAGCATCCTGGTGTTAAGCTGGATTTAGATATAGGGTAGCTGCTGTTAGCCAAGTCTCTGTTATCTGGGTACCGATTTCGGCTGGCCTAAGTCTCTTTCTGTTATCTGGGTCCCGATTTGAGCTGGGCATGGGAAGCGCAGCAGCCATGGGGGCAGGAGACCTCCCTCAGAAGGGGCGAGTGTTCAAGCCCCTGCATAGTTGGGGTGGTGAGGATTTCTGCCCCACCTCTGTTGACCCCCAAGTTCTCCCCTGCGTCCCCCTGTGACTGTGCCTGTCTTAGGTTGCCCCTCCCAGAGGGGTCTTACCCGTCGTTGACTAACCAGCCATCCTCCGGAGCCAAGCAGGGTGATGTGAGGTTTAGTTTTGTCTCCTTGGTAGCATATGCCCCTGTGGCCTCCATGCCCAGTAACTGCCTTGTGATCCCCTCACCAGCTGGCGGGGCCCTGGCATTGATCATGGGAAACCCAGATTTCTTCTCCAAAGAGGGCCCAGCTTACGCCATTGGGCAAGAGACAGATCCATGGTACCAGCCACCATGAGGCTTTAACCTCAGTATGAACAGAGAGCTTAGGTAACAGCTGTGGGCAATTGGAAGAGAGACCCCCTTTGGTAAAAAGAGTCAAGAGAGGTCAATATAGAATGCCTAAGTGCCTTCCCAGGGGGCCTTCCACACAGTGGAAGGGATAAAATCCTTTTATGTTCTTATTAAATTCCTGCCAAACAATTAGTTTGTAAGCTTGTTTGGAATAAATGTTAATATGCTGTTGTAAAATATTAAAAATTATTAATGATCTTTTTGTTATTTTAAATTATATTTTAAAATTCTACTGCTGTATTTTAAGAAATATAAAATAAGATAACTTGTTTTTCCCTTTCTTAGAGGCAAAAATTTAAAATATATATTTATTAATATTTATCTGATAAAGCTTTCTATGTGATTTCAAGTATATTAAATTGGCTCTATTAAAAAATTCTTTAAGAAAAGAGAATAAACTTTTGAAAACATTTCAGGGCCCATGAAATGTCCTAAAGTCATTCCTTGATTATAGTTTTGAAATCTAACTTAAAAAACTATTAAATATATATGTGTATATATAATTTAAAGATTATATACATTTTATAATTATTAAGAGATATCAATTAAATTAAAACTGATCTTTGTATTTAAAAATTTTGGTTGGGATTATAGAATTTATTCTCTTTTTTCAATTAGATAAATGTTGAAATTTTATTATAATTATATGATTTCTTCCAATTTATGTAACCAGAACTTTAAACTCTTAGCTGGCAAGTTAAATATTTAGTATTTCTTAATTAGTAACATTTTTAAGAATAAACTTCAAAAATACATGACATAATCAATAGATTTAATTCTGTCTACTAGATTTTTTGTGAGGGAAATTTAGATTAATATTTTATTTGTTATTTCAGAATATTTAATTCAATTTAGCAAGCTCCTAAATCTTGGGGTACCATTGACTGAAAACAGGTAACCATTAAAATGAAAATTAGTTACATTCTTTCTTCTAAGGATGGGAAACTGAGAGGCAAGCCTCTCTTTAAAAATTGTCACTGGCAGGAAATTTTTGGCCTACCTGCTCTGTTGGGGGAAGAGAGGCTAGCCCTTCCTCTATTAGAAATTGCTTTGGGAAGCCAACCTTAAATAGAGGGCGTAGCCTCTTTTACCTGGGCTACTTAGATTTTTATAATTAATATATTTTAATAATTCTTGAGATTTAAATCCAATTTATTATTTTAAGGCATATTCTTTAGTAAATTCTTTTAACAGAGACAATTTTACTGACTTTCCTTTTTGGCCTTGAAATTAACTTTTTAATATTCTTTATTAGTATTTAAAAACTGTTCTTTATTATGGAAATGCCAATCCTGCTGCTAGAATCTAGCCAGCATCTTTTTTTCTTTGGGTTAAATTTCCCATTTTTCTTAGGAAATAATCAGTCTTGGGTTTTATTTTTGTATATTTGTAAAGAGATTTTAGCTCAAAACTCTATCTAAATGTCCAAAATCAGACAATGCGCGCCTTAGTTCCAAGCCAGTTTTTACACGTGTACAGAAATCCCAGACGGATTTTTAAATTTCAGACCCGGTGGCATTTGCTGTAGCTGTATCGGAAATGCAAGGAAATCATCATTTCTTCTCTATGTGGGAGGTTTTAATCTAATGATATTTTGTTTATTTCAGTAGGCAAGGGCAGCACCCAGGGCAGACAGAATGTCTTATTTCTATGGATCCAAGGTCCAGCCTGGCACTTCCGGGGGTTGCTCAGAATAGCTCTTGTATCTGTTTTGCTCTCTGGGGCGGGCTGGGTGCTGTGCAGCCTGCTGGGCTTGAGACGGCACAGGGGCAGGAGGGTAAATAGACAATGCCCCTGTTATTTTCCGTGGCTGGGCTGGCCCCTTTTGGTAGTTTCCCGACTGGTGTTGAGGCAAAGAATTTCCCTGGATATCTGTCTTAGATTTACACTCATTTGCCAAATGTTTTCCTTTTTTACATTTACGGCATAGTCCAGGTTCTTTGGGACCTCTGCTATTTCCTTTATTAACCCCTTTATTAGAAGGACACTGTTTTGCCATGTGTCCTGTTCCTCCACAAGTGTAACACTTGTATGTTTGACTTTTCCTAGGAACTGGTGCCGCACAAGGCAGCGGAGAGTGGCGGGAACGGCCCCCGCGGCTTCTCTTTTTCTTGCCAAGAAGCTTTAATAATTCTAAAAAGTGTTCTAACACATCCTCTATATCACTACCCTCTTCAGTTCCAGCAGAAAAACATTCTTCCTCCTCTTCTGCCTGAACAATACCTGTATTATCATCACGACAAAGAGCAGCAGCTTTCTCAAAATCCTCCTCATCTTGAGGAGTTAAATTATCTTTAAAAGTTACATTATTTCTTTTTAATATACTGTCTTTTTTAGACTCCTGTTTTGTGCTATCACTCTGCTTCTCCTTTTTTTCTGGCTTAAGAGATGGTTGATTATGGTCATGCCTGGGATCTAAATAATCCCGTATTAAATTCCATAAGAAAATGTAGACCTCCTGAATGAATTTAAAAAATTTTTCTATTTGCTTTTTATTAACCTTAGTTCCTCTACTATTGAACATAAACTTTAACATTTTTCCCATAAAGGGCATTTTCTCTAGATTCTAATTGCCCCATGCTTTACTCCCGATTACCAAAAAATTGCTCCTCCCTTACCTTAACGAGTGCACTCTTTATCCGGAGGAGATCCTCACGTAGTCTCTCCAAGCCCAACGGAGTTCCTCACCATCTTTTTCCCAGTTCCTCAGTCCCTGTTCAGGCGCCAGATCTGTCAGGGCCAGCCTGACAGGGTTGAGCCGGGCTGAGGCAGGGAGGTGGGAATTGAGAAAAGAAAGAAAGACAGGAAAGCAGGGTCGGGAAGACCCCAGTTCTCTTGATGAACTGAAGCGAGTTTATTAGCTATACAATCCTATTTATACACAACACACTGAATAGGAGGTCTGTCAAGAGGAATGTATTCTTTGTTCCTCTTACTCTCTAAGGGAGAGATACAGCAGAAGGACAAGTTCTCAGTACAGCATATCTCAGTAAATAGTTCCAGACTTCTTGGCAAGCTATGAAAGGCTGTTCTCATTCTACAAATGTTACTCCCATTCTACTGATAATCGCCATCCAAACAAGTCTGGGAAAACTGTGTGGGTAAGGGTCCCAGCCTTGCTAGCCCCTGCAGGTACAAGGACCTTGCCAGCTTACATCTGGCCCCCAACATATCTCTATAGCTATACAATATTCATCCAAATTAGATCCATATACAATTCTGCCAGTAGAATTATCAGGGAGATATTTGTCTAAGGTGGGTCCTTTATAATAGATATAGTCAGAAAAAAAAATGTACCAAAGCTTATATTGATAGTAGAAGACCAATGTGTGGCTAACAAAGCATTAATTTCACTATCATACCGGATAATCAGAACATCATTGTGCAGTAGGTGGGAAAGATTAGCAGGTATCCAAGTTAAATTTTTCATATCTAATAAGGGAGGAGGTCTGGGGAGGCAGATATTGTTTCCACTAGGAAACCATAAGGATGATAATAATAATATGAAAATCATTTTATGTACATTCAATCAATAACAATCAGATGATATAAAAACAAGGTTCAAGCAATATCAGTTTGTGAGCATACAGGCCATGTTGACGTTGTCTTGGGATAGCTGTCTGCCTCCGTGGTCAGCGACTTCTCATCCTTGAAGGGTCTCAGCTGTTTCTCGTCCTTGAAAAGTCTTTGATCTCCACTGCAGACGGAGATGGGTGTCAGAGATGGGAGTAGACATCCATTCAGTCAGGTGCCTTTTTAAAATGAGAAATGTGAATCCATGAGCTAATTCCTTTAAGTTTAGCTGCACACGAGTTAGTTAGTAATACCTGGTAAGGTCCCCTCCAACGAGGTTGGAGAGAGTCTTTTATTTGGTGTCTATTCCAATACACCAAATCTCCTGGTTGTAAGCCATGATCTTTGAAATCTTCGTCTCCTGGGAGCGCACTGTGAAATGAATCTGTTACCAATTTGTTAGTTCCTACAATGCAGAATGTCTGCTCTTTACTTTTCCTTATATTTGGGAAACAAATGATTTAAAACTCAACAATATTTTAAACAGTCATAAGAATAATTATCCTCAATTCATTTAGTCCCATAGTTATTTTTGTTTATCCTGATTATTTGCCAGTAGTGTTTGAATTCAGTTATTCCTTGAAGTTCTATAAATCTTCATCCAGTTCAAAAAATAAGCCTGCAATTTAGATTAAGTCAGAGTCCTTTAAATGGATTTTTCTAAACATATAATATACCTACAAATGCATCAGAATACAGCTGTCCACGAATGACAAAATTTAAAAGTGGCATGGTTATAGATTTGATAAAAAAACTTTGCTTTTCTATAAAATATAACATTCCAAGACAGCAATTTCTTGATAAGTAACAATGCCTATAAAATGACATAGAGAATATAAAATTTGTATACCTTTGGATTCAATTATAATTTTGGCATATAAAGAATAAATAATATGTAAGATTTTGAAATGAGGCACATGGCTTATTGCAAGCAGTGTATTCGGCATTGAAAAGAATTCATAAACTCCCAATCTGTGAAACGCAAATACCCCAAGCATCACTGGCAGACACCCCCACAGGGATCCTGAGTCTTGGCTGCCCAGTCCCTGACAGGACACATGCTACCCCCCTGAGAGTTTCCTGTTTGAACTTGGCTCTGAATCTCTGCGAGTTCCTTTTGGAGGCAGATGCCTCAACAACCCATGTGACCTGTTCCTTGCTCTTGATTGGAGCTCAAGCGCATGGTCTTTCCCGATTGGCTAATTCAAAGGGAGGGGTTGGCCTTTGCTGTTTCAAGATGGCGGCCCCCAGGGGAGCGGCAAGCCATGTGGCCAACATGGGGGCTGTCTACCCCGTTTCAAAAAAAAAGACAGCCAACATTATACTGCAAACAAACAGAAATCTCACCAGCTGTTTCTGGTGGCTGAACCCTGAGAGGGAGAGTAAGAAGAGACCCCAAGATTAAGAATTCTTGGCAGCTGCTGGGATGTTCTTGCAATCTCTCTCACGCTTTCAACCCCACCACACACAACTAGGCTTCCCCAAAGCGGAACTTGCCTCCTCTTTAAACAAATTAAACAACAACAAAGAGACACAAAAACATCAACACTTTTATACAGACGCACAGAACACACTAAAAGTTTACACCAGAGAATGTCCAGCACTAAAAATTACCAAAGTAGTGTCTTTTGTCCCTGGTTAGGGAACTGCCTCTCTTAGAATTTCACTATATTCCCAATGGACTATTTAAAAAACAAACAAATAAACAAAAAAATGGGCTGAGGTCGTTTCTAGTTGCCTCTACCTCCCTTTGTCTGGGGGAATCGTTTATAAAGATAAATCAGAGGCACGCTTCCTATGGGGAAAACTGGGTGTAGACATTTATTAACTTCAGAATAGTTCTGAGACAGTCTCTAAAATTTTTTATTGATTTCCATCTTATTAGAAGAAATTTTTTTCTATGCTTTTCTTTAGAAGCTTCTAATTTCCAAATCAAAATATGCTTCCCATATACTCATTCAGTTTAATTTCATAGCCGGCATTTTCTAAATTCTGCATGCAGAATATTAACATAGGTTCCCCAAACAAACTGCATTTTTGGCCATTTCTCAGTTAATATTTTCTAGTTAAATTTTCCCATTTCTGTAAAGTACTTGCAAGTAAAGGCTTCATATCAGGAGGGCTTCATATTGGGAGCTTCTGGCCTTGGAGGCACAATTTTCCATCTTAATTTTTTTTATTTTGGCTATCTGTAGTCTGAGGAAACTTTCTAGACATGTTGTGCAGTGGGTCAAATGTGGCCTCAGTTTCTCTCCCGGCTGTCTAAAACCACAGGAAAGGTTTAGGGCCCGGGCAGACCAAGCCTTATGGTGGCCCCTAGATGAGCCATTTAGTTAATTACAGTTGCGTCAGGACTTCCCTATGGGGCTCCAGCATTTCTGACACCTCCACAAAAATTCTTAGTCACGTAAGGACACCCCAGAATCGAACTATTCTAAAAAGAAATGTTGCCCCTTTATCTTTGGAGCTGGATGAGTTCAGCTCATTTATACGGCGAAGGTTATTTTTGCTCAGACTCAGCAATTTCAATTGAAAAGCCAAAATCAAAACCAGCCACCCATCTCTTTTTTCCTCCAGTCCCACCTTAGCCTGGGTTCTGTCAACCCTTAAGCGGGGTTCTATCAACCCTGGTTCCACCTCGAGGATTTTAAAACAGCTCAAATAAAGTCAGACCCTCTACCAAAGGAAGGGAAGGTCCTGGATCCAAGAGACAACCCACCCAAGTTCACCTGGTACGGCAGGGAGCCGGCGGGGCTCAGTGGGTCCCTTGCTGGATCCTAGCACCGAGTCCCAGTCCACAAGGTAGTCCTGGGTGAGCTTCTTTGGAATCCTGCCACGACTACGCCAAATAATGTTAACATAAAAAACCATTGAAACCTGTAAAGAATTTTTTGTGAGTTTATTTGAGCCAAACTGTTGACATACGCCGGGGAAGCAGAACCTCAACGAATTGAGATAGTGCTCCAGTGAATGGCGGGGTTACATCTGTATTTATACATTTGCAGTCAAAGGAGGGACATAGGTGGGTTACATGAAATTCATTGGTGATAGATTAAGGAGGAGAAATAAAGCAAAGCAGGGAAACCCCTTGGATTGGATAAAAAGTAAAATGATGGACACATACTTAGGTGGGTGCAGGATCAATTAATATGACGATGAAGGAATTTGTGGTCTCTGTCCTGGCTCCCAGCACATTTGGTTGTGCTCCAGGGGCTCCAGAAAAAAGGAAGTTACAAGTTACCCAGACATTTCAAGGGTATGTTATCTTAGAGGCAAAAAGGCAAATGGGCTCACTAAGTATCAAAGTTGATCTTGTCAGTGAAGATACTGGCCTAGGACATAACTGCCCACCATAACTGCTTTTAGTTAAAGTTTAATTTCAGACCATCCTTTGTGGTTACTTTAGGTCTCTGAGTTTGCAAGACTGCCATGCAGGCGTCCCCTGAGCTTGTCAGGTCAGCATGTGGCCCCTTTTATCCACACATCACAGAATTTATCCTCTTTTTCAATTAGACCATTCAGCAATATATTTTGGGTTTTTTTTCGTTTGTTTTTAAAAATATATATATTTTATTGATTTTTTACAGAGAGGAAGGGAGAGAGATAGAGAGTTAGAAACATCGATGAGAGAGAAGATCGATCAGCTGTCTCCTGCACACCTCCTACTGGGGATGTACCTGCAACCAAGGTACATGCTCTTGACCGGAATCAAACCTGGGACCTTTCAGTCTGCAGGCCGATGCTCTATCCACTGAGCCAAACCAGTTACGGCAGCAATATATTTTGAATTCCTAATTTTTTTCAGAGAAAACACCAGATTTTACTAAAAATAAATTTCTCTACTTTAGGCATTTAGTTACTACCACAACTATAATTTCTCCCAATGTAATTTAACTAAAACTTTAAACTCTCAGCTGGCAAGTTAAATATTTAGCATTTCTTTAGATTAATAACACTTTAAAAATTTTAAGAATAAACTTTAAAAATGCAAGACACAATCAATAGATTTAATTCTGTCCTCTAGATTTTTCATGAGGCAAATTTAGATTATTAAAAAATTTTTATAATTTGATTTAGTAAACTTTAGTTTTCAGTTTCAAGTGGCTCTGGAAAACCACATTTGAGACTTGCAAAGCAGGTTCAGGCCTACCTGATCCTTTCAGATGTAAATTGACCACATTCTTTCTTTAAGAATTTGCTAGAGGCGGGAAGCAACTAGCCCTTTCCTCTGTTAGAAAAGCATTGCTGGCTTTTTTAATTAACAAAGGGCCAGTTTTTTACTGGGCTAGTTAGATTTTTATAATTAATATATTTCAATAATTCTTGAGATTCAAATACAATTATTATTTTAAGGCATTTACTTTGGCAAATTTTTGTAACAGAGACAATTTTACTGAATTTCTTTGAGGCTTTAAGATTAACTTTGGAACAGGCTTCATTAACATTTCAAAAATCACTTTATTATGGAAAAATACCAATCTTGTTGCTAGAACCAGACTGCATTTCTTCCCTGGGTCAAATTCGCCATCTTTCTGAGGAAATAATCAGTCTTGGGTTTTATTTTGTACCATCACAAAGAGAGATTTAAGCCTAGCTTAAGACTTTATTAAAATCCAAAATCGGACTGCCTGCACATTTTGTCCCAAGCTAGTTTTTCTCTTTATGAGCACAGAAATCCCAGACAAATCTCTAAATTTTGTAAAACTTTTCAATTACAAGAAGGAGACTTTAAATTAGAATACTTGGAGAGGGGGCTCCATATTGGATAGCCATGTGCTCCCTTCTTCCCATCCTGCCTGCTTTTCATAAGTTATTTGAGCATTCAGCCTGCGGTTTGTGTGGGCTTGCTCCTGGCATTTCTATGATAGGAAAAGCAAGCCTTTCTTCTACTGCCATGTCCTTTAATCCTTCACTGATAGCTTTTTGCACAGGTGATTCTATTAACGGTGAATTAAACATTTCAGGATTAGGACATGGAGGTGGAGGGAGCCATGAAGACCATTCCTCCCATTTTTTCTTTTCTTTCTGCTCCTCTTTAGGAGCAGAGGGTGCAAGGGGAGGAGATTTATCCTCCTTGGCCTCTCTTAAAGGCTCTAGCAAATGAAATACCGTGTTCCACTGTTACAGAAAAACCGGACCAGAACCAAACAGCGCTCTGAGAGTTTGGAGTTACTGAAGTATGGTAGCAACCATTTCAGGTGGAAACTGTAGTTTAACTCTAACCCTGTTGTTTGGCTTAACAATATAAAAGTTACTTTGATTTTCTAAATTGTATAAGTCATCCCATTCGATTGAATGCCTTATCGATTGAATGACTATTCCATTGATTGTTATCATACTGGTCTTAGAGAGCACATTCTACTGTACCTGGAAACAGGACAGCACAATTACCCTAAATTGTTTTAGTGGCCACAGGTGGTGCGTTCCAGCTGCCTCAGTGGTCCCGAGACCAGAACAGCACAATTACTCTAAATTGTCCTGACAACTCAGTTGTCGGGAGACCCGAGGGCTCTAGATAATGTGTTTATATCAACTCAGTGATCCGGAGACCCAAAACTGTAATTTAGATAACATGCCTAAGTTTAACCCAGGTTACCCAAGGGCTCTAGATAATGTATTTCTGTCAATTCAGTGACCTCGAGACCCGAAACTGTAATTAACATGCTTAATTCTGCTTCTGTAATTTGCTTTTTTGTGAGCCAGGTGCCACATTCCAAACCCTGGGATGTAATCAATACCTTTGTGATTTTTGCCTATATAAGTCTGGTTTTGCCACGATCTTATTGCTATGAGATTTGGGAATGACCCCTCATAGTCCCGGATTGCAATAAATGTGACTCTTTAATTCGACTTCTTGAGGCGTCCTTCTGTGATTCGCGGGGTACATTACAACATTATACTTTATTCACCGCGGCGGGCTCAGGGAAATGAATCCAAATCTAAGCAAAACTACAAGCAGAAACTTCCCTTTTTATAGAAGAGCCAGCCCTTTGTGTGCTTGCTGGCGGCGGCCTTGAAAACTATACAGTTCTATCCAATTAAAAAATGCACCTGGCATGGCATTGGGTGTATCTAGTCTCTGGCCTACAAGGTCAGATAGCTAAGTTTATCCCCCTCACTATTCAAGCAGGCTAGAAAGCAAAGTTACTTTTTCAGAATAAGAGGCCGTCTAAAGAATAGCAGAGAATTCCAAACAGTAGTTTTACAGAATAGGGGTTTTCCTTCACACCACAAGGGAAAACAGTTTGGAGGCAAATTTTTTCCCTGCTGCCGACTTTTTTTCAAGTTCTGAGTAACTTTTTGGCAAAAATTCAAGATCTAATGTACCTTCTTCAAGAAACCAAGGGTTATGTTCTATAATAACATGCAAAAATTATAAGAGATTACCTTCTGAAACTTTAATTTCTTAGGATGCAAACCAAAAGCCTTCAATAAAGTTTCTTACTTTTTTAAAGCCGAATCCTGCCCCATTAGCCTGGCTAAAGAAAATGTTCCCACCCTATTTACAGATAGCGACTTCTGCAGTTGAATGTGGGCTTTTGTGTGCGGTGAAATATTTCCCCGCCTATACGGTGAATCCTTTCCCACCTTTCTGGTGAATCTTCGTTTTTTTTCCGCTCTAGGCGACGTCTTCTCTTCCAGATTTCCCGTTATGGAAATGTTTGTTCCCCCCACGTCCCGCGTGGCTCAGGGTTCAGGATCTGGAAGAGGTCCACATGCAAATGAAAGAAACAAGAGAAGAAATAATAATTTGGAAATATTGGGGGGCCAGGCGGGCAAGTCCAACTCAAGGAGAAGGACTTCCACTGGTGCTCAGGCCACACCAACCTTTCATTGGTTTGGGATCCACCCTGGCCCTTAGGCAGGCAATTTCCAGTAACAGGCAAACGAGCCCCTTAGCAAGGATTTACATAATAGTAAATGGGGAAGTTGATTCAGCTACCATTGTCTGGACTAACAGTGGGTACATAGCTCAGACCTTTGCCAGGGCTTCAAGGGTCACCAGCCTTCCGGGTTCCTTGTCCACACCCCTCTGAGAGAGAAAATAATGGATGACTTCCCACATGCAAGTACCCAGAATACTTTTTTAAAAGGACATATAGGCATGAGTGGGGGGGTCTGGGAGGTAATGGAGGGATAAGGACACATGTGTAATACCTTAATCAATAAAAAAATTTTTTATAAAAAAGACATATAGAATCTGACTGCCTCCCATTTACCTACCTTTTATTTTGAATAATAATAATTCAACCTTGAATGCCATCTAAGGCTATGGTCTTGCCCCATCCCCAGTGGTCCACTCTGTTCAGCAAGACACATGCTGACACTGAGACTTCCTAGGAATGAGCCTTCCTAGCACTGTGGGACTCTATTATCCAACCAAAGTTTGGTCATCAATGCATCCTTTGGGTTGATTTATGACCAAAAGGGGGATGTGTGGGAGAGAAAAGGCCACCTGCTGACCTGACTAACTCAGGAAGGCCTGCATGACAACCTTCAAGAGACCTCAAATAACTACAAAGTGTTACCGGGAACCACCCCCCTCCCCTGTTTGGCTCGGTCTGCCTGTCGCCATGTCCAATAATGAAGGCAGGGTTGAATTATATTAGGTATTTATTGAGAAGGCTGCCAGGTGGGGTTGCTAGGAACATCCACAAACAGAAACAGAAATCCAGGATGCGGCCCAAAAGGTTACCTATAATTGTGCACTGGTTAGATGGAAAAGAGGACATGGGATGTGGCTCACCTAAGAAGACAGGGCGCTTACAAGCATCAAACCCTGCCTCCCAGCAAGGTACAAGGGACAGGATTATAAAGGGGAAGGGGCTGGGGTGAGGCATGCAGGCCTGGGGGTCCACAGATGTCAGCTATTATAGTCATCAGGTGATGAGATGATGCTTTTATACCTGGTGGGTTGGCCTGACTATGCTTGCCGGTTCTGCTTGCTGCATTCATAGCTGAGTCACCTCTTCAATTGCTTTACACAGGCCTTGAAAAGGAAACTTTAAGAAAAATTAACCCCCTATTCACATGAGTATCTGTGTTCTAAGATTTAAAATAATATGATTACTTTTCAGATTAATTCAGCTGCTCTATCTATCCTATATAATAAAAGGTTAACATCCAAATTGTCCCCTCGGGCCGGAGCTCAATCAACCAGGAACTCAACCGGGAGCTCAATTGCTCACTATGACGTGTGCTGACCACCAAAGGGCAGCACAGAACAAAGAGAGGTCCCGGCCGGCAGTCACTAGGAGCCCTACCCATGCATGAATTTTGTGCATTGGGCCTCTAGTTAGATTATAAGTCCATCCTATCAAAAGGATGAACTAAAATTAAAACTGCCATTGTGGTCTCAGATGTAAAGAAGAGAAAACTATGTGACTTCCCGTTTCTCAAGGCCCCACCCATACGCTAGAGTGAAAGGAAGTCCTTTCTTCTAACTCCACGCTCGCACTGAAGACCTTCCTGGCTGCAGTGTTCAGGAAGCTCTGGAGAGAAGATGTCCTCCGAAGGGTTGAAGTGGTGTCTGGTTCTACAGCTTCTACTGCCTTATTGCTTCTCGGAGACCAGCATCCCAGGTATTTTCCACAGATTGTCTGCCTATAATTGTGCACTGGTTGGATGGAAAAGAGGACATGGGAAGTGGTTCAGCCTGAGTTCCATCTCTTTTCCCCAGGGGACATGGCAAAAATAGGACCCTAAGAAAGTAAGCCCCTGTGAGGTAGTTTTCAAATTTTGAATAAAAGGAAGTGTTGGCAGCAGTGGGAGGGAACAAGCTGGTGTTAGTTAGGTGGGGTCAGACCGGACCTGCACGGTGTTCAGTGACCTCGGTACTTGAGTTCTGGCTAGGAAAGGATTCAGAGCCAAGACTCAAATTAGAAGAGAACATTTATTTAGAAAATCACGAAGATAGGAAAAAGAATTTGTAGAAGAAATGGGCTTAGGAAACATGTTAAAGAGGTAAATGAAGAGATGAAGGGCCCTCAGAGCTTGGGAGTCAGGAAAGTAATGCCTGGGAGAAGGAGAGAGGGAAGGGAAAGGTGAGCGTGTGCTTGGAGGAGAGGGTACTGGGTTCTCCATCCTAAGGGTTTTAAGGGTGGAGATTTTAGGGGAGGTTCCAGGGGAAGATTTCTTTCCCCTCCCCATTTATTTATTTATTTATTTTTATTGTTCAGATTATTACAGATGTCCCTCTTTCCTGACCCCATAGCTCTCCTCCACCCGGTTCCCACCCCACCCCAGGCCCTCACCACCCCACTGTCCAAGTCCATAGATACTGCATACATGCATATAAGATCTTTGTCCAATCTCTTCCTGCATCCCCCCACATCCCCTTCCCCCCAAGAATTGTCAGTCGGCTCCATTTCCATGCCCCTGATTCTATTACATTCACCAGTTTATTCTGTTTAGATTTTTTTATTCATTTGATTTTTAGATTCACTTGTTGATAGATATGTATTTCTTGTCACTTTGTTGTTTGTAATTTTTTATCTTTACCTTTTTTTTCTTCTTCCTCTTCTTAAAGAATACCTTTCAGCATTTCATATAATACTGGTTTGGTTGTGATGAACTCCTTTAGCTTTTTCTTATCTGTGAAGCTCTTTATCTGACCTTCAATTCTAAATGATAGCTTTGCTGGATAGGGTAATCTTGTTTGTAGGTTCTTGCTATTCATCACTTTGAATATTTCTTGCCATTCCCTTCTGGCCTGCATAGTTTCTGTTGAGAAATCAGCTGACAGTTGTATGAGTACTCCATTGTAGGTAATTGTTTTTCTCTTGCTGCTTTTAAGAGTCTCTCTTTGTCTTTTGCTCTTGACATTTTAATTATGATGTGTCTTGGTGTTGTCCTCTTTGGATTCCTCTTGTTTGGGGTTCACTGCGCTTCCTGGATTGTAAGTCTATTTCTTTCACCAGGTGGGGGAAGTTTTCTGTCATTATTTTTTCAAATAGGTTTTCAATATCTTGCGCTCTCTCTTCTTCTGGCACCCCTATAATTCGGAGGTTGGTTCGCTTAAGTTGTCCCAGAGGCTCCTTACACTACCTTCATATTTTTGGATTCTTTTTTTCTTTTTGCTTTTCCAGTTGGGTGTTTTTTGCTTCCTCGTATTTCAAATCTTTGACTTGATTTTTGGGATCCTCTAGTCTACTGTTGAATCTCTGTATATTATTCTTTATTTCAGTCAGTGTATGCTTAACTTCTGATTGGTCCTTTTCCATTTTTTTTGGCATTCTCACTAAGATCCTTGAAGGTCTCACTAAGTTCCTTAGAGGTTTCTAGAACATTCTTGAGTAACCTTATACCTGTGGTTTTGAACTCTGTATCCAGTAGTTTGCTTTCTTCCATTTCTTTCATTTGTGACATGTTTCTTTGTCTCCTCATTTTGGCTGTTTTCCTATGCTTGTTTCTATGTATTGGATAGCTGCTAAGTCTCCTTGAGTTGATAGAGTGGCCTTGTGTAGTAGGTGTCCTATAAGGCCCAGTGGCTCAGCCTTCCCAATTAGCTGAGGTGGACACTCTTGGTGCACTCCTTTGCAGGCTGTGTGCACAGTCTTGTCGTAGTTGAGCCTTGATTGCTGTTGGTATCACTGGGAGGAATTGACCTCCAGGCCAATTGGCTGTGAGGGCCAGCTTCATCTACAATGGAAGAGCTGCTGTGCAAGAGACACCCTTATGGGGCAGGACTTGCTTCAGTGGGGTTTTGGTGCTCACTGAGTCTTCCCCTGGAGTGTGCCACTTATGGATGTGAAGAGTTGTAATCTGGTATGGTCTCACACTGACCACTGGGTACACTGGCTCTTGGATCTCCAAGGAGGTGCAAAGTTAGCCACTGCCTGGGACCACCCAGCAGGAACTACAGAGAGATCTGCAAATTCTTCCTCTTTGTATTGGGTGCCCAGATGAGGCCCAGCTGTGAAGCAAGGCAGGCTGCTGTTGGTGCCAGCCTTGGGCCTTGTTTTGATAGCTTTAGGGCTCCCTGACCCAGCTGCAGCTTGTTTGCCAGGTTTTAGATTGAGAAAGGACAGGCCCTTCATATGCAAAAGCCGCTGCACACAGCTTGGGTGAGGTTTAAAATTGGGTAGAGTGGGGTCTCAGGGAATCACCAGGGTGGAGCAAACAGCAATAGCTGCCAGTCATCCCTGCACCAGGGGGGTCCCAGCACAGGAACAATGACCATTGGGAGCACCTCTGTCTGGAAGAAAGCCTCCCCCAAGTTCCTGCCCCAATGCCAGACAGTCCAGTTACTCCCCGTATGTGTCTGGGTCCCCCAGAGTCTCGCCCAGCACTTGAGCTCAGAGCAAGCAGGAGCTTGTACCTCCCTCCCAATTACAAAAGTGGCACAGCCAGGTGCCAGCCCATTCCACCCCTCCACACCTCCTACCAGTCTCAATGTGCTTTCTTCTTTACCTCTCTATTTGTAGTACTTTCATGTCTCCAGCTTTCCCATGGTTCTGGATGATAGTTGCTATGTATTTTAGTTGTAATTTTGATGTGGTTGTGGGAGGCAGCAAGTGCAGGTGTTTACCTATGTCTCCATCTTGGTTCTGCCTAAAACCCAGGGGAAATTTTCAGTAAACTATCCAGCAGCTTTTCATGTGTGTCCTTTCAGGGTTGTGGTCTCCATTGACTGATGGGTCAGCAACAGGGCTGGGGGCCATTAGTCAATGCAACTGTTCCTGAGGTCTGCCGTGGCATTGATAGTCTTGTTTTGCTGCTTTTTCGGCCTGGAGATAAAATTCCACTGAGGCCTAAATGTCGTCTCTAAGGAAGAAAGGTCAGGGCGTCCAAACCACATGACCAGCGATATGTTAGGGGAAGAAAGATCACGCTGGGGATGAGGTCTCACCCTACGATATATTCAGCAGCTTTCTACCATGGCAAATGAGAGATTACAGCAGAAACTCTGAGCATAAATCTCTGTCAACCAAGAATAATTTTAGGCTGTAATGGAGAACAAAACAGTATTTATTTGAACAAAAGATTGTAACCCGAGAGAAGCAGATTCAGGGAGCAAGCCAAAACTGTGGTCCACCAGGACAAAGGAGCAACTGTCTTTTATGCTGAAAGATCCCTTCCACATTCCCATTCAGATGACCTCATTGGTGTTGACCATAACATTTCAGACTGGTCCATTAAGGTTGAAACTGGGAGAGGTTGAAACAATAATTAGGTCACATATTAAATCTAGGTTTTGTATTATGGGCTTTTAGCACAGTGACGCCATTTGGGCAGCCTATGGTTTAACACTACCCTCACGTAATCTTGCTCTAACCAACTGAGCTACTTTTACTTCCTGAAATAAATGTTACTTTTTTTCCCCTCCAGGCATTTGATATTATTTTTTATTTTCTCCTCTGGTTGGAACACTCATTATTTCAAGATTTCATCTTTCTCTAACGAATTTCTACTTATAATGATTCCTACTCACACGTTCCACAGAAGCCATTCCTGACCCCCAAATTGAAGCATGTTGTCCCTTTTACGTGCCCCCTTAGCATTCCATATTTTCTTTTTCCTAACACTTACTATCAGTAGTAAAAATCATCTTATTAATTGTCTGTATCCACTGGAATGCAAGTTCCTTAAGGAAAGGAGCTATATCTCCCTTGTCGCCCTGTCCACTGGCTCCTTCCCTTGACCTATCACAGATTAGGTTTGTTTGTTTGTTTATTTATTTGTTTGTTTGTTTGTTTATAGTTAGTCCTCACCTGAGTACACTTTTTCCATTGGTTTTATTTTTTATTTTTTTAAAATATATTTTATTGATTTTTTACAGAGAGGAAGGGAGAGGGATAGAGAGTTAGAAACATTGATGAGAGCGAAACATCCATCAGCTGCCTCCTGCACACCTCCTACTGGGGATGTGCCCACAACCAAGGTAAATGCTCTTGACCAGAATCGAACCTGGGACCCTTCAGTCCACAGGCTGACGCTCTATCCACTGAGCCAAACCGGTTAGGGCTCTCTTGATTTTAGAGAGAGTGGAAGAGAGAGGAAAAGAGAGGGAGAGAGGCAGAGAGAAACACGGATATGAGAGAGACACAAAGATTGGTTGCCTCCCTCATGCACCCTGACGGGGGCTGGGGATTGAGCCTTCAACCCAGATATGTGTCCTAGACAGAGAATTGAACCAAGACCCTCTGGTGTGCGGGCCAAAGCTCTAACCACTTAGCTTTGCTAGCCAGGGTTCCTCTTTAAATAAAATTAAAAACAAACATTCAAAAACTCTCTTTACTTTTCATGCCCCTTTACATAATTCCCTACCATTTTCCTTCCCATTCACACTAATATGTCTTAAAAGAGTTGTTCAGGCCTTGACCCATGGTAATCTGACTTATTGAATTCTTTTGACTTCCCATCTCAGGAAATGGTACTCTGTTTATCTTGTCACTCATGACACAAATCTTCAGTCTTGAGATCTACTGCCAAATAACTTCCCAAAAAAGTTTGTAGAGGTTTGTAAATAGTTGATCTTATCAGAGAGCCCCAATTTCATATCAATATTTTAAACATGCACCTCTTTCCATATTAGAAGTTTTACTAGAGATCATGTGACTTGTTTTTAGAGTAATCAGAACTTCGTCTTTAGAACATCTTCCTTTTTCCTGAATAGACTCTTTTGCATAAAATTATGACTTCCTTTCATCTAATCCCCCTCCCCATTTAAATTCTGCTTTTTTGATGAACAAGAATCATGGATAAGCACAGCAAATATCTGATTTATTTTCTATTGTAAACTACAAGTAAGTAAACACAGTTACTTTATCCTAAGCATCCAGACACATACCCAACTACTTCCTCCTATTAGAATTAAATCAAAATAGTAGCTTTCCTTAAAGTTGTTTCTCCTACCTTTTATTTTATTTCTTATTTTTTAAAAATGTATCTTCATCTGGAAACAGCCTAAGTGCCCATCAGTAGATGAATGGATTAGAAAACTGTGGTACATCTACACGATGGAATACTATGCTGCTGTAAAAAGGAAGGAACTCTTACCATTTGCAACGTCATGGATGGAACTGGAGAGCATTATGCTAAGTGAAATAAGCCAGTCAATAAAGGAAAAATACCACATGATCTCACTCATTCATGGACAATAGAGACCATTATAAACTTTTGAACAATAATAGATACAGAGGCAGAGCTGCCTCAAACAGATTGTCAAACTGCAGCGGGAAGGCCGGGGAGGGTTGGGGGGCAGGAGGTAGTGGGGTAAGAGATCAACTAAAGGACTTGTATGCATGCATATAAGCATAACCAATGGACAGAAGACACTGGGTGATAGGGGAGGCTAGGGGACTGTCTAGGGCGGGGGGATAAAATGGATACATATGTAATACCCTTTGTAATACTTTAAGCAATAAAAAAAATAAATAAATAAATAAAAAAATAAATGCAGACCAGATATTAGAACAGGGGGTGTCTCCCAGATTTTCCAATTCACTAAGGGTGATTTTTAAAATATACTTATACCTTTAAACCGAAAAAAAATAAAAATAAAAAAAAAAATAAAAATGTATCTTCACCCTGACCGGTTTGGCTCAGTGGATAGAGTGTCGACCTGCGGACTCAAGGGTCCCAGGTTCGATTCTGGTCAAGGGCATGTACCTTGGTTGCGGGAACATCCCCAGTGGGGGGTATGCAGGAGGCAGCTGATCGATGTTTCTCTCTCATCGATAAAATCAAAAAAATATATTTTTAAAAAATGTATCTTCATTGTTGAAACTATTGCAGATATCCCCTCTTTTCCCCCATTGACCCCTTCTAGACTACACCTGCCCCCTGCCCCAGGTCTTCACCACACCATTGTCTGTGTCCATGGGTGATGCATATATCTCCTACCTTTTAAAATAAGGAATTGGTAGGAAGGCAAATTAACATTTTGTCAATTTACTTTAAAAATTGAAAAATACATAAATATACTCTACATGAGTAAATGTCAATCTATCTGAATTTATTAGACAATCCTCCATTAGCTGACTAAACTAACACCTTGATGCCCAAAACTGTATTACAATGTATCTGCATTAATTTTGCAATCTCTATTAGTACAATTAATCCATCTTTCTTCTTCAATTTGTGAATGGATTATAGAATTCTTTTAGAAAAATAGAATGCCTTTTATCCCTTCTTTTATGGTCCATCAACCCTTATTTCTAGTGTTTCTACCTTCAGGTTTATGTTGCTTTTCCAGGCCACTCATTCATTAGAACCATGCGGGGTGGTGGCGTGTGGGCAGTGAGGAGAGGAGGAGGCTGGGAGGCTGGGAACCTGATCAGCCCTGATTGCTGGCCAGGCCTAGGGACCTCACACGTGCATGAATTTCATGCACCAGGCCTCTAGTGTGTGTGTGTGTGTGTGTGTGTATATATATATATATATATATATATATATATATATATATATATATATATATATATGATGTTGAGCAATATGATTCTGGTTCTGTGTGACAGTATATGAGATCAGAGTCACATAGGTCTTATTCCCGCTTTCCTCTACCATTAGCTTTTTTCTACTGTTCTTCCTCAACCTGTGCAGTCATGTGCTACATGTTGAGATGTGTTGTTAGGCAACTTCATCATTGTGTGAACAACATGGAGTGCACTTACACAAACCTAGATGGCACGGCCTATTGCTCCTACGCCACAAACCTATACAGCATGTTACGGTACTGCAACACATCTAAATATAAAAATGGCAGAGTAAAAATATGGTATAAAAGATAGAAAATGGTACACCTGTCTAGGGCACTTGCCACGAATGGAGCTTGCAGGACTGCAAGCTGCTCTGGGTGAGTCAGTGAGTGAGTGGTTAAGTGAATGTGAAGACCTCGGACATTACTGCATACTACTGTAGACTTTATAAAAACTGTACCATTAGGCTACACTAAATTTATAAAACAACCTGAGATTCAATTTAGCACAAAATAATATGATGTGATCAATATATATGATATGAGGCTGTTGCAAGTATAGCACAGCATATTGTTTTACAGGAAACTTTTTTGTTTTGTTAATCCTCACCTGAGGATATCTTTCCATTGATTTTTTTAGAGAGAGTGGAAGGGAGACAGAGAGAGACATTGGGAAACATTGATGTGAGATAGACACATGGATTGATTGCCTTCACACACAACCTGACAAGGGCCAGGGATTGAGCCTGCAACCAAGGTACATGCTGTTGACTGGAATCAAACCCAGGACACTTTAGTTCACAAGCTGACACTCTTTTCACTGAGCCAAACCAGCTAGGGCTACAGGAGATTTTTTATAAGTAGAGAGAATACATGATAAAATAATGATAAAAATAAGGTATAATAATACATAAACAAGTAATCTTCACTTATTATTATCAAGAATTATGTACTGTATATAATTGTATGTGCTATACTTTCATACACCTGGCAGAGCAGTAGGCATGTTTACATCAGCATCACCACAAACATGTGAGTAATGGGTTATACTACAACATTTAGATGGCTATGTCTCAGTAGTAGATAGAAATTTTTCCCATTATAATCTTACTAGAGGCCCAGTGCACAAAAATTCATGCACAGGTAGGGTCCTTAGCAGCTGCCAGCTGCTGGCCAGGGCCTTCCTTTGTTCTGCACAGCCCCCTGGTCGTCAGCACACATCACAGAGATCGGTTGAGCTCCCAGTCAGTTGAACTCCTGCCTGAGGGGACAATTTGCATATTAGGCTTTTATATATATAGATGGGACCACTGCTGTATATGCAGTGCATCATTGACTGAAGTCAATGAATGTATATATGTACAGTATTTAGTTCTCCCCACCTACAAAAAGAGTCAACAGACCTCCTTTTACCTTGCATCTTGTAGGTATCATTTTTTCTTTCTCCAATTTAACCACCTGAGTTTTTACAGCTGAGGTTTATACAATTTGGGGTACCTTCCAAAAAAACCGTATGTACAAATAAGAATAAAAATAAATTTAGTTAGAATAAGAAAAGAAATCCCAGTGTATCACAAGTTTTAAAAAGCTTGCAAAGACTACCAGTATCACTAAAGCCAGAAAAATAGCATAAAATTTTTGCTACTGAAATGTGTTCATACTTTTATTATACTTTGCCACTGATTAGCTCTGTCTCCTGTCCACTTTGAACCTTGTTTCTCTCCACACCTACTGCTGGGAAGCTAATCGAACCAGTAGGGAACACAAGCCCAGAGAGGAGATGGCTTGTCATTATTTTATTTGAAAAATCTACTGGGCCAACCTCAGTTTCCTTTTTCTTTATCGTCTGAGTCAGAACTGGATGGATTATAAGCAACATTTCCTGTCCCCAAGCCCACTTCCCAATCTCCAGCTTTCACTGAATTCCTGATCAGGGGTCCAGGCCCCGTGATAAAGACTATAGTCACGGCTGCAAGCAGAAATTCCTTCCTTCTTCCCTTCCCTACCAGCCCAGGCATCTCTGCCTTCTCTAAGTTGGGTCTCACTCTGTCTCATTGGCAGGTCAATCAGCAGATCCAAAATTCGCGCTCTCTGGCAGCAATGTGAGTCTTCGAAGCTCCAATTTGCCTGAGAACTACCAACGTCTTGATTGGTTTTACTCTCCCGACCTGAAAATTTTAGAATGGGAGACCCACCAGCCTAATCCTCACTACTTCGATACTAAGTTTAAGGACAGGGTCACACTTGGTCGTCAAGATGGCGCACTTCACATCTATAATGTCCAGGAAGAAGACAGCAGCACCTACATCCTGAAGATGTTGTTGAAGTCTGGGTTTGAAGAGGAAAGGAGAATCCCACTGAAAGTGTTGGGTGAGTTTGGGGAACCCAAGGGCAAGTCCCCATTCTGGGCCCCTGGATGGGCCAGTGGGAGGCTTCCTGGTATCATGGGGGCTCTTGGGACGAGGAGAGAAAAACCTCAGGACAGGCTTAATTTATTTCTCCTGAAGCCAATGCTACTTGGGAGGGAGCCTGGGCCGGCAGAGCCCAAATTGATAGCCTTGAGACATTTAACACCTCTTCTGATGTTGATGCGCGTAAGACTTGAAGAGAAGAAAAACAATAGAGGTGGTTTCCTCTCTATTCTCTTCATGTTCTCCTGAGATTAGTTCTGAATTCATCTTAATAATATATTTGAACAAAGACTTTATCACACTTAAGGAAAAAGATAGAAGAGATAAAGGATGGAGCAGGATATTAAGGAGAGTTTTTAATCTTTCTGAATGTACGGGCCAACAACGTCTCCTCACAGCTCCAGCTTAACCAGTATACATGGAATAAGGATTAGGACATTATACGTGGAATCAGACATTCCTGGGTTAAAAACTCTGGCCACTTACTAATTATGTGACCTTGGAGAAAGATTTTAACATTGCTGTGCCCATATTAGGTAAGTTTCTTTTGATAGTATTAATGTAAAAAAAAAAAAAAAAAAACACCATTCAAACCTGTAAAGAATTTTTGTGAGTTTATTTGAGCCAAATTGTCGACATTTGCCAGGAAGCAGAATCTCAAGGTATTGAGATAATAATCCAGAGAATGGCAGTTTTTCACCTTGTTTTATACATTACAATCAAAGGAGGAGACGTAAGTGGGTCACATGAAATCCATTGATGATAGATTAGGGCCGTGGTCGGCAAACTGCGGCTCTCGAGCCACATGCAGCTCTTTGGCCCCTTGAGTGTGGCTCTTCCTAAGCCTTAGGAGTACCCTAATTAAGTTAATAACAATGTACCTACCTATACAGTTTAAGTTTAAAAAATTTGGCTTTCAAAAGAAATTTCAATCGTTGTACTGTTGATATTTGGCTCCATTGACTAATGAGTTTGCGGACCACTGGATTAGGGGGTGGGAGAAAGCACAGTGGGGAAGCCTCTGGGATTGGATAAAAAGTAAAATGATACACATGCTTCTTAGGTGGGTGCAGGATAGTTAACAGTCAGCAATTAACTCAATGACAGTGAGGGGATTTGTGATCTCCGCAGAGTGGTGCCTGGGCTTTGAGGGGGTCTAGAAAAAGGGAAATTACATTGACATTCCAAGGATATGTTATCGTAGATGCAAAAAGACAATAGACTCAGTTACCAGAATGTGACGACCCACCATACACTGCTTTTAGTTAACGATTTATTTTCAGGCCATCCTTTGTGGTTCCTTTAGGTCTTTGAGTTTGCAAAACCCCCATACAGCTAGTCAGGTTAGCATGTGGCCTTTTCTTCATACACAATGGCAAGTAAGAGAAACCAATTTGATGTACCTTTAGCAAAAAAAAATGAGAAATTATTTAAGAAACTAGGATTATTTAAATTAATTGAAGGACTTTGGAAGGTTCAAGAAGGGCTGAAGGGGACGAAGACTGAGAACTAAGGCCAGTTCAGAGTCCCCGGCCGCAGGAATCTGTGGACTAGGCCTGTGGTTTCCTGCCATTTACGTGACTTACCTCTCAAAGTCTAGACTTTTTATCTTTCAGTTTCAATCCCAAGGGAGGAAAACTGGTTGTGCTGGGGAAGATGTAGCAGCCTCTTCTCCAAACCACCTCTTTGCCTTTGGACTTCTCTGGGACCAGCAGCTCCCTGACCTGACAGGCCCAGGAACTCGGCGTAGCCAACTACCATGGGCTCTGTGTTAAACCAGCAGTTTGCAGAATAAGCTACACATGGAGGGCTTTTGGAGCGTGAAGGCGGGTGAGGCAGTGGAGTTCATCTTTAAGAAGTCCACCAAAGGCTCTGGCCAGTGTTGCTCAGCTGGTTGGAGTGTCATCCTGTACACCATGTGGTGGCAGGTTCGATTCCCCATTAGGGCATGTACCTAGGTTAGGGGTCGGGTGCATATGTGAGGCAACTAGTTAATGTTCTTCTCTCACATCAATGTTTCTCTTTCTCTTCCTCTCCTCCTTCCTCTCTAAAAATATATATATATATTTTTAAATAATAAAAAAGAATGTCCACCAACTACCTGGAATCTGAGTCACCAGCTCTGGTAGGGTGTCCTGTATTGGGAGTGAGAGGAGGCCAAGAGGGCAGAACATGCAGAAGTGCAGGTCAAAGGGACAGGTGCTCCGACTGTGGAGGTCTAGACCGTCATGCCAAGGAATGCAATCTGCCACCCCAGCCCACAATGGGCCACTTCTGCCAGAGCATCGGCAATATGGTGGCCTCCTGTCCACTGAAGGCCCAGCAGGGCCCGCCTACTTACAGGAGGAAGAGAAAGAGATCCGTAACTCTGATCTGTTCCGAGGCCCAGAATTGAGCCACAGTGTGCGTGGGGGGTCCTTTGGTGATCAGGAAGTGTCAAAGTGCAAGTGGAATGGAGAAAGTGGAAAGAGGGTGGGCAGGGGGCAGCTGGCACTGCTTGTATCTCAGCCTGGAGTCCACAGCATCACCCCCTCTTCCCTCTTGGAGGGTGAGCAGGGAAGGGGGAGGCAAAGGAACTCCAACCACGCTCTATCCAAGTGCATGTGAGGGCTTTGGGGGACCTCCCTCCCTGTGCTCTGTCTGAGTCTTCAGCCCCAGAAGCCCCAGCGTTGAGAGTGACCTGGGTAGGGGAGTGGTTTTTCTTTTAAAGAAGGATATGTAATCATGCTATTTCTTGTGCCAGAGTGAAAACAGATTAAGCAGGAGACCAGGCTGATAGACCCACCCACAAAACACTCCATCCTGTGGGAGGGCATCCCAGGTAAGGCAGGGTTTTTCCTTTCTCTTCACAGCCCACTCTTGGGATAGGGTTCTGAGAACTGTCCCAGGCAATGGGTTGTGATGATGGGCAAAAGCGGTGGTTGGGAAGCCAGTTGCGGACCAGCTACTACTAAGCTCACTCCCATCCCCATTCTGGGCCAATACAACTTTATTTATTTGGTCCTGGTGTCCCACTTTTCCAGGTTGCCAACTGCACATGCTGTGGTGGGTGACCTATCTCGTGCACTTTAACTTTTTTTTTTTGCTACTTTTTAAACTTTCAGGTGTTTTTTGTTTTGTTTTGTTTTTGAGAGAGAGAGAGAGAGAGAAAGAGAGAGAGAGAAACATTGATGTGAGAGAGAAACATTGATTGGACTCCCTCCTACATGTGCCTCCATTGGGAATCCAACCAATGCATGGGACCACGCTCAACCAATTGAGCCACACCGGCCAGGACCACGTTCAGGTTTCTTCTCCAATATTTATTTATTTATTCTCACCTCGGGATATTTTTTCCAATGATTTTTAGTGAGTGGAAAGGAGAGAGAGAGAGCGAAAGAGAAAGAGAGAGACCGATGTGAGAGAGACACATTGATTGGTTGTCTCCCTCGTGCACCTTGGTGGTGGTGGGGATCAAACCTCCAACCCAAGTACATGCCTTTGACTGGGAATCTAACCCAAGACCCTTTGGTGTGTGGGCTGATGTTCTAACCACTGAGAAACACAGGCCAGGGCTTACTTCTTTTTAAGCAAAGTAAGCTTCCTTTATTTTATTATTTTTTAGTTTTTAAAATATATTTTTATTGATTTCAGAGAGAAAGAGAGAGGGAGAGAGAGAGATAGAAACATCAATGATGAGAGAGAATCACTGACTGGCTGCCTCCTGCACACCCCTTACTGGGAATGGAGCCCGCAATCCAGGCATATGTCCTTGACTGACATCAAACCTGGGACCCTCCAGTCCACAGGCCAGCACTCTACCACTGAGCCAAACCAGCCAGGGATTAAATTTTATTTTTTTATTACTGTTTGCATTCAACACTTTCTTGTGTTAATTTCAGGTACAGCCCAGCAGATAGATATTTATATAGGTTAATAAGTGATGTTCCCTCTGATAATTCAAGTGCCCACCTGGCACCATATATAATTATTAACTATATTCCCTATGTTGTAACTACCAATTAGTACTTCTTAATCCATCACTTATTGTCCCCATCCCCAACATCCCCCCTTCCAGCCTCTATCAGTTTCTTCTCTGTATCTATAAGTGTGTTTCTATTTCATTTGCTAATTTATTTTGTTCTTTAGATTCCACATATGTGATATCATATGTTATTTCATATGTGATATCACATCATGTGATCTCTAGATCAGTGATGGCGAACCTATGACATGCATGTCAGAGGTGACACACAAACTCATTTTTTTTTGGTTGATTTTTCTTTGTTAAATGGCATTTAAATATATAAAATAAATATCAAAAATATACATCTTTGTTTTACTATGATTGCAAATATCAAAAAATTTCTATATGTGACACGGCACCAGAGTTAAGTTAGGGTTTTTCAAAATGCTGACACGCCGAGCTCAAAAGGTTCACCATCACTGCTCTAGATCTATCCATGCTGTCACAAATGGTAAGATTTCATTCCATTTTATGGCCAAATAATATTCCATCATATATACTGTATGTATCACAAATTTTTAATCCACTCATCTATTGATAGACACTTGGGATGCTTCCATATCTTGGCTATTGTAAATAATGCTGCAATAAACATAGGAGTGGATCTATTCTTTCAAATTAGTGTTTTGGGTTTCTTTGGATATATATCTAGAAGTGGAATTGCTGGGCCATAGTTCCATTTGTAATTTTTTGAGGAATCTCCGTACTGTTTTCTATAGTGGTTGCATTAGTCTGCATTCCTACCAATAGTGCATGAAGGTTCTCTTTACTCCAGATCCTCACCAACACTTGTTGTTTGTCGATATTTGATGATAGCTTTTCTGACAGGTGTAAGGTGGTATGTCATTGTGGTTTTGATTTGTATTTCTCCGATGATTAGTGATGTTGAGCATCTTTTCATATGTCTATTGGCCATCTGTATATCCTTTTTGGAGAAGTGTCTATTCAGATCTTCTGCCCATGTTTTAATTGGATTGTTTTTTCTGGTGTTGAGTTGTATGAGTTCTTTATAACTTTTAGATATTTACCCATTATCAGATGTACCATGGGTGAATACCTCCTCCCATTCAGTAAGTTGTCTTATCATTTTGTTGATAGTTTCCCTTGCTGTGAAAAACTTGTTAGTTTGATGTAGTCCCACTTTTTAATTTTTTAATGTTCTTCCCCTTATCTGAGGAGATATGTCAGAAAAAAATATTGCTAGAGAAATGTTTGAAATTTTGCCTATGTTTTCTTCTAGGAGTTTTATAGTTTTGAATCTTACAGTTAAGTCTCTAATCCATTGTGAGGTTATTCTTATGTATGATGTAAGAAGGTGATCTGGTTTCAGTTCTTTTGCATGTATCTGTCCAATTTTTTAAACACCAGTTATTGGTTATACTATCCTCTCTTTTTATTCTCCTTTTCCTGTTTCCTATTTTGGACCAGCTCTTCTGTCCTAAAAACTTGACTCCTCTTTTATCCACCCCCCACAAAAAAGCTCCCCCATTTAATGTCTCCCCAACTCTTTTTAATATATATATGTGTGTGTATACATATATATTTATTTCAGAGAGGAAAGGAGAGAGAGAGAGAGATAGAAACATCATAGATGAAAGAGAATCACTGATTGGCTGCCTCCTGCATGCCCCACACTGGGAATTGAGCCCACAACCCGGCATGTACCCTGACCAAGAATGGAACCATGACCTCCTGGTTCATAAATCAACACTCAACCACTGAGCCACACAGGCTGGGCTCCCAACTCTTAAGTGATATATATGCAAAAAGCCTGAAGAAGCTGAGAATACTCCATTCCTTGATCCCAAACTCCTGAATCAAGACCATTTTTTTAAAAAATATATTTTTATTGATTTTTTTACAGAGAGGAAGGGAGAGAGATAGAGAGTTAGAAACATCGATGAGAGAGAAACTTCGATCAGCTGCCTCCTGCACATCTCCTACTGGGGATGTGCCCGCAACCGAGGTACATGCCCTTGACCAGAATCGAACCTGGGACCTTTCAGTCCGCAAGCCAACGCTCTATCCACTGAGCCAAACCGGTTTTGGCAAGACCATTTCTTGATACGTGATTAATGCCAAACACTTAGATTGCTGTGTGTAGATGGATCAAGAGTACTTTAATCTCTAACGTTCGAATAGAGAGGAGCAATGAGGGGCCTTCCATTTTGAAAGTGGGGTTTGGAGGCCAAGAAAGGGAAGAGGAATGTATATCCAAGTGACTCAGGAACTTTTATGCAGGTTCAAGAAACTTATGGCAAAGTAGCCACAAGAGAGTTTAGGAGACAGATGAATGTAACTCCATCTTTACTGCTGAAAACCAAAGCTTTGTGTGAAATCTCAACTTCATGGGGAGGGAGGGTAAGAAAGCATGTACCTGTATGTTCTTCCTCTGATCCCTCCCCCTCATTTTTGTCCGCCGGAGACTAAGCCTCCTTGGGCTTTGGTGACCTCATCATTGGGGACTGCTTATTTGATGGCTGATTTTGCTATGAATTATCCATTTGCAATCTATCATTTGTAATATACATACTGACCCTTTCCCTCCTCTTTTCCCTGAGAAAATAAAATGGGTAAATAAAGGAGAGGAGAGGAGAGGAGAGGAGAGGAGAGGAGAGGAGAGGAGAGGAGAGGAGAGGAGAGGAGAGGAGACTGATTAACCCAACTTGGTTCAGGTATATGTACCTGATCTAAACATTAATGGCCAAAAGGGTTAGGTTATAAAGCAGAAACATGGTTCCTAGCCTTCTGAGGTAAGAAGTTAGAAGAAAGAGTCTGGACAAACATCCAAGAGATGTGTGCACCTCAGAGCCTTGAGTTCCTCATCATAGTATAAGGATAATTATATCTACCTTTTAGGATGTTATAAAAATCAAAGTGTGTAATTTTTAAATGCTAAAATAGTGCAAATAAAAAGCGTTGTATATATTTAGGTCCCACCAGCCAGACGGTCCCAGTTCTAAGAGGTTAGATTCCTCTTCTTGCTCACTTCCTCCATGTCATATGGCCTAAAAATTCAGGAGGTCTTGAGAACAGGAAATATTGAAAGTCTCTTAGAGTGCTGTTTAGAAAAAACAACTCCAAATTTGTGTCATTTACCAATCTGTGTGGTAATTCCCACCACAGTCAAGTCTAAGTTACTAATGGTTTCGCAACCAGCTTGCAAAATTTCTGAATATTTTAAAATCCACAATCTAGTTTGGCTTCAGCCCATCTGCCTGAAGATAAGACCCTCAGGATGTGTGTAGAAGAACTGTCCTTTAGTCCCACCCAGGAATTTCTGGTAGCTTAAAGGGGGCATCTTGGAGCCAGATTACCCCACCCAATTCAATAAGTCCCTTCCACAAAGCGCCCAGGAGCTGTGCTGCTCACCATGAGAAATGAGGAAGGTGTGTACAAGACCACAGGAAGGGGCGGAAGAATTGTATAAAAATGACTCAGCTAAAGCATGCAGGGTGAGTTGAGCAATCTGAGAGATGATGCGTCCAGAGTTCAGGACACCAGCCTGGTAGAGCTCCCTCTGCCCCTCCACACACATACAACCCAGAGGCAAACTCTGACCTGGTCAATTCTCTGTCACATTTAAGTCCTGTGACTGTGACATCTGATTCTGCAGATGGTTTACTCTTGACCAGAATTTAAAAAAAAAAAAGAGAGAGAGAGAGAATTTCAAGTAAAGTGACCCTAGTACAGGAAGGAGCAGATGCTGGGATTACCCTTTCGCCTGTCTGGCAGCAGGACCATAGCTGTGGTGATGACGTGACCTTCAGCATGCCTATAACACAGTCTGCAGAAAACCCCTTCTGGTGGACAGCGTCATTTTACAAATGAGGAGGAAATTCAAGGCAGCAATTATCTCGCCTAACGTCACTCCACCAGAGCCAAGTACAGGATCCAGGCTGCTCTCGGTGCAAAGCTAGTGTTTTGTCCTTTCTACCTCATAGCTGCTCCATCCATCTACTCATTAGATACTTACAGAATACCTGCTATGAGGCAGGCACTGCACGCGACACTGAGACAGCAACGTGAACGTTCACGGAGCTGTTGGTCACTGCGGACAGATGCTGGGGTTACATGAGGTTCTTCTCTGTAGCTCCGCCAGAGTCCAGAAAAGGGCTTTGCCATGAGCAGGGCAGAATCTCTTACCCCAGGACTCCTGCTGAATCTGAGTCCAAAAGTCTTTGAAGGACAGACAGACCAAGATGTCAACGAAGGCCATTGCTAGAGAAAAGGCCCTGAGCAGTTCAAATGGTTGGGATACCAACTCGGACCCAAGCAGATCTCTCTGCCAACACTCTGCTGTTCTTTCTGGCCCACAGGCGGTCATAAACCTGTTTTGTTTCTGAGTGCATAGCTCCTCCTCCTGAAGCTCTTTCAGTCTAAAGCAGTGGTTCTCAGCCTTTCTAATGCCGCGACCCTTTCATACAGCTCCTCGTGTTGTGGTGACCCCCAACCATAAAATTATTTTCGTTGCTACTTCATAACTGTAATTTTGCTACTGTTATGAATCGTCATGTAAAATATCTGATCTGCAGGATGTATTTTCATTGTTACCAATTGAACATAATTAAAGCATAGTGATTTGTCATTATATATGTGTTTTCTGATGGTCTTAGGCGACCCCTGTGAAAGGGTCGTTCGACCCCCAAAGGCTGGCGACCCACAGGTTGAGAACCGCTGGCTAAAGCTTCCCAGAGGGCCAAGCTGCTCACTGGTTCCCTCTTTAGGGGCTTCTGCTCTATGACTCCAATTCCCACAGCACTTGTCACTCCTAGCTTCCTTTGCATATTGTTGGCTAAACCTTCACAGCATAAATGCCTCATAAATACATAAATCTAATGTCTCATCTTATAACATCCTCCGCATCTTCAGATCCTGTACCTAAGCCTGACATAACAATTGAGAAGACACAGGAAATGAACAACAGCTGTGATCTGATCCTGTCATGTATGGTCCGGAATCAGGCTGTCAACTACACCTGGTATGGGGACTCAGGACGCATTTCAGAAGAGCGCCAGAGTGGCGTGCTTAATATCACCGTTATACCTCAAAGCTACTCCAAGTTTTACAAATGCGAAGTCAGCAATCCTGTGAGCCACAGCAGTGACACAGTCTACTTCACTTCACACTGTCAACTGGGTAAGAGATATTCCCAAAGGAGCCGAGGTGGGTTCAGGGTCACCAGTTTTCTCCTGAATGAAGAAAGGTGCAGGGACCCTTTCACATTCTCCTGGCACAGAATTTGATGGAGAATCCCAGAGGCATCCGGGAGACTCAGGTTCTACTCGTGGCTCTGCTAACACCTCCCAGGGAACGCACCTCACTTTTGTGGAGATCAGTGTCCTTAGCTGCAAAGGGCAGTTGCACAGGATGTCAACTCCTCGCCTGCTCTAGCAATGCATGGTCCTAGAATCTGAGGCCAGGGTAATTGTAGGACAAGCTGCGATATCAGGGTGACCAGAGAGAACAGGGCAAGTGGGAGAGTAGGCCACACATTTTTGAGCAGGCGCATTGAGGGGTTTCTGGTAGATAGTCTAAATAAGGGGTGGGCAAACTTTTTGACTCGAGGGCCGCAATGGGTTCTTAAACTGGACCGGAGGGCCGGAACACAAGCATGGATGGAGTGTTTGTGTGAACTAATATAAATTCAAAGTAAACATCATTACATAAAAGGGTACAGTCTTTTTTTTCAATAGTTTTATTCATTTCAAACGGGCCGGATCCGGCCAGTGGGCCGTAGTTTGCCCACGGCTGGTCTAAATCAACAACAGAAGAAGAGCCAAAGAGATGAGCATGAGGGAAAACAAGTAGTGAACAGGAGTGAGAGCCTTATCCTAAGGTAGAGACTCTCTGCTTTCCCCAACTGCGTTCTCCTTGATGAATTTAAGCAGGCAACTTCTGGGTTTTATGCTGCAGATTCCTCCATCTCCTGGGAGAATCTACTCACTCACTTGAGCATCACTCCTGAATCCCTATCAAGCCTACACAGAACCCATAGTGGGGGAGCTAAGATTGGGTAGTAAGTCTATGGGTTTTGGAGTCAGACACCTGGGAATTAATTCTGGGAGTGTCACATACTAACTAAGCAAGTTACTTATCTTCTCTAAGTCATGTTCCTCTTAAATAACAGACAAAATAATAGTTCTTATCTTGTGTTGTTGTAAGGATTGAATGAAACAATGTAAATGACCTGGCACAGTGCCTGACAAGTCTTCAGTGAATGGTAGCTAAATTAGGCCAAGTCCCTTCAAGTTTGGAGACACTAGGGCTTTGGGTATCCCTTTAATAAACATGCATTGCTATCACCAGCATTCAGGTCTCTCTTACCCTCTACACCCCTGAAATCACATCCGTGAATCCTGGTATACATATCTTTCTAGAATAACTCATCCCTGTGATGCCAACATTTACCTGAGATCCCTGTCATGCCCAGTCATCAGGGACCACGGTCCCCAAGGACATTGTTCTTTCATGGTCTTCTTGGACCCAGTCTACTTTCCCCCTCTCTGTGCTGATTTCTCTATCTCTGCTGCTACAGGTGGACTATGGAAACTGTATGTTCTTTATTCTTCCTAACTAACTGGTCATATCTCTTCTAGTCTCCTCATATTTGCTGCTTTTCTGTCACCTCAGACTCATGTGAAGTTTGGTGTCTGACCTTGAGACCATAAGTTGACTGTGCTGTTCCAACACTACCTTTACATCAACACCTTATCCTGAGATCCAGAAAAAGGAAGACACACAGTCCCCGTCCTTTATCAAATGAGGGTGACTGCTTATTTGCAGCAGGGATGAAAACAATAATACATACATTTTTTGGAAGGGTTAAACCTATCTTGTCACTTTTTAGCTGCCCAAATTATCCTAGAAAAGCATCCCTCATCTCCCTTCCCTTATTTTATCACTCATTGTCTTTCCCTTATTATTTTGTACTTCCTTCCTCCTCCTCCTGTCTGTCTCCTCTCCTCCTCTGTCTTTATTCCCTTCCCTCCCTGTCTCTCCCTTCTCCCTTTTTTTCCTTCTAGTTGGTACAAATGGTTAATGAGGAGAAAACAGGAAGAAGTAGTCCTTTCTGCCCTAAGGTTATCTGTGCATACCTGGAGCTCTGCCCTACTCAGCGCTGTCTGGTGGAGGAGAATGATTCTTTCCCAGGCTCACAGACATGCAAGCACAGGACTCAGCTGAGCCAGTAATAGTTAATGGGTTTCTGCACGCTTTATACTTTAATCGGGGGAGACTGAGCCAGTCTGGGATGAGGATGTCTCAGGCCCTATGAGACTGGATTCAGGGAGGAAATACACTTTCTGGCTCCCATGACAATGTCCATACCCCCACCCTTTCTCAATGCAGTAATCAAGACACCTAAGTATTTGGGGTTTTCTTGCCCTTTCAGCTCGATCCTCTGGAGTAGCTTGGATTCCAGCGTGGCTCATGGTCATGGTACCCACCATTCTTGGCCTCCTATTGATCTGAGGGAAGCTCTTCTAACTCAAGGGTGAAACTCGAAGACTGCAGGATCTTGCCTTCAACAGCAACCATGCTCTTCACCCGAGTAGAAGCTCTGGTTCTATGGGATGGAGAAAGTGTTTTGAAGCACCCATAAAGAGTTTCAAATTAAATTATTAAAAGTCATGACTACAACCCAGCTGGCATGGCTCCAGTGGTTGCACATCGACCTATGAACCATGAAGTCATGGTTTGATTCCCGGTCAGGGCACATGCCCAGATTGCAGGTTCCATCCCCAGTAGGGGGCGTGCAGGAGGCAGCTGATCAGTGATTCTCCTTCATCATTGATGTTTCTATGTCTCCCTCTCCCTTCCTCTCTGAAATCAATAAAAGTATATTTTTTAAAAATCATGACTACAGTATGGTGATTACCAGAGGGAAAGAGTGGGGGAGGTAAAAGAGGGGTAGAAACGGTGATGGAAGGAGACTTGACTTGGGGTGATGAACACACAATACAATATAGAAATGATGTATTATGGAATTGTGCACTTGAAACCTATATACCTTTATTAACCAATGCCACCCCAAAAAGCTCTAACAAAATAGGTCCAGAGACATAGAACCATGGAACAAACTGATGAATTTCAGAGGGAAGGCGAGGGAGGGGGAAAGATGAACTGGGGAGCGTATATGCATATATGCACAGCCCATGGACACAGACAATAGTGTGGTGAAGGCTTGGGAGAGGCAGGTGTTGGGGAGAGGAGGTCAATGGGGGAAAAATCACAAAGGAGACATCTGTAATGCTTTCAATAATAAAGATACATTTTTTTAAAGTAATAAATAAATAATAAAAAAGAGAAAAATAAGTTGAATTTCACAATTCAGTTTGTTAGACCTTCCATAATGGTATGTTGAAGTGGTGTATTTACATCTACAGATGAATAAATAAATACTTGCAAGAAGAAGTACAGCAAGGCTGGTGAAGGGGCAGATTCGTGGGGTAGAATTGTGGAACCGGCTTGTCCCACACCCACGTGTGGCGGTTTAAAACCAGGAGGGGTATCTTGGCTATGGAAGTTTCCCTGAGTAACAGGGGGTCCCTGTCCTATACCAGGCGCCCAGTCCAGAGTTTGTTCCAGTGTTGGGAAGAGAAGCCCCCACAACTTCTGGCTGTAAAAACCAGTGAGGATTGTGGCTGAGGAACACAGAGGCTGTGGGAGTCCTAGGCCATTCCTCTTAAAGGGACTTGCTCAGATTCACTCCCTCTGAGCTCCAGCACTGGGCCAATTTGAAAGGACCTTGGGACATTCACAGAGGAACTGTTTTGTCTGGAATCAAGGCAAAAGCTGGAGGGGCAGGTTTCTCCCAGACAGAAGTGCTGGCAGAGGCTAGTGTTCTTTAGTTGAGCCCTCCCTGCCACTGAGCTGACCGGCTGCATCATATCTGAATCTCCCATCAACCTGGATCACCCTTTCCCCCCACCCTGGTGATTCCCTGAGACCCTGCCCCTCCCTACTAGCAGGCTTATCACATCATTTCCAGTGGCTTTTCCATACAACTAGCCTCTATTGCCTCATGCTTTAGACTTTCCTAAAATCTCTCAAAAAGTATCAGCCTGGAACAGCTATGGGCAAACTACGGCCCGCGGGCCGGATCCGGCCCGTTTGAAATGAATAAAACTATTGTAAAAAAAGACAGTACCCTTTTATGTAATGATGTTTACTTTGAATTTATATTAGTTCACACAAACACTCCATCCATGCTTTTGTTCCGGCCCTCCGGTCCAGTTTAAGAACCCATTGTGGCCCTTGAGTCAAAAAGTTTGCCCACCCCTGGCCTGGAACTAGCGGCAACCCATCCTGGTTCACAGCTTGGCCTCTCCTGGGCACTTCTGAGCTCAACACAAGTAGCAGACATCTGCAGATTGCTTTGTAGCTCATGCTGGGTGGCCCTGGGCAGGGCACAGGCAAAGGCTGACCTTGAACCTCCTGGGAGGCCCCAGAGCCAGTGCATCCAGTGGTCAGCTTCAGCCACGCTGGATTACACCCCTACCACCTCCACAAGTGACACACTCAAGGGTTGGATTCAGTGAGCACCAAAGTTCCACTAAAGGAAGTCCTGTTCCATAAAGCGAGCTCCTGCATAGCAACATTTCAGTTGTAGTCACCGCCGATCCTTACAAGCAATTGGCCTGGGGGCTCAATCCTTTCCAGTGATGTCAAAGTAAATCAAGGCTCAACTACAATAGGACAGTGCACACAGCTTACACAGAGGCGCAACTGGAGTGCCCAGCTCAGGTAACTGGGGAGGCTGAGCCACTGGGCCCTTCAGGACACCTACTACACAAGGTGACTCTACCAAGTCTGGGAGACATAGCAGATCTACCTAAAACATAGAAACAAACACAGGGAAGCAGCAAAAATGGGGAGACAAAGAAACATGCCACAAATAAAAAAACACACCAAAAAACAGGAGAAATATCCAAAAAAAAAAAAAAAAAACCTAAATAAAATGGAAGCAAGAAAACTACTGGATACAGAGTTTAAAACAATAGTTACAAGGATGATTAAGGAACTGAATGAGAAGTTCAAGAAACTTAGTAAGAATTTCAAGGAAATTAGTGAGAATATCAATGACATAAAAAGGACCAGTCAGAAATGAAGCATACGTTATCTGAAATAAAGAATAATTTACAGCCCTAACCGGTTTGGCTCAGTGGATAGAGCATCGGCCTGCGGACTCAAGGGCCCCAGGTTCAATTCCGGTCAAGGGCATGTACCTTGGTTGTGGGCACATCCCCAGTAGGGGGTGTGCAGGAGGCAGCTGATCGATGTTTCTCTCTCATGGATGTTTCTAACTCTCTATCCCTCTCCCTTCCTCTCTGTAAAAAATCAATAAAATATATTTTTTAAAAAAAGAATAATTTACAGAGGCCCAGCTGGTGTTGCTCAGTGGCTGATTGTTGACCCATGGCCAGGAGATTACGGTTCAATTCCTGGTCAGGGCACATCCCAAATTGCAGGCTTGGTCCACAGTGGGGTATGCAGGAGGCAGCTGATCAATGATTATCTCTCATCATTGATGTTTCTATTCTCTCTCTACCTCCCTCCCTCTCTCCGAAATAAATAAAAACTTTTTTAAATAAAATATTTATAGGGGATCAACAGTAGAGTAGAGGATGCTGAATTTGAAGAAATCAAGAATTTGAAATATAAAGAAGCAAAAAACACCCAATCAGAACAGCAAAAAGAAAAAAGAATCCAAAAATATGGAGATAATGTAAGAACCTTCTGGGTTGACTCTTGCATCATGGGAGTACTGGAAGGAGAAGAGAATCATGAAAAACTATTTGAAAAAATAATGACAAAAAACTCCCCTTACCTAGTGAAAGAAATAGACATACAAGTCCAGGAAGCATAGTGAGTCCCAAACAAGATAAAGCCAAAGAGGCCCGCACCAAGATGCGTCATAATTAAAATGCAAAAGGTTAGAGACAAAGAGTGAATCTTAAAAACAGCAAGAGAAAAGCAGTTGGTTACCTACAAGAGAGAGCCATGAGACTATCAGCTGATTTCTCAACAGAAACTTTGCAGGTCAGAAATTTGCAGTGGCAAGAAATATTCAAAGTGATGAAAAGCAAAGACCTACAATCAAGATTACTCTACCCTCAAAGCTATCATTTAGAACTGAAGATCAGATAAAGAGCTTGCCAGACAAGGAAAAGATAAAGGAGTTCATCACCACCAAACCAATATTACATGAAATGTTAAAGGCTCTTCTTTAAGAAGAAGAACTAGTCCTAGCTAGTTTGGCTTAGTGTATAGAGCGTTGGTCTGTGTACTGAACGGTCGCAGGTTCAATTCTAGTCAAGGGCACATGCCCAGGTTGTGGGCTCAATCCCCAGTGGGGGGTGTGCAATCTCTCTCTCTCCCCCTCTTCCTCACTCTCTAAAATTAAATATATATATATATATATATATATATATATATATATATATATATATATATATTAATAAAAGAGAAAAATGGTAATTGGCATACGACGCTACTCTTTTCATTGGCTAATCAGGGCTATATGCAAATTAACTGCCAACTAAGATTGGCAGTTAACTGCCAACAAGATGGCGGTTAATTTGCATATGTAGGCACAATGCAGGGAGGTGAAAGGGAAAGCAGGAAGAAGCCCCCTGCCACTGACAGTGATCGGAAACCCAGGGGGGAACTAAGAGCTGGGGGGCAGGGCAAAGGCAGCCCCAGGGCCATGATCGGAGAATCAGGCGCCTTTGCCGCCCTGGCCAGTGATAGCAGGAAGTAGGGGTGGAGCCAGCAATGGGAGCTGGGCACGGTCAAAGCTGGCAGTCCCGGGAGCTAGGGGTCCCTTGCCTGGGCCTAAAGCGAAGCCCACGATCACAGGGCCGCTGCAGCTGCGGGTCCCCGCTGCCTGGGCCGGACGCCTCAGCCAGAGGCGTCCTGCAGGGGCAGGGGCGGAGCCCGCGCGATCGCGGCGCCCCCCCGCTGCCACTGCGGGTCCCCGTTGCCCGGGCCGGATGCCTAGGCCAGAGGCGTTAGGCCTGGGCAGGGGCGGAGCCTGCAACCGCGGGGAGCTGGGGGTTCCCCACCCAGGCCTGACACCTCTGCCGGAGGCCTCAGGCCTGGTCAAGGAGCCGATCCTGTGATTGGTGATCGGAGGGTGATGAGGGTCAACTCCTCTGGCCGAGGCATCAGGCCTGGGCGGGGGGCTGGGGGTCCCCTGCCCAAGCCTAATGCCTGGGCCAGAGGCATCAGGCTTGGGTGGGGGGCGGAGCCGGGGATTGGGGGGATATGATGGTCCCCTTGCCCAGGCCTGAAGCCTGGGTCAGAGGCGTCAGGCCTGGGCGGGGGCCAGAGCCAGTGATCAGGGGGAGATGGGGGTCCCCTGTCCAAGTCTGACACCTCTGGCGGAGGCGTCAGGCCTGGGCAAGGGGCAGAGCCAGCAATCGGAGGGGTCTGGGGGTCCCCTGCTCAGGCCTGATGCCTGGGTCAGAGGCATCAGGCCTGTGCTGGGGGCAGAACCAGTGATGGGGGAAATGAGGGTCCCCTGCCCAGGCCTGGCACCTCTGTCAGAGGCGTCAGGCCTGGGCAAGGAGCCGATCCTGCGATTGGAGGGTGATGGGGGTCAATGCCTGAGGGCTCCCAGTATGTGAGAGGGGGAAGGCTGGGATGAGGGGGAACAGGAAGAGATTAATCAAAGATTTTGTATGCATGCTAGAGGCTCAATGCATGAAATTTGTGTGGAGGGGCAGGGGGTACCTCAGCCTGGACTGCGCCCTCTTGCAACTGGGACCCCTCGCTCTTAACTGCCTGCCTGCTCACTCCTTACTGCTTGGCTTGCTGCTCCTTAGCGCTGCCGTGGAGGCAGGAGAGGCCCCTGCCACTGCTGCTGCGCTTGTCAGCCATGAGCCCTGCTTCTGGCTGAGCAGCACTCCAGCTGTGGGAGCGCACTGACCACTAGGGGGCAGCTCCTGCATTGAGTGTCTGTCCCCTGGTGGTCAGTGTGCATCATAGCAAATGGTCGTTCTGGTTGTTCCACAATAACGGTTGCTGGACATCCCTCTGGCAGCCCGGCAGCCCTCAAGGGATGTCCACTTACCAGCAGGGAGCAGACCTACGCTGCAGTCCGACATCCTTAGTGCTGCTGAGGAGGCGGGAGAGGCTCCCGCCACCACCGCTGTGCTGGCAGCCATCAGCCTATCTTGTGGCTGAGCAGAGCTCCCCCTGTGGGAGCACACTGACCACCAGGGGACAGCTCCTGCATTGAGCATCTGCCCCCTGGTGGTCAGTGTGTGTCATAGTGCCAGTCGTCCTGCTGTTAGGGTCAATTTGCATTTTACCCTTTTATTATATAAGATATGCATTACCTATGGACGCAAACAATAGAGTGGTAAAGGCCTAGTGTGGGGCAGGAATCAGTGGAGGGGAGCATTGGGGCGGGGGAGGCATCTGTATTACTATCAAAAATAAAGGTTTTCAAAAAAGAAATAAATACTTAACAATCCATGGGTAATGTAGCCATAATTATGCTATTTAGTTCAATGCTGGGTGTGAATAGTCTTCTTTCTCAAATATGAAGGATTTCTTTTTTACATGCATTTCTATATATCAATTTAGAATAACTAATAAAAATGATTATAAATCATTTTGCAGAAATAAAACTGCTAAGCATGAAAATAAAAATAAAAGATCATGGCTAATGTTGCATTTTATATCCCCTAGTTGTTTTCCAACACACATATATAAATACACATGCATCTTTTTCCAAAAAAAAAAAAAAAAGTGATCAGACTATGCCACATTGTCTTGCTTAAATCAATATTTGATGTTATTGTCAAAGTGGATTCCCAAAATTGTCCCAAATCTGTCAGACAATGCCAGCTCCATCAGCCTGGACAAACTGAAACATTAAGACACGCAGGGGAAGAGCCTGGGACCACCGGCTCCTCCGTGTCAGCTCCTGTGCGGCTGAGGAGTGAACTTGGGCTATTTCTGACTCTTGCTCCCACATCCATGCCAGACCTCCTTGGTTTCCAGCACTCCCAAACTCCCCCTCACCAGGTTCTCCTTCCTGGTGGTCTGCTTTCTTCCGGCTCCTCTGAGGAACATATGTATTAGGTTTCCTGGGAATATGGAGTCAGGCTTACTTCCCCAGAACTGAGTGTGCAGCTTTCCTCGTAAAAGGGTACCTCCCAAGCCCTTCATAGGAAGTCCTTCATCATCGTTGCTGTGTGGACATCTCTTCAAGTTCTAGCTGCCATGAGATCCAATAAAGCCATCAAATCGACAAAATATTCTCACCAGGGTCTTCCGTTATATGAAGACAGTAGTGCCCAGGCCCAGTCCTGACAAATAATTGGAATTTTTGCTGTATGTTTTTCTCCTCTAAGGCTCCCCATGGGCTTGGAGCCAAGAGGGTTACTCAAGGGTAGGCTCCCCCTTCAGGGGCTGCTCCACCACACACAACGTTCCCTTGACACGAAACTATCCTTCCCCACATCCAGTCCTCTGTGGCAGAGACGATGCTGTGTCTTCACCAAACATTTCTTTTTCCTCCTGGTCTGTGATGGGGTTAATTTTAAGTGTCAACTTGACGGGGCCATGGGGATGCCCAGACATATGGTCAGATTGTGTGAGGTTAACATTTGGATCAGTAGAGCTAATAAAGCAGATTACCCTTTCGAGTGGGGATGGGCCTTATCCAATCAGCAGTAGGCCTGAGTAGAATAAAAAGGCTCACCTGCCTGCAAGTATGGGAACTCCTCCTGCCTGGCTGCCTTCAAGCTGGGACATTTGTGTGTTTTTTCCTGCCTTGGGAGTTGGCCTGGAACTACACCGTGGGTTCTCCTGGGTCCCCAGCTTTCCCACTCAGACCTTAGGACTTGTGAGCCTCCATAACTGCATGAGCCAATTCCTTACGATAAGTGTGTGTGTGTGTGTGTGTGTGTGTGTGTGATTGGTCTGTTTGGAGAACCCTGACTAATACATGGGCCAATAGAACACCTCCTTTTCCTAGTCTCCTTTCATCTAGCTGGAGTCATGTGCCTGGTTTTAGCCAATAGAAGGTGAGTGGAATTATGGGGACAGAAAGTGAGGGACTCAGAAGTGGAGCCACAGAATGCAAGGAGCCCAGGTCCAAGACATCGCTTAGAAGGCAGCTGCTGGCCTGCATGGCACATGCATGATAAGAATGTTTGGGGTTTTTATATCACAAGATAGCTCGGGCTTCCTAAGATACCCACTCTCTCCCTCAGGCTAACCTGCAATTCCACCCCAAACTCACCTCTTATCAGCTTGCATCACTCCATCAGACCGGCTAGGTTTTCTTTCTGTTCACAGTGTCCTTCCCTTTGTCCTCACTTTTTCTTGGCAGAAGAGGCGTTTTTCTTGGGGGAAACACACACACACACACACACACACACACACACACACACACACAGGAGTGTAATGAAAGAGGATTCCTGGGGGATGCAGTAGAGGGAGGAAATTCCGTGTATCTCAAATCAGCATGTCCCTCAGCTGCTGAGGAATGGCCACACCTTGCCAAGCATCATTTTTTCTATTGGTTCTCGTTACTTGGAAACCTGGGGCCAGTCCCACTGTAGAAGGCCTGGGTCACAAGCAACCGTCATTCCCTGCCTGTCCAATCCCTCAAAGGAGTGCCAGGCACATAATTTGTGGGGCTCGGTGCAAAATGGAAATGTGGAACCCCTTGTTCAAAAAGCAGGAAAAAGTGCCTCTCAAAGCTTTTCCCTTTCTTCCCCAGCCTCTCTCTACTCAGGATGGTTTGTGTGTGTTTGTAATTTGCTATTTAATGTTTTTTAAGTAAAAGAAAATGAACATTCTAAATCATTATGAATTTCACTTTTTAAATTGTGCCATGTCAGTTTTGAATGAAATGCAAGAACATCTCATTTGTCTGTGGACTCATTGAAAGTACTCAATTCATATTTTGAGTATATGCATGTGTATTTTGTTCTGACCAGGACAGTGGAAATACTGTAAAACACTAACTTGACTGTTTTCATTTTACTTCTTGATGCACACACATTCTACCAGCAACTCTGTGGAAGACGGTGGCTTCCATAACACACTTCCTTCGTACTCACTTTGAGTCTCAGTAAATTTCCATACGTCATGGGTCCACTGGGCTCTGTACGTATGGGGTACCACGGAGGCTGCATATGAATGGAGCAACAGGGAACAGTGACTGGCGTTCACACAGCACACATCTCCTCTGCTCCTGTACATCTCCATGGTCTCAATGGAGTTCACAAAAAACACACGTTGAAAGATGACATTATTAATAATTTCAAGATCTTCACAGCAGAGGACCAAACCAAGTGCGACACCCTTTTGAGCATCCAAACGGCTTGATTGTACAAGTCACACGCCCGTGAATCCGGGGATGCCTTAAGGGCGTCTGCTACCCCAAGCTTGTCCGGAACCTCTAGTACAGGGACCAAGCCTGATTCTCATGTGTTCCCAAGCTCCTCATTGGTTTTCCTGTACATCTAAGCTTAAAGGGGTGGTTCAGTGAGCTCCAGCCACTTGTCTCTGTGCAGAGAAGATCGTCCAACCTTGGCCCACAGTTCTCGGGTGAACTGAAGTCGGAGGCCAAGTTTTCCCTGTCGTTGCTCAGCCGGCTCTGGCAGCCCTGCAGCACTGCCCTCTGCTGGTTCCACTGGAGCATGTTCTAGTAAAACTGAATGTCTTGGATTCTATCAGTGCTTCTTAAACTTTCCATTGAACCGCAGAAAATCACCTGGTGGTTTTGTTAAAATGCAGACGTTAAGTCAGTAGGTCCTGGGGGAGAATCGAGATTCTGCATTTCTAATGAATTACCAGGAGATGGAGACGCAGATACTGCTGCCCACACACCACTGTTTTTTGTTTTTTTAAGATTTTTATTGATTTCAGAGAGGAAGGGAGACGGGGAGAGAGATAGAAACATCAATGATGAGAGAGACTCATGGATTGGCTGCCTCCTGCACGCCCCTACTGGGGATCGAGCCCACAATCCAGGCATGTGCCCTGACTGGGAATCAAACCCAGGACCTCTTGGTCCATGGGACAAGGCTCAAACCACTGAGCCACCACAGCCGGGCCCACACACCACTGTTTGAACAGCATGGCATAAGATGCCTCCAGGCTTTCTGCTGTTCTGACCATTAGCTTTGTGTTTCTGGGTCTGTCCATGGGACTTGGTTCTCTCCTCCACTTACTACCCTGCTCGGATCCGTGGTCCCACACTCATTCCTTCTCAAGTTACAATGTCCAGTGGTCCTTCCTAGGTTCCCGTGGTCCCCAAGTGCATTGGCTACACTGCCAGGAACCAGCTAGTCCCAACAGCAGTACTAGGTGACACATGGAAGTTTGCAAGGCCAGGAGCTCCTGGGAGCTCAGAGAATGCAGCCTTCATAGATGGCTCTGCCCAAAGAAACAGCTTGATTGGGCCCAGGTGGTGGGACCAACGAGGGGCACATATAAATGAGGCCTGGACTTTCAAATCCATGAGTTCATTTATTGCCCACCCATACTTACCACATGCCTGGCCATGCTGGGGGCTGAGACCCTGTGTTGGGAACTGCTTAATGAGGCCCCATGTCGGCTGAACCTGTCTTTGTGCCTGACTCTGTGCCACACTTTTTACCCAAAAGCTTCCGGCTAAGGAATGGGTCTGGGTATTGGGAGAGAAAGTCTTTCCAAAGTTCTTCATTGCAGGTTTTAATTTTAAGTGGCTTCCTTGACCATGTTTATGCTACACAACTCTTGCGGAGACCAAAGGACTCTTAGAAAGGTTGCGTCGTTCCCTAACTGGTTTGGCTCAGTGGATAGAGCAACAGCCTGCAGGCTGAAGGGTCCCGGATTCGATTCCAGTCAAGGGCACATGCTCAGGTTGCAGGCTCAATTTCCAGCAGGGGGCGTGCAGGAGGCAGCCCATCAATGATTCTCTCTCATAGTTGATATTTCTCTCTCCCTCTCCCCTCCTCTCTGAAATCAATAAAAATGTTTTTTAAAAAAGATTCCATCTGTTATTCTTACTTCTTGTCCAGGAATAATTTTTTTGTGTGTGTGGTCCATTCCTTTACTGTTCTCTCTCCCACAATACCACCCATACTAGGTCGGGTTCCTGTTCTCCTATGCCTTTTCCCAAAAAGGTGCCACCTTCGGCCCAGACAGTTGAGGAAGGAGAGGGCTTCAGGCTGAGCTGCCATATAAGTTCTCCCTCCCCCAACCCCGGAGCCAGGAGAGGGAGGTGGCAGATGGTGATGGATGGATGGATGGATGGATGGATGGACGGACAGAAGAGGCCAGAGAAGGTGGGACTAGGAAGGGGACAGGAAAGGCCACTCCAGCAGTGCCACTCCTCCCAGCCATGCCGCTGCGGGTAGCAGGGGCCTGACCATCAGGGCTGGGTTGACACGCCCTTTGTGGGGTGGCCCAATAAACATGGTAGACTCTCACAGTGGCTGGTGCCTGGTGTTTCCAGGCCACTGTGGCCACACTTCTGACTCCTGTTGGCCTTTGGTCCCCTCAACAAGCCAGTGGCAGCGGGAATGGGGGTGGGGGGTGGGAGGCGGGGGTGGGGACCCCCTGCCCTGGAGCTCACAGTGCCTTTGGGCTAGCGAGCTTGTTAAAGTGGCAGCTCCTGCCCAGCCGTGTGGCGCCATGTTTGAGCGGTTGACCCATGAACAAGGATGTCACAGTTCCATTTCCGGTCAGGGCATATGCCCTGGTTGAGGGCTCCATCCCCAGTAGGGGACTTGCAGGAGGCAGCTAATTGATGATTGTCTCATCATTGATGTTTCTCTCTCTCTCTCTCTCTCTCTCTCTCTCTCTCTCTCTCTCTCCCTCTCCCTTCCTCTCTGAAATCAATAAAAATATTTTTAAAAAATTAAAGTGGCAGCTCCTGCACCACACCTCCCCCCACTTCCTCCTCTCTCCTAGGAAGCACCTCAGAAGGCAGCATGGTAGAGGAAGGGATGGAGTCAGCCCAGAGCCACCTGCCCAGCTGCAAAGCCGGAACCACAGGCTCTTGTTCTCTTTCATCAGTTGCTCTGCCCACCTCCCTGTGCTCCAGCTGGGCAAGCTGTAACCCAGTCCCTTCCCCCAGCTCCCTCCCCGTGACCTCAGCCTCTTAGTCGTCCCCCCTCTTCCTGCAGCATCTTTTCTCTTTCCAGATTTTTGTCCCCCTCATCATCTTCCTGTCTCTTATTTTTTCTTTCCTCTGTTCCACCTCATCCTGCTGGTACATTTCCCTCCATATTTCTGCTTTGTCCCAAGCTCTCACTGTGCTCTGTCCTGCCTCTAACATTCCATCTGCCCATGAGGGTCTCACAGCCGGTCAGAGTTAGTGCCTTGGCTGGTTTGTTTCCTTCCTGCGTGAAATAGGAACTCACTGCTTCCCAGCCCGGTGACCCTGTGTCCGGGAGCCCAGCTTGGGCAAAGGCTCTCTATGGAGCAGACAGCACAACAAACACATTGGTTCATTCTCTCAACATCAGTAGATATCTGTAATGCGATTCCTGATGGATTTTTCCCAATGCCCCGAACTTAGAGCTAAGACAGGAGACTTCACACTCCCAAAAGAACTATACGTAAGTCAGGAATAGCATCACTTCTAAGCTAAGTAAGGGGTGATCGAGTTGATTTTGCTCCCCCAACAATCCACCCCAGCACTCTTCACCCCCCACACTGTATAAATAGAAGAATGGGGAGGGAGGAGAAAATCACCAGGATCAACAGTGTTGGATCTGGGAGAGACCGGTGGCTTTTCCCTCTCTTCTGCGTGAATGAGGTCACCTTGCCTTAATGCCAACTGAAAGGGACTCCAAAAGCACTACATGAGAGAGTCAAGAAATATAAAAAAAGTGAAGCCGCTCTCCTTGGTCGGGCAGTGGATTCATTGATCTTCCCAAAGACAGAAGCATGGACTTTGAGTGAGATGGGGAGGAGTCTGCACACTCACTGCTCGGCATGGACACTGTAGACGGTAGCCAGGCTTCACTTGTCTTGGCATCTGGCCACCAGGTAGGGATGCCAGCAGCGGGGTTGGATGCTACACCCTCGGTGGGAGCCACGTGGGAGGAGGGCCAGGAGAGGCCAAGCCAGAGAACGCCTCCCACATCAGCACTCTTCAGCGGAGAGCTCCCACTCCCACCAACCTGTGCCCCCCAAGCACTCACAACTGTGCTCCACAAATGAGCCAACACTCCGATGTCTGTGAGAGAAGGCCTCCACAGTGGATCAGTTTTAGTCAGAGAAACAGAGAAAACTAGCAGTGGCCAGGTAACTGAGAACTAGTTTGGCCTCTCTGCCATGCCCTCACCACTAGAAAGCTGAAATTAGATGAGGCAAAATAGAGGGGCGAGGTGTTAGACCATATCTCCCTTCCTATTATAGATTTTTGGACCACGAGACAAGCCTTAGCTGGAGTGACAGGAAGAGGTTGAAGGGGAGTTTTACAATGAAGTGCACTGTTGAGTTACTAGAAGTGATAAAAACGGAACTGAGGGTTTTTCCCAAAGCATCCTTAAGTGAAGGAAGGCAGATTCGATAAAGTCCTGATGTGAATGGGGGGAAAATGTAGGCTCCCAACCAACCAAGTTCAGGCTATTTAAAAATTGTTTATATGCATTCATTAAGCAACACCAATCCGGATTCAGCACTGAGAAAAAACAGACACAGTTCTTGCCTTCATGCTGGAGGACCACCCCAAGGAAAATTAGTAATTTCATTTCATTCATGACAATGCTACAGGTGTCATCAAATATGACAACTGCTAGATAAAAGAGCTGGTGAGGGCGGAGCAAATGTAAACTAGGAAGATTGGATCTAGTGTTAAGGATCAGAGAGAGCTTCCCTTTGGAATCAGAGACTGAAAAATGTAATGTCAGGGGAGTGTGTGTGGAGAAGCCTTCAAGAAAGAGAAAAGGGCCTGGCCAGTGTTGCTCAATGGTTAGGTGTCAGGCCCATGCACTGAAGGGTCACAGGTTCGATTCACGGTCAAGGGTCCCTACATAGGTTGCAGATTCTATCCCCAGCCTCTGTTAGGGCGCATGTGGGAGGCAACCAATGGATGTGTCTCTCTCACATCGATGTTTCTCTCTCTCCCCCTTTCCTCTCTTCCATTCTCTTTTAAAAAATCAATGGAAAATAAAAAGAAAGAGGAAAGGCCCTGGCCAGGTGACTCAGTTGGTTGGGGCATCATCTCTTACACTAAAAACATTGCGGATTTGATTCTCTCAGGGTACAACATACCCAGGTTGCGGGTTTGATTTCCTGAGTGCGCACAGGAGGCAGCCAGTTGATGTTTCCCTCTCACATCAATGTTTCTCTCTTTCTCTCCCTGCCTCTCTCTCTCAAAAAAAAAAATAAAAATAAAAAATCAATGAGAAGCAGATCCATGGGAGAGGATTAGAAAAGAAAGAAAGAGGGCGACTGGAGCGGCCGTCTGCGGGGGCGGGGTGGGGGGGGGGGGGGGCTGCGTCAGCCCTGCTGCTCCGGCCCGCGCCTGCCCCGGGAGCTGTCAGCTCCGCCCGGCTCCATCACAAGAGGGCTGTCCATCATTATGAAAATCCCAGACACGTGGCGTCTCTTGACAAGACATCCAAGAGTGTTGGGACTGGATTGGTGGGGGCTCCAGCGTGTGGCGACGTGATGAAATTCCAGACCCAGGTGGATGAGAGGGGGAAGATCCTGGGCGCCAGGTTTAAAACATTTGGCTGCGGTTCCGCAATCGCCTCCAGCTCGCTGGCCACCGCATGGGCAAAAGGAAAGACGGTGGAGGAAGCCTTGACCATCAAGAACACAGGCATCGCCAAGGAGCTGTGCCTGGCCCCCCGTGAAGCCGCACTGCTCCACGCTGGCTGAAGATGCGATCAAGGCCGCCCTGGCTGATTACAAACTGAAGCAAGAACCCTAGAAAGGAGAGGCGGAGAGGGAATGAGCCCCTGGCGAAGCCTCCAGCAGGGCCTTCAGCTGCTTGCCCGCCCCGTGCTGTCACCTCAGATTCCAGGAAGCTCCTCACCCTGCAGTGAAAGGCCATGCGCACGACCCTTGCTGTTCACACTGTGGCTCCCATGCGAGCAGAATACAGTTCAGTTGTTCCGAATCCTGTGGTTTCTTTCAGCCCACTCTTACCGCCTTAATCCTAATTCTGTATATTTTGAGTTGAATGTACGGCCTCAAAACTGAAATCAATAAGTCTTGAGTTTTGCTAGTCCATGAAGTGCACAAAGATCTATTTTATCTAAATCTATTTGGGGGAGGATTACCAATAGAATGCCTTGTACGACTCTGATAGAACCAAGTACTGTACATAGAACAGATCTGCATCTATATAATAAATTAAAGAGTGTAAGAAAAAAAGAAAAGGAAAGGAAGGATGAGGCGAGGTGCTCTGAGAGAAATAGCCACCACCTGGTTGCTGGAGAGGTGTGAATGAAAATTGGAAAGCTATGACTACATTTCTAGATGGCAAATAGAGAGCCATCTTGGGTGGTGGTGCTTGAAAAATAAGCCAGGTCTCAAATAATAATTCTTAGCATGAATATTCTGGGGCTTTCATTTCATAAGAGTCAGGATGAGATCAATGAGCAAAATCTGTTTTCCCTGATATGACTGAGGTCTACGTGTTTCTTAGAAAAACTAGTGAGAAATTAAGCTGTAAGACTGTACTAAGAGGGAGGTTCAATGACAATGAAGTGGGCCCACTTTCTCTCTCACCCTTTAGACTGGAGTCTCGCTTTCCTGACTCCAAAATCAACTGTGAGCACAGGAGCGCTTCACTCCGCATCAGGCCAGAGCCAGGACATTTGCATTTGAAAAACATGAGAAAGGATTGAAGGAGCTGAAACTGCCCCCTGTAGCATCTGGTTGTGTGCAAGATCCCTAAACAAAAAAAATGCGGGGGAGAATTTCACTGAAGGGTTTGGGAATAACTTGAAGAATCAAAAGAGAAACTGAACATTGGCGCTGAGGTCATGAGATTTAATAGGCAAATAATTGTCAGGGTGATCAAGATGAATCATTTCCAATTTTTCTTAAGACTTGTGATGTTCTGCTTCATATGCAAATTCCTATGACCACTGTTCTTCCTAAAGTTCCCTGGGCTTTTGAGATCTACTGGACAATTCAGTGAAGAATTTTATGTAGATTCATGGCAGAGTTGGGTGTTCTATTTCTGAGAAAAACTGGAAAGGCAGAAGTTACTCTGAACGGGCCAGTAACCCCTCTCCAGCCCCTTGTGTGGGCTCTGGAGACTCCGTGAGGCTAGAGAAGAATCAGCCCAAGTAGAGCCAAAGACAGTTAGTGGGAGCATTGGAAAGATCGCTAGGTCAGCACTACAGAGACGCTGACCTAATTCCCACCTCCCACCCCCTGCCTTGCACCATCACCAAAGACACAAAACTGAGTCCAGGAAACCCTACTTCAGGAAAAAGGAAAAGCTTGCCATCCCTGCGATTCAGGCTGAGAGACCAGTGCGTCTGAAAGAGAAAGCATGGCAAGCGATGAGACCAGTGGGGTCACGTGCCGGGGTCCAACCCCAGCAGGTCCAGGGGTTCCCAAAGGCATAGACGGAGTTGGCGAAGAAGGAAGGACACGGAGACAGTGTTCAGTTGATCAGCAGCCTAGCCAGGATCTCCAGCCAAGTTCTGGTCTGGATCTCCAGAGAGGTTCTGCTTAGGATCTCCAGCGAAGTTCTGGCTAGGATCTCCAGCCAGGCTCTGTGTCCATGTTCTCTTGCTAGGTTCTCCAGGTTCTCCAGCGAAGTTCTGCCAGTTTCTGTACAGGATCTTTTGCCATGTTCTCTCCAGCGAAGTTCTTCTGTGTCTAGGTTCTGTGTAGGTTCTGTGCCAAGGTTCTGTGCCAAGGTTCTGTGTTCTAAGTTCTGTCTCTCTCTGTCTTGTTACATCTGTATTTATACCAGTTGATTCAATCCTATCAATCTCTATTACAAAGGTTAGGGCGTTTCTTATCTCCATTCCAGGGAGAAAAGATTATGCAGCTTAAGCATGACTGTTTGTAGTTAAAGTGATTAATTACCCGCCTGGCACTTAGTTAAGGGGTTTTACTCCCTCCCTAACTTCAGGGGAAAATCCCTACCTGGGGAAACAACCTTTCTCAGAGACCTTGGTTAAAACACATAGTGCCAAGAAGGTGAGCAAACATATTAAGAACAGTATGCCATATATGCCAGGTCCCTTGAAACAGCAAGCATGGACCGGCTCCCGGCAGTCACGGGGGCCATGTAATGCAGGGTCCTAAGAGTTTCGTCCTGAGGACACTGGCCAGCCATTGATGGGCTACCAGCAAGGGAGGAGCATGGCTAGGTTTGTGTTGTGAAAGATTGCTCTCACTGATGTATCTCAAAAGTTCCAAGGAAGTTACAGGTGTTGATAAAAGTGGTTCTCTGTGCACTTTCTGCAGGATGAGGAGGGGAATCAGCAAACTGGAAAATTTGAAATATTTCCTTGAAAAAATCCAGGTGTTAAGTTAGCATTATTTTATTAATTTTTTTCATAAAATTTTTTTCTAGATATCGGACAACTAACATACTGCAATATTGAGAGTTTATATGTAGAACCATGGACCACAGAAATGATGGTAAATGTATATGCTTATATAAATTTTATTATGTTTATATATGATAAGATCAATATATATATTTATATGTTAAAAATTATATATTTTTATATAAAGGAGAGAAAATAGGTTCAAAGTGTGGCTAAAATGGAAAAAAAAAAGCTAGAGAAGAATTTGAAACAAAACCTTAAAAGCCAGTATTTTCCCAAGCCACCCTTCATCATTATCTTTCTTTATTGGAATATTTCCTATGGAATGTCCTGAAAACTGCATGGTAAACTACAAAGTAAACTTCAAAGTAAACATACCTCTATATCGCGTCGGCCTGCGGACTGAAAGGTCCCAGGTTCGATTCCGGTCAAGGGCATGTACCTGGGTTGCGGGCACATCCCCGGTGGGAGATGTGCAGGAGGCGGCTGATCGATGTTTCTCTCTCATGGATGTTTCTAACTCTCTATCTCTCTCCCTTCTTCTCTGTAAAAAATCAATAAAATAGATTAAAAAAAAAATACCTCTATAATTAGCACTCAGATCAAGAAACTTGTTATTAACTTTAAATATATGCAAGGGATAAGGTCTGTGTGATACTGTTCTCAGAAGACGAGGACAGACATTGGTAAATGCCCTCCTCATTCTCCTTGACTTCCAACCACACGTGCACAAAACCTATACACATTAACCTTCTTCCCATATATCTGACTGCAAAGATGTCCCTCTTACATGATTAGACCGTTCTCTGGTGGCAAAGACTCCGAATTGCTTATTAAATAAATTCACCTTCCCCTTTTCACAAATTCACAAGCCCTGATGTGTAGTTGGATGTGTTGCCATTCATCTAAAGGCTGTGTTTTCCAACTCCTTTACACGGAACTAAGTTTTAGCCATTGCTAATAAGCAGAAATCATGTAGAATTTCCAGCAATGGGTAGGAACATATTTTCCATTTCTTCTTTTATCCTGTTGCCTGAGACTCCCCCAGCCCCAGCCCCTAATAACAAAGGATGTATGCAGCTTTAATAGCCATCTTGTACTATGAGGACAAAGGCCATAAACTAAGGATGATAGGACCACCATATCCTAAAGATATCTGAGGAGTCACTATACCCGTGATGGCGAACCTATGACATGCTTGTCAGAGGTGACACGTGAACTCATTTTTTTGGTTGATTTTTCTTTGTTAAATGGCATTTAAATATATAAAATAAATATCAAAAATATAAGTCTTTGTTTTACTATGGTTGCAAGTATCAAAAAATTTCTATATGTGACATGGCACCAGAGTTAAGTTAGGGTTTTTCAAAATGCTGACATGCTGAGCTCAAAAGGTTCGCCATCACTGCACTATACTCAACTAAACAGCCTACTGCTTGTCTTTTTTTAGTTGAGACAGTAATACTCTTTTCCAGTTTTTTCTTAAACTCATTCTATTTCTAATCCTAACTGATTTACCATATGTAGCTTCAAACAGATTTACTTACCTCCTAAAAGGAACCATCTAAACGTTATAGTCAACTCTTGCACAAGAAGTCATGACATGGATACAGTCCTCTGAGTTCAGTTGTGCAAATGATGGCGATTCTGCTTTTGGCTCCTTATATTATGGGTCAACTTCACTTGAAAATAGAAATTCTAAATAAAATATTACCAAATTAATTTCATTAACATTAGAAGATATACCATAGGGCTTATTCCAGGAATGCAAAGATGGCGTAACTTTTTAAAAAAATCTATTTATATATTAGTTAGGCCAATTAAAGGGGGGCGCATACAATCACTTCAATAAATGAATGAAAGATGTAGAAAATTTGACAATGATTTTAATCAACCTAGAAGATGAGAATTCACTTAACCTGACAAAGATAATTTCACATTCCCTCTCCCTCTCTCTCTCTCTCTCTCTCTCTCTCTCTCTCTCTCTCACTCACTCTCTCTCTCTCTCTCTGTCTCTCTCTCTCTCTCTCTCTCTCTCTCTCTCTCTCTCTCTCTCTCTCACACACACACACACACACACACACACACACACAGTAGTTGGTAGCAAAAGTGGCAAAGTAAGGATTTCCAAAAGATCTCTCATTCATAAAAGTAATGAGAAAACTATAAAAACAAATAATCAGAATCAACTTTTCCAGAGTTCTAGAAATTAACTAAAATAACTAAAGGTTTACAACAATTCAGGGAGTGTTTATTCAAGAAAAATGTCTAAATTCCAGTAAGAATAGTTAGTTACCTCTGTGGCATTTTATCTTGTCCTACTCTTCATCCTCTTTTTTGCCTTATAACCAACACAGCACAATCATGGTGAAAACCAATAGGCTTGTAGCCACTGTAGGAGCAGAAAGGGGGTTGGAGCGCCTTCAAAACCTCATTCCCAGAGAGCTATCATTATTTGATTTATCTGGTCGTTCCTTGAAGAGCCCCACTTGCAAGGCTGGCTTTATTGGATCTGACTGGAAATCACACAGTGTGAAAGCCTTTTCCCTCAGTGTGTTTGTAAAAAACAATTAGATGCACTTCTGAAGTGTTTGATAACAGGTCTGTTCTTATTCTGTTGAATCAATCAAGAACAGAAGAAAACTTCCATGAATCTATAAAAATAAAATTATAATATGCAAATCAACCGAACAACCATCCAGGCATCCGTCTGGACAAAGCCAGGGCTGTGAGGGCCGAAGCAGCTGGGGCTGCGAAGGCCTACTCTTGTACCAATTTTGTGCATAGGGCCTCTAGTAACAGATAAGAGGGGGCTATAGGTTGTCTCTGGTTCTGTCCCACAAATGTCTTTTCATTCCAGTTTCTAGGCAACAGGAGCACATCCTTGCTCTGTTGTGCCATTCTCTGGCTGAGGGCAGAAATATAGAGCAGAAGGCTCTTTATCAAACACAAATATGTGATATTTCCATGCTTAGAATCTTTCGTTGACAGGCTCTTTCGAGGGCTGAAAGGCTACTACTGTCACTACGTGACTTGGTTTCTATGGATTTCTCCTAATTTCTAGTCTGGCTCCTCCCTTTCTGCAAATGCTTCAACCTTCCTGGATTACTTGCAGTTCCCCAAACTCGCTCCGGGCCTTTACTCAAGTTTTTGCCCTTCTTGGAATCTCCCCTCCCCTCCTAGTTCGCCTAACAAACTCCTACTCATTTGACAAGATTCAAACCAATTGTTGCTTCCCCAGGGCCTCAACACCATTTCTTTGGGATGAGACACTCTTCCTCCCCCACACATCACTTCTTCCCGTCCCCTACGTGATAGAGAGATTAGAACAGAAATGATTGGGAAATCATCAGCAGGGCCGCCCACAAAAATTTGCATTTCCTGGTATTTTCTTTAATCTTAGAAGACTAAGAGAGGGAAGTAACATGACCAAGGCCACGTAACAAATTAGCAGCAGAGTTGAAGTTGGAAGTCAAAGATGCCTTCTCCTTCCTTTGAAATATGCTAATAATCACTGGGCTTGACCCATTCATTACCCTCTTAGGTTCACAAAGGTATCCTGGATTCTCTCAAATTTCAGACCGTTAAATTTTGCAAGGTCTTCTAAGAAGGCAACATTGAAAAGCTTGTTGACACGTAGAGAAAGCACTGGAATGAATGTATTTGGTCTAAAGCCTATGCCTAACACCTGGAACCACAAAGGAAGCCTCTGGAAGGCTTCTAGAGTAAAAGAAAGAGCATAACTTTCGCAGGCAGTCTTGGGTTTGAGTTCCAAACCCACCAATTACCAGTTTTAGAACCTCAACTATAGGCCAACAATAAAAGTAAACTTTCTAGTCTCCGTTTCTTCACGTGAAAAAACATGGTGATTTTTTTCATCAAGATTAAATAAGATAGACTCAGTAAATCATCCAGCACAAAGTCTGGCATACATTAAGTATTCAATAACCTTAGTTGCCTTCTTCTCATGCTGTTCCCTCTTGTCTCCCAGGCTCAGGACTTTAATTTGACTGAATAAGACAAGTTCTCTTAGCCTAAACATCTCCAAATCCTATATAATAAAAGCAGAGTATGCAAATTGTTCCCTCGACCCGGAGTTCCTCCAGGAGTTTGACCAGCGGACGGGGCCAGCTGGGGGAAGGGAGGGAGGCTCCAGCTGGCAGCCGGCAGCCTTTGGGGACCCTACCAGTGCACAAATTTCATGCACTGGGCTTCTAGTCTAAAATAAGAGGAAATTAACTACATGTTCAATCCCAAAACGTGTACCTTCTTTTTCTTCTTTCTTTTATTAATCATCCCATTCAAGTCTATGGACTCAGCACAAAGCTTGCCTTTGCTTGTAAACTGCACAACAGAGGTTTGCTTTTACAGGAAGTAGAGAGGGGTTGAAAGACACCTAGGGAAATGCAAATTTGGTGGCTACATAGGACTTCCCTGGGTATGATAATTTCCAAAATGCTGCTGAGATATAATTTTAGTGATGATGTAGAAAGGGAAGGCCAGCCCTACCTCAAAGAATGGTTGTAATTAGTGTGTTAATTCCATAAATATTTTTAGCACCTACTGTATGTCAGGTATTGTTAGATAGGAAAAACACAAATATAGAAGAAAAGGAAAGTCAGTCAGGGGGAAGGTATCCTGACCTAGACCCAAGAGACTACTTTTTGGTCCTAACTTCCCAAAAACTAGTCATATGACCTCTGGCAAGTCCCTCAAAGGTGTTAACCTCTTAGCTCTATATATTCAAATACCCCTTAGAAATCTCCATCTGGATGTACCATAAATATGCCAACTGAACCTATCCAAGCCAATAAAACTAATTTTATATCCTTGCTCCCAATTGTATCTCAAAGTTACCTCTACCTCTTGTACTTCCTATCTCAGAGAATGGCATTGCGATATGCCTGGATTTAAGCATCTTTGTTCATCAGGGACATTGGCCTATAATTCTCTTTCTTTGTAGTGTCTTTATCTGGGTTTGGAATTAGGATAATGCTAACTTCATAAAAAGAACTTGGAGTGTTCCTTCCTCTTGGAATTTTTGGAATAGTTTGAGGATGATAGATGTTAGTCTTTCTTTGAATGTTTGGTAACACTCCCCTGTGAAGCCTTCTGAACCTGGGCTTTTGTTTGCTAGTAGGTTGTGTTTTTTTTTTTTATTATTGCTTCTATTTCATCAGTTGTTTTTGGCTGTTCAGGTTTTCTGATTCTTCCTGATTCAGTTTTGTAAGATTGTATTTTTCTAGGAATTTGTCCATTCCATCCACATTGTCCAGCTTGTTGGCCTATAGTTAGTTGTTCATAGTATTTTCATGCAATCATTTGTATTTCTGTGGTGTCATTAGTTACTTCTCTGCTTTTGTTTCTGATTGTATTTATTTGGGTCCTCTTTCTTTGTTTCTTGATGAGTCCGGCTAATGGGTTATCAATCTTGTTTATTCTTTCAAGGAACCAGCTCTTGGTTTCAATGATTTTTTTGTGGGTTTTTTTTTTTACTTTTAGTATCTGTCATTTATTTCTCCTCTCATCTTTATTATTTCCTTCTTTCTACTTACTCTGGGCTTTTTGTGGTGCTCTCTTGCTAATTATTTAAGTTATAGGATTAAATAGTTTATTATTAATTTTTCTTGTTTTTGAGTTAGGCCTGTAATGCTTGCTGTGAACTTCCCTCTCAGGACTGTTTTTGCTGTATTCCAGAGATTTTTGGTTTTTGTATGTTCATTTTCATTTGTTTTCAGGAAGTTTTTTATTTCTTTCTTGATCTCATTGGTAACTCATTCATCATTTAATAACATGCTATTTATCCTCCGTGTGTTGGATCAATCCCTTTAGTATTATGTAGTGACCTTTTTTTCTTTCTTTCTTTCTTTCTTTCTTTCTTTCTTTTTTAGTGTTTTTACTGTAGTTGAATTCTAATTTTATTCCGTTGTGGTCTGAGAAGATACTTGATATAACTTCAATCTTCTTGAACTTGTAGAGACTTGTGTGTCCTAACATGTGGTCTATCTTTGAGAATGACCCATGTGCACTTGAGAAGAATGTGTATTCTGCAACTTTGGGGTGAAATGCTCTATAAATGTAATTAAATCTATCTGATCCAGTGTGTACTTTAGAATCACTGTTTCCTTGTTAATTTTTTGTCTGGAAGATCTATCCAGTGAAGTCAGTAGGGTGTTAAAGTCCCATACTATGACTGTATTGCTGTCAATCTCTCCCTTAAAGTCCTCTAGAAGTTTTCTTTTAAATCATCGGTTCTCAACCTGTGGGTCGTGACCCCTTTGGGGGTCGAACGACCCATTCACAGGGGTTGCCTAAGACCATCGGAAAACACATATATAATTACATATGGTTTTTGTGATTAATCACTATGCTTTAATTATGTTCAATTTGTAACAATGAAAATACATCCTGCAGATCAGATATTTACATTATGATTCAAAACAGTAGCAAAATTACAGTTATGAAGTAACAACAAAAATAATTTTATGGTTGGTGGTCACCACAACATGAGGAACTGTATTAAAGGGTCATGGCATTAGGAAGGTTGAGAACCACTGTTTTAAATATTTAGGTGCTCCTATATTGGGTGCATATATGTTTACCAGGCTTATATCCTCTTGTTGGATCAATACCTTTAGTATTATGTAGTGACCTTTGTTGTCTTGTGATGACCTTCATTTTGAAGCCTATTTTGTTAGATATGGGTATAGCTACCCCAGCTTTTTTTTTCCATTTCCATTTGCCTGGGAAATTTTTTTTCACCCTTTCACTCTTCACTCTCACACTGTATGAGTCTTTTATTCTGAGGTGGGTGTCTTGTAGACAGCATATAATTGAGTCATGTTTTTGTATCCATTCAACTACCCTATGTCTTTTGATTGGAGCATTTATTCCATTTACATTCAAGGTTATTATTGATAGTTATTTATTGCCATTTAATTCTGTAGGCCTCTGTTTCTCTCTCTGTGTCTCTCTCTCTCTCTCTCTCTCTCTCTCTCTCTCTCTCTCTCTCTCTCTCTCTCTTCTCATTACAGCAGTCCCTTTAGCATTTCTTGCAGTATCTGTCAGTGGTGGTAAATTCCTTTATCCTTTTTTTTTTTTTTTACTGGGATGCTCTTTATTTCACTATCTATTTTGAATGATACCTTTGCTGGATATAGTAATCTTGGTTTCAGATCCTTGCTTTTCATTACCTTGAATACTTCATGACATTCTTTTCTGGCCTGTAGAGTTTGTGATGAGAAATCAGCTGACAGCCTTATAGGAGCTCCTTTGTAAGTAACAAATTGCTTCTCTCTTGCTACCTTTAAGGTTCTCTCTTTGTCCTTAATTTTTGGTATTTTAATTATGATGTGTCTCGGTGTGGGCCTGTTTGGGTTCTTCTTGCTTGGGACTCTCTGTGTATCTTGAAGTTCTGTGACTTTTTCCTTCACCAGGTTAGGGAAGTTTTCTGCCATTATTTCTTCAAACACATTTTCTATCCCTCACTCATTTTCTTCCCCTTCTGGCACACCTATTATGTGAATATTATTACATTTCATGTTGTCCCAGAGCTCCCTTAAGCTGTCCCCCTGTTTTTTAATTGCTTTTTTCCTTTCGGTTCTCTGATTGAGTGGTCTTTTCTAACCTGTCTTATAATTCACTGATCCAACCCTCAGCTTCCCCTAATCTGTGTATTCCTTCCAATGTGTTCTTTATTAGTGCTATGTCATTCTTTATTTCTGACTGTTATTTTTTCATAATTATTACTTTTTCATAATTATCTTTTCTCATGCTATTGAGCATCTTTACCATCATTACTCTGAACTCTATATCAGATAAATTTCTTATCTCTCTGATCTATCTCTTCTTCTGGAGAATTCTCTTGTTCCTTCATTTGGGGGTGGTTGTCTTTTTGTCTCCCCATTTTTGGGTTTGTGTTTATGTATCAGTAGATCTGCTACGACTCCCAATCTCTAGTGCAGGACAATGTCCGACACTGTTTCTGATTGTCTCTGAGTCCCCTGTTTGGGGCTATCAGCAATCCACAGCTTGTCGCTCCCTCTGCTGGGGCCGGATGCCTTTGGAAAGGACAAGATATGCACCAGGGTCTTCTTTTCCTAGCCCTAGGCTCAGAAGACCAGACAAAGACTCAAAGCCTCCAGAGATCTGCCTCTGCCTGCCATCTGATTGTTAGCAGCCTTGATTGGCCTTAGGCCAGTGGTCAGCAAACTGTGGCTCGTGAGCCACATGCGGCTCTTTGGCCCCTTAAGTGTGGCCATGCAGTTTCAATCGCACTGTATGTGCACACCCGCATGTGGTATTTTGTGGAAGAGCCACACTCAAGGGGCCGCAGTTTGCCGACCACTGCCTTAGGCCATGGACTGCAGGGTAGGGCAAGAGTTCTTCCAATAGGGTGTGGTAACTGCCTTTCCCCCAGGCCACAACCACCTAGATAGCAAAGGTCCATAGGAGAACAATGTCCTCAGCAGCATGAGGAAATGACTCCACACAGGAAACCCAGGTAGCTGCCCTCCAAGCTCCAACCCTAGAGTCCCCAACCCTGAACTCTCCTCACACAGCTCCAATTCACTCTGCCCTCCTTCTGCCAGAGCTCAAGGTGGGTGGCTGCACAGGAAATTTTGTGCTTTGGCCCTTTAAGAGGGTGCCTGCATTTCCAGTTGTTTCTGGCTGACAGACAGCAACCCTGCTGCTCTTCACAGCCAAGTGTTATGTGAGCTCCTTTCTCAGTTCTGGTGCTCTGAGTTTTCAGTGGGAACCCCCTTCCGCTGAGATATCTCTCCGGACCTTCAGCTGCTGTTTGTGGGAGCCCGGGCACCCCTTTCGAGTCTCCACACTTCCTACTGGTCTCTATGCTGTTCACCACTTTCTGTCGGTGGTTATCAGCTTCTCCCCAGCTAGTCTTGAGTTGATTTTTCAGTGTGGTTTTTCTGTATTTTAATTGTATTTCCAGTTTGGTCCTGGGAGAGTGTCAGTGTAGGTTCCACTCACTCTGCCGCCACTTTTAATCTGAGGTTCATTATGTAATTCCTCATGCCCATCTCTAGAAAATCAAAAGAATGATCGACACCAAATGAAAAAATGACTACCACGTGCCAGGCACCTTGCTTGCATTAATATCATTTCGTTCTCTCAACAGCTCTATGAGGTGGTTCCTCATCTTAACTATGTTACTGCTGAGAAAAGGCTCAGAGAGATTGAATAACTTGTCCAAGGTTGGATGATTTATAAATAACAGACCAGAGACCTGAACCCAGGTCTCTCCAACCACAGAGCCAGAGTTCTGAGTCAGTCTACTCTAGTGCCTTCAAAACAGAGATTTGCAAACTTGAAAGCAGTTGTGACAAGGTAAGAAAACTATGGAATTTTTTCTTTATTTAAAAAAGAATTTTTCAATGTTGTATTATATTTGCAATTTTAAAAAGAGGCAACAAAATTCTAATGCTTAAAAGTCCCTTTTCCTATGCTGCTCTTGGCTAGAAATGATGCTAAAAGTCATTCAAGTGGTTTATGATTAAGGGTCTTACTCCTTGTATAATTACATCATTAAAAGGTGTTTACTAATAGAGTCACTTTTTAACCCAATTGAATGGTTTTCTCATGGTTAGTGCCAGGGTAGGCAATGGGTGGACGGATGGATGGATGGGTGGATGGATGGATGGATGGATGGATGAAAAAGAGGAAGCTATCGGACTTCCTCCATTTGCTTCATTTGGGACCATTGCCACAATTCATTGCTCTCTCTAGTGATTCCAGCTAGAATTTTTCACTGAAGCTTTCTAATCTATAAGCTTGGTTTTACAAACTGCTCAATTATCTTAGCTTTTTCCTCTTTCCTGGACTGACTTCACGTCAGCCTGCCTCATTGGTGTGACAACACAGGACTTCTTGTTCTTGGCTCCATACATGAATCTCATGCAGCATGCAGCTCCCACTTCCCCAGATGTCCCTGTGTCTCAGGGAATCACCTGGTGGTTAGGGACTACAACTCTTCAGAGAGAAAGGAATTAATCTTGCTCCCTATCAGCTTTTGCAGGAAGAGTGCTCAGTAGACTTGCCAAAGAACCTTCTAGGACTGTTGAAGAGGAGAGCTTCATTTGAGTTTTGTTTGAAGGGAGGAGCCGGCTGACAGTGGTTTTCCAGTATTTCTAAGATACTTTGGAAATTATTGTCGTATTTATCACTGTCTAAGACAATTGGTCAGAGCTATGAGAGGCAATGTTTGGTGCACAGAAAAGGTCAGAGGCTGACCTTAACCCTGTTCCTTCCTAGAAGGAGTGGTATGGTGTGGGTATTTCCCTTTCCTAGCAGCTTATGCCAATAGAAAGCAGGCTAGCAAACTTCACAGCTGCCATGTAGGATCATTTGAGGAATACTAGGAAGCACCCCTAACCCTACCAAGAATGCTTCTCAAAGAGCTGTGGAGACTGCAGGGACATGCGGAGTTCAGGGTCAGTCTAAGGAAGATCCCAGAAGGGGAGAGATCCCCGCATATTGGCTTTGGGGTCTGGAAAGATGGCAGGAACATCAGTCGAACTGACAAGAATTTGGGGAGGAAATCTTCAGATTATCCTCCAGACTCCAGTGCCCTGAACTGGATTTGAATTCTGTAGGAGACAGTGAGGTGGGAAACTTGGTGAAGACCTTGGAGTGGGCAACCTCCACACCACAGACCAGGTAAGGGCCGGAGGGCACTTCCAGTGGGTGTCCTGTCTTCACAGCCCACACTGAGCCGTGTCCCCAGCTCACCTCCCTGGGCCTAGGTTACCCAGCACATTGATCAGCTCAGGAAGGTGACTGGCTGGCATGGATTCTTAGGGTAAAAATACTGGATAAAATCTGGGCCTGGGTCTGAGCTAGAGCCACCGCATAGCCTAGTTTCCTTTTGTCCCCCCTCAACCCCTATAACCCCCAACTCACAACAGAGCTGTCTGGTTGACTGGTTTGCTCAGTCTCCGTATCAGACACCTGTCCCTGTGGGCTTCCTCATCTCACCCGACAGGGTGTTTTTCCCAGTGCTTTCCCCAGACCAATTTAGACTCTGTGATCAGGTCTCCTAGGAGATGTTTCAGAGTTGGGGGAAATTTTGTATTTTCATTTTATTTTTTACTTATTTTTTTTTACTTATTCAGATAAATGTGCTTATCATGGCTCCAAGTGGCCAAGTGATCTGGCCTGCCCTTCAGTTACCTGACCCTGCAGGTCTGTCTCATGTTATCAGGACCTCTGGTCAGAGGCCGTGAGGAGGATGACAATTGGCTGAGAAGTCAGAAGGCTTGGGGCAGCCCAGCACCAGGCACCTGGAGGCAGGTCACTTTGCCACATCTTGCCCCAAAGTGCCAGGAGACTAACAAGTCTCATCAATTCCATTACACTTCCCATGAAACATTGCCTCTGGGACAGACAAAGGTCAGGGCCACAGGAGAATCCTGGGGGACCACCGTTTCCTGCCCCTCACCTCCATCATCTGTGACAACCAGCACTCCCTTCCCTGTGGCTATGCGGAGCCCACCCTGAGATTGAGGAGGATCACATGCTTGTGGAAAACAGCTGCACAATGAGACCATCTCCCACTCATAAATTGGAGGGTCTAACCTGCCGTATATTAGTAATTTGTGTCTTTTGTCTTTTTCTATAATTTAGGTTTATCAATTTTGCTGATCTCTCAATTATCATTGATTTTCTCTTTCGATTTTGTGTTTTCAATTTCATTGCTTTCTGGGGGGTTTTCTGCTTACTTTGAATTTCATTTGCTCTTCTTTTTCTAGTTTCTTTTTTTTCTTTTTAAATTCTTTATTGTTTAAAATATTACATATATCCTTTTTTCCCCATTGATCTCTTCCCGGCCATCCCCACCTCCCAGCACATACCCTCAACCCTCTAGTGTCCATTGGTTATGCTTATATGCATGCATACAAGTCCTTTAGTTGATGTTGATCTCTTACCCCGTCTCTCCTCCCTCCCTCTTCACTTTCCCTCTAAGTTTGACAGTCTGTTCCATGCTTCTCTGTCTCTGGATCTGTTTATGTTCATCAGTTTAGATTATTGATTTTTAGTTATTTCTTTTCTAATATATGCATTCAATGCTATACATTTCTTTGTAAATACTATTTTGCTGCATTCTACAAATTTTGATAATTTGTGTTTTCATTTTCATTTTGTTCAAATATTTTACAAATTGTGTTGGGATTTCTTTCTTTAACCCACGTGTTATTTAGAAGTGGGTTGTTTAATCTCCATTGGGGTCTCTGGTTATTTTTCTTTTATTGATATCTAGTTTAATTCCACTGTGGTCTGAGAGCAGATATTGTATGACTCCTATTCTTTTAAATAAGTTAATGTGTATTTTATGGCAAGGAAGATGCTCTGTTTTGGTGAATGTTCCTTGTGAGCTTGAGAAAAAATGTGTATTCTGCTATTGTTGAATGAAGTACTCTGTAGGTGTTCATTATACCCAGTTGACTGGTGGTGCTGTTGAGCTCCACTGTCCTTACTGATTTCCTGCTTGTTGGATCTGTCCGTTTCTGATACAGGGGTGTTGAAATCTTGAATTATAATAGTAGACTTATCTATTTCTCCTTGCAGTTCTATCAGGTTTTGCCCACATTGAAGCTCTGTTGTTAGGCACAAACGTGTTAAGGATTGTTATGTCTTCTTAGAGAATTGATCCCTTTGTTATTGTGTAATGTCCCTCTTTTTCTCTGATAGCTTCCCTTGCTTTGATGTCTGCTCTGTCTGAAATTAATATAGCTACTTTGCTTTATTTTGATTAGTGCTAGCATGTTTTTTCTTTTTCCATCCATTTACTTTTAATCTTTATGTGTCTCTTGTTGACAACATATTGTTGAGTCCTGTTGTTCTTTTAAAGTGGGTTTCTTGTTGACAACATATTGTTAGTCCTGTTGTTCTTTTAAAATGTATTTTTATTAATTTTAGAGAGGAAGAGAAAGAAATATCAATGATGAGAGAGAATCATTGATTGGCTGGCCCTCACATGCACCCCATTGGGGATGGAGCATGCAACCCAAGCATATGCCCTGACCAGGAATTGAACAGTAACCTCTTGGTTCATAGGTCAATGCTCAACCACTGAGCCATGCCAGTTGGGCTGTTGAGTCTTGTTGTTAATCCACTCCAACAATCTCTGTCTTTTAGTTGGTTCATTTAGACCATTGACATTCAGCGTGATTATTGATGTAGTTGACTTAATATTTTTCATATTTCTTACTATTTTCTATTTGTTATCCTTGCTCTTTGTTGTTATTATTACCTTCCACTCTTTTTCTGCCTTTAGTGGTTTTTTATTTTCCCTCCTTTCTTAGTATATTAGTTGTACTTTTTTTTTTTAGTGGTTGCCTTAGATTTTACAATATATATTTACAACCAATCCAAGCTCACTTACTGCTTCATGGGTAGTGTGAGTACTTTATAATTTAAAAATCCTAATTCCTCTCTCTATTCCCTTATATCATTGCTGTCATACATTTCACTTATATACAAGCACAAATGAACATATATATATTAGAGGCCCAGTGTACGAATTCATGCACCAGTGGGGTCCTTCAGCCTGGCCTGTGGGATTGGGCCAAAACCAGCTCTCTGACATCTCCTGAGGGGTCCAGGATTGTGAGAGGGCACAGGCCAGGCCAAGGGACCCCAGTGGTGCATGATCAGGGCCGGGGAGGGACACGGGAGGTCGGCCAGCCAGGGAGGGACCGCAGGAGGGCTCCAGGGCATGTCTGGCCCATCTTGCTCAGTCCTGATAGGCAAGACACCAGCAGCAAGCTAACTTACCAGTAAGAGCGTCTTCCCTCTGGTGGTCAGTGCACATCATAGCAACTGGTTAACCAGTCAACTGTCTACCCCCCTGGTGGTCAGTGCATGTCATAGTGACTGGTGGACCAGTCAACTGTCTTCCCCCTGGTGGTCAGTGCACGTAATCGTGAGCGGTTGAGCAGCCTTAGCATATCATTAGCATATTATGCTTTGATTGGTTGAACGGCCAACCTGTCAACCTGACACTTAGCATATTAGGCTTTTATTATATAGGGTTTATATACATACATACTAATACATATATATGATATATACATAAGCACACATAATTGAATACATTATTGCTATTATTTTAAACAATGTGCTATCTGTTAGATCAATGATGAATAAGATAAATACAAGTTTTTATTTTACCTTCATTTATTCCTTTTCTGATGCTTTTCTTTTATTTATGTAGATCTGAGTTTCTGATCTATAATATTTTCCTTCTTCTTAAAAAACTTCTTTTAACATTTCTTGCAAGTCAGCACTACTGGAAATTAATTCCCTTAATTTTTGTTTGTCTAAGAAAGTCTTTATTTCTCTTATTATCCTGATCTCCTTATGGAGGTCCATTTGAAAAGTGAGTTTGAGCTGTTAAAATGGACTTTAAAAAACATTAGCCTTGTGCCCTAGCTGGTTTGACTCAGTGGATAGAGCATCAGCCTGTGGACTAAAGGGTCCTGGGTTCGATTCTGGTCAAGGGCACATGCCCAGGTTGGAGGCTCAGTCCCCAGTGAGGGGTGTGCAGGAAGCATCCAATCAATGATTCGCTCTCATCATTGACGTTTCTATCTCCCTCTCCCTTCCTCTCTAAAATCCTATAAAATAAAAGCCTAATATGCAAATTGTCCCCTCAGGTGGTCATTTGACCAGGAGTTAGACCAGGAGGCCAGGAGTTCGACCACTCACTATGATGTGCACTGACCACCAGGGGGCAGCGTTGAACATGGCAGGGGTCAGTGATGCAGCGCTGGCAACAGGTGGCAGTGGCAGTGGCAGTGCTGCCGGCCCCGATGGGCCCCAATGAGAACAGGACTGCGACAGGATAGTGGAGCAGGTAAGCAGGTGGTGCCAGGCCAAGGTGGGTGCAGGCAGGGGCCCAATTGCCCCGCCAATCACCCTGCAGAAAGTGACAAGCAGCAGCAGGGGGCAGGGCTGCTGCCCAGCTCCCAGGCACTGAGGGAGCCGGGTGGGGGTCCCAGCCCCATCCAATCACCCTGCAGGCGGGATGGTGGAGCATGTAAAGGGGCGACACCAGACCAAAGCAGAGTGCCAGGCGGGGCTGCAGGGCTGTGACGCTGGGGGCGCAAGCTGGGGCTCAATCTCTGTAGGCCACCCCGAGGGACCCCATTCGTGCACGAATTTGTGCACCGGGCCTCTAGTAAATAATATATTTTATTTTAAAAAACACAAAAAAACAAACCACGAGCTCAAAAATAAAGGCGGTCCCTCCAAACAACCACAGAGCTCACTAAACTCTACCACCTGGTATCCAGCAGGGAAGCTGGGTTTCTGACGACTCATCTGCACTTGCCCACCCACCTCTCTATGACTTTGACACCGGAACCTGCCTGCATGTAGAGGGGTTCTCTGAAATTATGGAACAAATCAGAAATAAGAGGTCCTTTGACTCATTAAAGTGCAGTCATCCACGTTCCACTTGACCTACCTTACCCAAATTTGGGAGTGATCTGACAAAACTTCCTTTCCTTTGAACTCTAGGAAGAGTTACCGCTTAGAACTGCCCAGAAATCTTGGTGGCCCCTTTCCTGGAGACAGCTAATAGGGGAGCACATTTCTGCGGTTATACCAGGGTTCGGCCAAAGTGACCACACAGCTCCTTTCCCGGCTTTTATGGTCTAAGCACCTGACTCGGACTTCTTGGGAACAACAAAGTGATTTAAAGCCTGAGGGGGATGAGCAATCCGCTAGACCAAAAAGTCCCGTTAAGACAGGAAGCCTGCTGGTTCCTGATGCCTGGTCTAGTCTGCAGAGGCAGGACTGCCCGGTAGAGTTCGCTTCTGCCGTGCCGTTTACAAGCAGCTGCCACCCGGGGTTCCTCTCCTCAAGCTCCTTCCTTCTCTTCACGGATGGATCCCAAGGGGCTTCTCCCCTTGAACGTCCTGCTGTTTCTCTCCCTGGCTTGTGACCGGAGCTGTGGATCAGGTGGGTGTCCATGTCTGTGAGGGTTGGGGCCCTGGTATTACTTGCCATGGAGTCAGCCAGCCCGGGGGACTGACAGGAGGCGCGGTGGCGAGGGGCTGTGGTTCAGCTGCCTCTTCCTTAGGGACTGGCTGGGAGTTTCATCTGCCTCTTTCGAACGGGAAGGAACACTGTGAGTTCCTGTGCCCCGGGTTCCGAGGAAAAAGGGAGCTCTGAGCCAAAGGCACAGGTCACCTTCTAGACCAGCCTCTCCGGTGCCAGGCGCTGGTCAGTCCTGGTTGAGTGGGTGGTTTTGTGAGATGTCCTTCTGGCAAAGACCCAGGCTAAGAGCTTGAGATGGGGAGACGGGGCTCTGGGAGAAGATGGCTCCCACACCCTTGCCCTGGAAGGGGTCAGAGACATGGTCCACAACAAGGGAGGACTGTCGTGGGAAGAGAGGGTAGAAGCGAAAATCCCAGGCATTTGGTTGAGAACAGAGTGGCCACAGCGCGGTTGTACCGGTGGCTACTTTCCTGGAAGAGAAGGTTCCAAGGCAGCAAGAGGGGAGAGGCCAGGGTTTCTGGTTTTCTGGTCACAGTTAGTGGTCAGGGCAGCTTCAGCGCAGGCCAGTCACACGGCAGAGCGCTCGGACTGGGCTCTGCCCCTGTCTTTCTTGCCTTTTGAAGGCTAGCTGATGTTCTCTGTTTGGTAGCATCAGGGCTGTGGGAAAAGGTATTTGAGAAAGAAAAAGCCAAGCAAGAAGTGAACTTTGGGTTCACTGGGTATTGGGGTGAGTCTCGTTTCAGCTTAAAGGCCTTGGGACTTTAATTAGCGTGTGGAAGGCAGCCTGAAGTGTGTGGGGGAGGGTGAATCCAGAGCCTCCGTGTGTTTTGTGCTTGGGGTTTTCAAGACAGTAAATCCATTATGGACTCCTCCAGGAAAATCCCAGAGACATGCCTGGGAGACCAGAGGGGCTGCACATGAGATCTAGCCTTTGCCAGACTCCCAGGTGGAAAGGCCTTCCGAGCCCCACTTTTCCTCAGAATCAGGCAGACCCGTGGCTCTTGCTGCCCAGTGTCTGGGAGAGGAATAACTGAGATCAGGGCTCAGAAAGCCAAACTTAATTACAGGAAGGGCCTTCCTGGGTGCAGCCTATTTTCAACTCCTCCCTTTTTAGAACACCTCTAAGTGACTGCGGTAGCTTTTTCATTTCTGTGCTTTTTTGCATCCTGGCACATGACATCTCAGGTGCTGCTGACAGCTGTTCCACTCAAGACTGTGGAGGTCACTGGTTAGTGAGTAACAGCCCAGCCCCCATAGGGTGTGTCTACCCAATCAGCAGTGGCTCCCTTCCTTCCATTCTGTCTTTTCTGAAATATGCACACCACTTTTACAGTGTTTTTATTTTTAAATACACACCCTTCTGTGAAACCCCAATAAAGCCCACACAGAAATGTTTTGCAAGTGGGACAGATCAGCCATGACAGAAGCACCCAACCAAGAAGCCCAGTTCTTCTAAAATCAGTACCGTCTCCCCTTCCCTCTCTCTTCAGCTCACCTTCCAATTCCCAGTCAGAATTGTAAAAATCAAAAAGTTCACATGGCTCAATGGTTGAGCATCGACCTATGAACCAGGAGGTCACGGTTTAATTCCCTGTCAGGGCACATGCCCAGGTTGTGGGCTTGGTCCCAGGTTGTGGGCTTGGTCCCCAGTAGGGGGCATGCAGGAAGCAGCCAATCAATGATTCTCTCTCATCATTGATGTTTCCATCTCTTCCTCTCCTTTCCTTTCTGAAATATCTATGTACTGGAGGCCTGGTGCATGAGATTTGTGCACAGGAGTGGGTCCCTCAGCCCAGCCTGCACCCTCTCGCAATCTGGGACCCCTGGCTTCTAACCGCTCACCAGCCTGCCTGCCTGATCACCCCTAACCACTCTGCCTACCTGCCTGATCACCTCTAACCACCTCTGCCTGCTGGCCTGATGGCCCCTAACTGTCGTCCCCTGCCAGCCTGATCACCCCTAACTGCCTCTGCCTCAGCCCCCACCACCGTGGCTTTGTCTAGAAGGAGGACTAGATGACTGGAAGGTGTCCGATCAACCCAGTCTAATTAGCAGATTACCCTTTATTAGTATATATATTCACACACATAAACACACACACACACACACACACACACACACACACACACACACACACACTAGAGGCCTGGTGCACGAAATTTGTGCGTGGGTGAGGTCCCTAGGCCTAGCTGGCAATCAGAGCTGGGCTGGAGAGGAGGCAATGGTCGCCAGGCCGGGCACAGAAGGAGTAGACATTGACACCACCATTGTTGGAGCCCCACCACCGCACAATTCCCCACCTCCCCCCTCCTCCTTCCCTTGCCACCACACTACCACCATGGCAGGCAGGTGGCGGACCGATCGGGCCCTGCTGGCAGCAGGGAGAGACAAAGCACGGGAGGTTGGCCACCAGCCCCAAAGAGGGAGCCAGCACTCAGTCCTCTTGGGAAAGGGGCCACGTCTGCTGCCACCCACCCCCAATTCCCCATCCCAGCCCAGGGGCCAGCCCCAATTGGACCATCAGGGCCTGCCAGCCAGGGGGAGGGACTGGGTAGTTAGCTGGCTGGGGGAGGTTGGCTGTAGGAGCGCACTGACTACCAAGGGGCAGCTCCTGCATTAAGTGTCTGCCCCCTGGTGGTCAGTGAGCATCATAGGGACCATTCATTCTGGTGGCTTAGGCTTTTATATACAGATAGATTTTTTTTCTTTTTAAGTTCATGGCCCTTCCCTCAATAAAGTGAATTTTCCATTCCCCCTATGGTACTTTTTTAAAAATAGACTTTATTTTTATTTTTTTTTATTTTTTTTATTTATTATTTTTTTTAATATATTTTATTGATTTTTTACAGAGAGGAAGGGAGAGAGATAGAGAGTTAGAAACATCGATGAGAGAGAAACATCGATCAGCTGCCTCCTGCACATCTCCCACTGGGGATGTGCCCGCAACCCAGGTACATGCCCTTGACCAGAATCGAACCTGGGACCTTTCAGTCCACAGGCCGACGCTCTATCCACTGAGCCAAACCGGTTTCGGCAAAAATAGACTTTATTTTTAGAATAGTTTTGGATTCACAGAAAAATTGAGGCAGACATACAGAGATTTTTCCCTACCTCCCAACCCCCCCACGACCCCCCCACACACACACACACATGCACAGCCTCCCTTATTATCAGCATCCCCCACCAGAGTGGCACATTTGTTACAATTGATGAATCTACCCCAATAGCATGTTTTATTACTTCATGCAGGTCCTCTCCACCTCCTCTCCACACATGGGGGGGCAGGAGGGGGAGATGAGGGACAAGTAAATGTGGGTTCTAGACTTGGTCCAACCCTGTGTATATAACAGTCTTGGGCCCATTTTATCTCAAGATGTAGATCTGGGCACTTTTGTTTCTCAAAAGCTTTAATAATGCCGCCACCATCTCTGTCTCCAGCACTGGGCTGGAAACCAAAACATCAGGGCTATTTGTTTTATCATAGATTGACCTGGGACCATCCCATTCAGCAACTATGTAATTAGGATGCATGATGTGGCAGGCATGGGGAGAGGTGTGCGGGGAGCGAAATGAGCAAACACAGCCTCTGCCAGCACCTGACACAGAGTCTGGTCCATGAGAGCTCTTCCACACATGTCTGTGGACTGAGTACTGACAGCATGTGCCACATGCTTACTACTTACCAGGCATTGTTCTAAGTGCTTCGTGTGTATCATTCATCTAATTCTCAGGCCAACCCTAAGAGATATGTTTTAATTGTTACTACCATTATCCTATATAATAAAGTGGTGATATGCAAATTGACCCTCACTCCATCACACCATCACAAGATGACTGCATCCACAGCTGAGGCAAAGTTCCCATAACAAGCCATAATGAGCGAGCAGCAGGGACCTGAGGCTGTGTGGAGCTGGGCCGGGGGACCTGAGGCTGTGCCCCCCACCCAGTGGGGTTTGATTGGGCACCGGGCCGGAGAACCTGAGGCCACACACCCCTGCCCGGCAGGCTTAACGGGGGACCTGAGGCCAGGCCCCCCACCCCGGCACTGGGCATGGGGACCTGAGGCTGAGCCGGGTCTGGATCTCGTGTGATTTCAAAGTGCATGCAGGTGGGTGGAAACTTGTCTCTGGGTCCTGCGACGTGCCCCAGACTCTGACAGGAGGAAGATTTTCATATACATTTTACTAATTTTCTTTCATCTCTGACACTTCCATTATAGAGAAAAGGCAAATAGCAACATTAAAAATATTTCCTCTAATTAATTCCCTTTTAATGTGCACAAATTTCATGCACCGGGCCACTAGTACTTTTATAAAAGAGGAAAGAGAGGCACAGAGTAGTTTGGCACAGTTTCTCTGAGGTCACACAGCCTGACTCCAGAGACCTCAATGAAAAACTGGATGAACTTGTGTTTAGGGAGGGGAGGAAATGCTAAAACTTATATCCAGGTCCCACAGTAAAAATTAGAATGTGCTATCTATAATTGAAGCGTATGAGTTGACTTGAATTGAATTGAAATGAATCAAAGTATAAGAATTTTCAAAAGATGAGAAAAGTTAATAAAATCATAGAAGGAAGTAGAGGTCACTTGGAAGTATTTGATCTAGAATTTGGAAAGTGGATAGAAACTTCTTTCATCGTGTAAGTTTTCATTTAATAACTTGGTTAACAGGTTTGTTTATTGCAAGAGTATCACATGTACGTCTAAAAAACTTCGACAATACAATGGGGTGAAAAATGGACACAAATCTCCCTTCCATACCCCCTCATGGAGGAACTCTATTACCAATTTCTTTCGTGTCCTTCCAAATATATGTGTCTGGCAGGTTGGATTGTTATAGACCTTGAAAAGAGTACTCTAGGTGAGGGCACTAATGTAGAAGTGAGTGTGTGAGTGTTCAAAGAAAATGGTCAATGGTCTGTTGTCCCTGAAACCTTAGGTTCATAGCTAAGCCACTTCCATCTCCTAACCTGGCAAGTGGGGAGAAGGGTCCCCATCATTTCTCTCCATTTTACATCTCTTAGGGATGTTATAAAGATGAAGAGAGTATATTCTTCTTTTGGAGAGAGGAGAACTTAAACTCTTGTCATTTGTTCATTCATTTAGCTCATTCAGCTGTGTTATTCTTGGGCTACAAGGATTTATTGAGCTCCTACTATGTCCCAAGTGAGTTAGGATTACAGCAATGAGCACGGCCTTCACAGTCCCTATTCTTGGGAGCTTCTAACTGAGTAAAGATGATGGGCCTTGAACCAGAGTTAAAAGCATGATGACTGGTATGAAGGAGAGGGGCAGAGGGCACAGGAAGCACACGGCAGGAAACCCTGGTGTCAGAGGCAGGGGCAGGATGGAAGGTGCTAGCCAGGCAAACACAGGGTGGTACCAGGCTTTCCGGCTGGGACGTGGCGAGTACAGATTCTCCAGGACAGAAAGACCCAGCAGCACCGAGGACTGGGAACGGAAGACGGCTGGTGGGACTAGAGTTGAAAAAGCAGCTCTGGGCACATTATCCTTTCTTTCTGGCCCTAGATTTGCCGTAGGAACTGCGAGGCTCTGTGAGTCCTGCCTCTTCTCTACCTGAAAGAAGTGCTGTAGCAAGATGCTACCAGCGCCTGTGAACGTACTGGGTGAGGTGGGGTGGGGTGGGGTGGGGGTGGGAGTCTCATTAGGCAGAATCCCGTCATGTGAAAGGGTTGGTTCCATGCTACTGATCTCAGGAAACTATCCATGGCCCCTGTGAATCACTCTAGCTTCTGAGTAAAGTGAACCTGGAAGGAAAGTGAGTCGGTGCTAACAGCCACGTGTTCCTTCCAGACCCTCTTGGTAAACAGGAATGACTGAATCACAGGCCCCCCCGGAAAGCACCCGTCAGGCAGCAGCTTCGGGAGCGGGGACTCCGCTGAAGGCCTGTGTCACCCTCTTTAAAGTCCCCACTTGTTTTCCACTCACGCTTAGGGGGCGAGGATTTCAAGGCCCCCCGTCACTCACACACAGGGAGTTGTTACCTCATCATTCTTTTGTGGTTGTGGGCTGTGAGGGTCTCTTCCTGACCAAGTTTTGATTCCACTTCCCATGACTGAGTGAGCACAAACCACTCAGCCTGTTTTTCTCATCTGCCCCCTCTTTTCCACTTTCCCCTCCTACTTCCTTTCCTTGATTTTTTTTTTCCTACTCTCTCTCTCATCCTTTGTCCCCTCCTCCCCACTCTCCATCAATTCTGAGTTTTTACTGTGACCGTGGTTCGGGGGGGGGGGGGGGTTAGGTGGGGATAGGGGCACACGGGAGATGTATGGGATGGGGGAGGGTTATGGTGTGCGAAGGGGAATCGTTTTCATTTCTTTCCTCGTCATGTCCAAATTGGTCTAAACATATAGACAGTATGCGAGTGACTTTTAATCTTGTTTTGACGTTCAGGCCCCTTTGAGAGATGACATTTATGGATGTGTTCCCAGAAAAATGTCCACATGCTTATCTGCCCAACATTTTGTACATAATTTCGGGGGACTCCACAGGACATTTCTTCTTGCACATATGGTTCTAATTTTCTATCCTTCCTTTATATGAAGAAGTTTAAGTTCAGGATGCAAGAGGTTACTTTCTTGGGTTCTGTACCTGCCACGCCATCTGGACGGCCAGGCATTCATTAGGGTGCTTCAACATGCTTCACAAATTATCTTTGTAAAAACACCAAGACCAACACCAGCTTTCCTCATCAGCATTCCTCAGCTAAACAACAAGCTTTCCTCACCAGCATTCCTCGGTTAAACAACAAGAGAACATTCTGTTTTCAGAGTTAATATGTTAGCAATGTTTTTAAAAAGTAAATGCCTAACTACCTTTCTCATTTTTTCTCAATAAGCATGAGTCTCAGCCACTCTAATCCTGTTGCTGGCTGAGGTAGATTGCTTTTTCCCCTCCTCTCCCCCTCCCTTCAATCTCTAATCTCTAGTCTGATGTTATCCGGACCCTCACAGCTTTAGGATTTCAGGATAGTTGGGTATCAAGAGCATTTCAGCCAGTTTGTCCAATTTTCCAACCACCCATCTTAAATCTCAAGTTAATTGAGTCTTTTCTAGATGGCTACATCACTTAAGCAAACCGTTTTATTTTTCTTTTCTGACTTTTCTTATCAACTAGAACAATCTATGCTCTCTCTCTCTGAGTCATGGGCTCCTTCTTTTATGAACATTAGCATGGTTACGTTATTGAGATCAGTTATCTATTGGGCAAGGCTAAATAAGAGAAATTCCAGTCAGATCACATGGCTTTCGGCATTCATAAATTGAACAGGCATTCATTAAACGCCTATTGTGTGCCGACCACTGTGGTAGGTCCTCGGACAAAGCAATGAACACAATGAGATTCTTCCTCTTGAGGAGTTTGCATCCTAGTGGGAAAGACAAAAATAAAATAAACAAATATGCAATCTAACATCAATTAGGCAACAAGGACAGCATTCTGTTGTCAAAGTTGACATATTAGCAATATTTAAAACAGTGATAAGTACAACAAGAAGGGGGATGCTATTTTGTTTATTTTGTGGGGGGGATGCTATTTTATTTTTTTATTTTTTTAAAATATATTTTATTGGTTTTTTACAGAGAGGAAGGGAGAGGGATAGAGAGTTAGAAACATCGATGAGAGAGAAACATCGATCAGCTGCCTCCTGCACATCTCCTACTGGGGATGTGCCCGCAACCAAGGTACATGCCCTTGGCCGGAATCGAACCCGGGACCCCTCGGTCCGCAGGCCAACGCTCTATCCACTGAGCCACACCGGTTAGGGCATGGGGGATGCTATTTTAGACAGGGAGGTCAGAGTATGTCTCAGAAAAGATCATGTTTTATCAGAAACCTAAAATAAAGTGAGGGAATGAGCTATCCAGATATATAAAAGAAAAATAGAGAGGGGGGGGGGGTGGGCGGAGAGATGCAAAAGTTCCAAACTAGAAATGTTCTTGAGTAAAGAAAGAGCCAGAGTCAGGATGTCCATAGTGCAGAGAGCACACAGCAGAGAGAGGGAAGGAGATGGAGTTGGAGCAGTACCGGAGCTGGGTTATTCAGAGTCTCTGAAGCCAGAACAAGGACTATGGATTTCTATTCGATGGGTGCTCGAAAGCCCTGGAAGTTGAAAAGCAGAAACGACATTGGACATAGTTTTAAAAGATTACCCAGTCCATCGTACGGACGTAGGAGATTAGTTGGAAGACAATGGCGGGGCCCAGGCCAATGATGATGGCGGTAGAAGCAAATGAGGTTGGAAGAGCTGGGATGCCACGCGTATTTTGAAGGCACAGCCAACAGGAATTGCTGTTAGACTGAAAGTGGAGTATGAGGAAGAAAGGAGTCAAGGATGATTCCAGTATCTCTGCCTGAGAATGTGCGGGGAATTGTGAAGTAGTTTGAGGAAGGGGCTTTGGAATCAAGTTCATTTGGTAAGTTAGAGATGCCTGTAGACCTCTAAATACTGAGGAGTACAGAGAAGGGTGAGAGAGATATCTCTAAGCATTCCTGAAATATGTTGAACTGTGTGACTGGATGAGTGTGGCTGGGAAAAAAAGAGGAGGTCTGAGTGTGAGTCCTGAGATGCTCCCATACTTAGAGGTTTTTAAGAGCAGAAGGTTCCAGTCAAGAAGACTGAGAAGGAGCAGCCAATAAAATGGAAAGAAAATCAGGAGAGTGTGGTATTCCAGAGGCCAAGGAAAGACAGTGCTTCAATGAGGAAGTTATGTACGGTGTCAGGTGCTCCTGAGACAGCAAGAGGGGGATGGAAAAGTGACCTGGTGTCATGGAATGTACAGCCGCCCTGACAAGAGTGATTCCAATAAGCAGGAGGGAAGAACACCTGTTCGGAGTGGGTACAAGAAAAAAAAAATGGGTCAGGAAATGGAGACAGAAAATGGATACACATCTAAAAGGACCTAGTGATCATGAAAAATAGAGAAATGGGGAAATGGCTGGGAAGAGGCCTGGGATCAGGGCATGGTTTTTTTAAGATTAATAAAATCACATGTTGGTGTGTTGTGTTAATGGAAATAACCCACACATATCAAATCACAATAAAAGCCATGATGCGAGGGGTGGGGCAATTGTAGGAACAAAGCCTTGAAGTAGGTGAGTGCTCCATGAAGGAGGAAGCTAGCCTTCCCCGGGAGCATAGGCAACCCATCCAGGCAGGTAGGTCACCTTGGTGGTGCTAATTAATGGAAGTTCTCTTTTATTTCTTCTATTCTTCAGTGAAATCGGAAGCAGGGTCGTCAGCTGAGGTTGTGGGTTTGAGGAGAGAAGTGTTAAATAGTCAACAGTGGGATCCCTTAAATTGGTTTGAACGGTTTGGGGTTTTTACAGCTGTTGTTGGTTCTGCTTTTTGTTGTTGTTAATCCTCACATGAGAATATTTTTTTTATTGACTTTTTTTTTTTAAGAGAAAGTGGAAGAGGGGAGGGGAGAGAGAAGCATCAATGTGAAAAAGACACATCAGTTGGTTGCCTCCCCACATGTGCAATGACCAGGCCGGGAATCAAGCCTGAAACTCAGGCACATGCCTTTGACTAAGAATTGAGCCACACTGGGCAGAACCGCTCCACTTTTTTTTGAAAATTAAAATAATTTCTTACCCTCAACATGATTACCTATCTTGAGGGTTTTGGGAGGGCTAGGAAACCACAGTTTCAACACTGGGCTCAAAACCTCCCTGACTCCACCTTCCTCAGACTTTTCTCATTTCCATCGTCTGAAATGACATTCTTGTAACCTTGGTCTCCTGGGCTCATGAGCTCAGAATCACTTCCAGTTGATCTCCATCTGTGCCATGCCAGCATGGACAAGGCTGAACCTGAGGAGGGACGGTGAAGGATTTAAAGAAGACAGAGAAAGAGAATACAACTGGGGCTTGGAGGATCTTCCATGCCTGGATGAGGACACAGAGAGATCCAGCCTGCAAGCTGATGCTTTATTTTATAGTCTGATTATAACAACATTAACACGTATACAAATGTTCTTGTTTTGGCAACACTTGCTGCACCTCCCACAGCCCATTTGCTACTTAGGAAAGAATTAGGGGGGGCTGCAAGGTCAGGCTTAATTATGATAGGAGAGCTCTGCCCTCCAGGCTGGGACTTGTTTGTGGCCCTGCCACAGGTCAGTCCAAGGAGGCTTAATCCTCTAGCCTCTCCCTACATCCATCCTTCAGAGTACATAGTGGTGAGAAGTCTGGTGAAGGAATTACCAGACCTGGATTCTAGTCCAGTTACCAGTTATGTGATTTTCAGGAAGTCATTTAACTTCTCTATGCCTTAGGTGCCTTAACTATAAATCTCAGTTGATAGAATTCCCTCCCAGGTCAAAGAAACACAGTGTCCTAGTTAGTTTATACAGCTCTATAATAAGTAACTTTAAAATTTCCACTGAAATATTACAAATACAGCAGGACCCTCTTGACAGTCTTTATAGATCACTAAGGCCCGGAAAGCCTACTCTGCCATTCCTGACCCACGCACCACTCGCCAAGCCCCACACCCTGGCATAGCATTGTATCTTCCTGGGGGTAGAGGCAATTTTTTCTCACTTAAACAAAGGCTCCGGATATAAAGTCACTTCACTGCAGAATTAAACTAGAGTCTAGGTTCTTCTGAATCCATCCAGTGCTTTACTGAGCCTTTCTTATCCCAGCCCTGCTCGAAGGCACCCAGTTTGTATCTCTTAGGTTCTGAGGTTCCCTTGAATTCCCAGGGTTCCTGACCACCATGTGATTCTCAAAGGCCCCCATAATAAGGGACTGTCTTCTTCTTCCTCCCACAGGTTGCCCAACCACCTTTGGGCAGTTGGGAAGCCGTGTGCTGCTGCCCCTGATACCTGAAGGGATAAGTAAGAGTATGAACAAGAGTATCCACATGTTCATCACGTGGGCAAAAGCACCGGGAAACAGGTCCAGTAAGAAAATCGTGTCTCTTGATCTGCCAGAAGAAGGCTCTTCACGCTACCTGGAAGATGGCTATGAGTTTTACCAGGAAAACTTGAACCTGGAGATCCTGGAAAGCAAAAAGGAGCATGAGGGCTGGTACACTATGACCCTGGAGGAAACAAATTCAGTCCAGCACTTTTGCCTGCAGCTGGAGCTCTATGGTAAGAATGGTTGCTTCTCCACACTGGAGGGCCATGATGGTCCCTTGCCTAAGAACTAAGGCTTCTCTCAGAGGCAAAGAATAGTCAGAAGAGGGAGCACGTGAAAGATGACCTAGTCTGGGGGTATTTAAACTGTGCTTTAGAAGGAAGTGTTAGGTTCAAAAATCTTCCTTGTCCGAATTGTACATTGGTGGTAGCTGATTAGCATAGTCACCCTGACCCCACTTTCCCAAAGTGCCGGGGCTGACTACCAGACACTGAGTGACGGATGAATGATTATTCTGACACATGTTTCTGTGAAAGAGAGGGCTAAGGGACTGTCTGGCTAAAGGAACCAGACAGCCCCATTTGCCTGACTTCTTAGGCTTTTATTGTAGCAACAGCTTGAACTGAAATTAACTTCTAGATACTATCAGCAGGGTAAGCATCCTTGAGAGAACACATGCATCTGCAGTGTCCTTTAAGCAAGGACGTCTGAAGTCTAAACATAGATTCCAATAAAACACCCGTGGGCTCAGACTTGTTTGGAAAAGTCAAGTCGGGGTCTGCCACCTTCGACAAGGTTCCCCTAGAGCAGCGGTTCTCAACCTGTGGGTCGCGACCCCTTTGGGGGTCGAACGACCCTTTACAGGGGTCACCTAAGACCATCGCAAAACACATGTATAATTACATATTGTTTTTGTGATTAATCACTATGCTTTAATTATGTTCAATTTGTAACAATGAAAATACATCCTGCAGATCAGATATTTACATTACGATTCATAACAGTAGCAAAATTACAGTTATGAAGTAGCAACAAAAAAGGTGGCTTTTCCCCCCTGATTTTTAAAAGTTTGAATAGCACTGATCAAGCTCCACCTCTCATAGATGAGGACTGAAATCCAGAGAAGTGGTTTGTACAAGCTTTCACACATCTGTGTGGGTGGTGGGAGGAGGAGAGCTGAAACTCAGCCCACGCACCATCCTCCAAGCCCTGTGCCCTGGCCAAGCATTGCATTTTCCTGGGGGAAGAGGGAACTTTTTCTCATTTAAACAAAAGCTCTGGTAATAAAGTCACTTAACTGCAGAATTAAACTAGAACCTAGATCAGTGATGGCGAACCTATGACACACGTGTCAGAGGTGACACGCGAACTCATTTTTTTGGTTGATTTTTCTTTGTTAAATGGCATTTAAATATATAAAATAAATATCAAAAATATAAGTCTTTGTTTTACTATGGTTGCAAAGATCAAAAAATTTCTATATGTGACACGGCACCAGAGTTAAGTTAGGGTTTTTCAGAATGCTGACACGCCGAGCTCAGAAGGTTCGCCATCACGGGCCTAGGTTCATCTGAATCCGAGGCCAGAGCTTCACTGAGCCTTTTTAATCCCAGCCCCTCTTGAAGGCACCCAGTTTGTATCTCAGGCTCAGAAGTTTCCTTGAATTCCCATGGGCCCTACCACCATGTGGGCTGTCCTGCTGCCACCATGTGGGCTGTCCTGCTGCCTTGTCTCTGAGGATGGGACAGGAAGCTCCACCTACTCCTCAGCATTTCTTTGAAATCCTCAGGTCCCTACAGGAGAGACAGAAATACCCTCCCCACCCTTTCCCTGCCCTAGAATTCCTTTTCCTCCAAACAGTGGACGCAGAATTCCTACAGCCCTCCAGCAGGTACCAGGGAGTCCTGATCCGTTGCATGGTGGTCCTGGCGCAGGCTGCTGTGAGCGTGGAGGCTATACGTCATGCATATTCCAGAACAGCTCACCCTGCCTTTGTGACATCTTGTCACATTTTGTGATCAAATTCTTTCCTTGGAAAATATGGTCTCTGCAGCCATGATAGTCTCAAGTCGAAGGAAGAGGCTGGATTTTTCAGTCAGACAGACTGAGGTTCAGCTCTCAGCTTGGCTGCCTATCAGCTGGGTGACATTAGAAAGGCACTCCACTTCCCTGGGACTTAGTTTCCTCGCCTGTAAAATGGGGATAAGTATAACAAGGGTTGTAATTTTAAGAAAGTGTTTAGGAAGATTAAGGAATGTGATCAATGTAAATGTCAGCACTGTGCCTGTCCTATAGTAGCTGCCTTTAAGAAATAAAATGTTTTCCTTTCCCTTGCTGATTGCATAGCATTAAAGTGAGATAGATCAATGAGGCCTCTACTTCAGACATTCTAAAGCACTGGACACACACACACACACACACACAAATTCTACCATAAAAAGTCATTCTTTTAGGTCTTGGAGGTGTTACTTTAGCCAATGACAATTAAACCTGTGGGGCATTTATTAACAGCAAACTCCACAGATAGAATACAGAGCAACCCAAATCAGGAACATTGGGGAAGGCCAGGGGATCCACTGAAAGACAATTTTTTTCTTCTGTATTTTATCCCACGGTGGTCCAGGCAAGGAGCATGTGGGGAGAGGGAGGTGCAGACCTGTAGGTCCCTACTAGAAATAAGTCACACTGGCAGACCCATTGGGAGGGAACATGACACAAGGCTGCATTTTTTTCTAATAAAAAGATCAAGTCGGAATCTCAGGGGGCTCATGACAGTGATGACTCCCTTTCTCCCCTCATGACAGAACAGGTCTCCACCCCAGAAATTAAAGTGCTGAACTGGACCCTGGAGAACGGGAACTGCAGCTTGATGCTGGCCTGCATGGCGGAGAAGGGGGACCATGTGGTTTACGGCTGGAGCACGGAGGCAGGCACCCACCTGCCGAGTGCAGCAAATGGCTCCCACCCTCTGTACCTCACCCTCGGCCCCCAGCATGCTGACGAAAACTACACCTGCACCGCCAGCAACCCCATCAGCAACCGTTCCCAGACCTTCACCCCGTGGTCCAGCTGCAGCTCCTATTCCTATTCAGGTGGGTAGTGGCTAGTGTGCCACCTTCATGCTACGGGCTCAGTCCCACCTGGACCAATCACTCTGCTTCTATAGCCACGGCCTTTACCTGGGTAGCAACGCTACATTTTCTCTCTGGTTTATAAAAGCCTCCCATGTGTATTCAGGGTGTGCTCTCTGCCCATCATGACGAGGGTGGCATTATTACACTCAGTTCACAATTGAGGGAACCAATGAGAAATGATGGAGGCAGACCCAGAGGCCTGGTCTCCAGTCACGATCCTTCTTCTCTCCTCTCACGTTGGCTCCAGTCAGCAGGGGAGGCTGGGTGAGGGGGTGCGGGTGGCAGGTACTGACTCCCACATCCCTGCTCCACCAATGGCGGGACAGTTCTATGCCGTCAATAAGTACTTATTGATCACCTAGGCCCGTGGTCAGCAAACTGCAGCTTGCGAGCCACATGATGCTCTTTGGCCCCTTGAGTGTGGCTCTTCCTAAGCCTTAGGAGTACCCTAATTAAGTTCATAACAATGTACCTACCTATATAGTTTAAGTTTTAAAAATTTGGCTCTCAAAAGAAATTTCAATCGTTGTACTGTTGCTATTTGGCTCTGTTGACTAATGAGTTTGCCGACCACTGGTCCTAGGCTGTAGGAAATTGGGAAGACATATGACATGTGATCTACTCTCCAGCAATGTGTTATAAAGATAAGACATAAAACATTTGCTCAATAACAAAAAGCAGGATGTAATGAAGGACCATTTTCATGGAATTGACTGTAGAATCCATAGAGGGTGAGAGGATTCAGAGAGTCAGCTCTCTGAGGACCTGGACTGGGAAGTGTGGGAATAATGATAAATGGTCTAGCACTGGATCATTGCAAAGGCACTTGCCATGGTCTCTTTTGATCCTCACAAGAACCTTGCCAGCATCATCCTCATTTTGCAGACAAGGAACTTGAAGCTCACGGTATTTAGCTACCTTTCTCAAGTTTCTTCAACTTGTAAATGGCAGAGTCAGCACCTAGATCTTCTGATTGCTCCTTCACTAGAAGGAAAAGCACCGTTATATTCTGTTTTCGAAAGGAGCAGAGGGCTGATTAAGCAAGCCCACTAGGCACTGGGAGTTGTAAAGAAGATAAGCACTGACTGTTTTCACCAACATATGTTGTGTCCCTGTCTCGGGGACAGAGAACCGGGTGCTGGCCTTGCAAGGCATTGCTGATGCCCTCTGTGCATCCCCTGGGAATCTCCAAGGAGACTCCTCCCACAGTAGGTTTGGAGTTTACGTGGAAGGATTTCCAAATGACCAGGGATGGAGAGACAGGGAAAGCCAGCCAGTTTATGCACTTCATTATAGCATCTCCAGTTAGAGACTCACCTGGGTATTCCCACATGAACTGCTGGGAAAATCCCACCTGGCCTCCAGTCCGGTTCCTTGGTGAACTGAACCCACCAGGTGTTGCCTCCCCAGCCATTCATGGCAAGTCAGTCATCTGCCCACCTAGACATGTGTCTGGCTGCTTGCCCACCAACGACATTCAGAGGCTGTCTCCCAGTTCAGGCCCCTCTCCCTGGCCACAGTCATTCAGAATGTGCCGGTGGGACCAAGACAGTAGAGTTTACAGGACATGGCCCCAGAGGTCCCAGATCCAACCCTGCCCTTTTTGCTTACAAAGGTAAGTCACTTAACCAAGACTTAGAGTCTTTCTCTGAAATCATAACTGACAGGTCTTCATTGTTTACTATATGCCAGTCGTATAGCATCCTACTTAATCCTCACCACAACCAAGTAGTGTCAGTACCCCAACTTACAGATGAGGAAATAAAAGTATAAAAAGATCACACAGAACAAGTGACAGAGCTGAGCTGTCCGACCCTGGAACCCTCACAGGTACTAGTGGAAGAAATCACACACTTAAAATGCATGATAAATCACAGCAAATGTGTTGCCGTTTTTCCTTGGGGCTGAGGAAGCAGCGGCTCTGAACCCTGCACAGCCCTCTCTGGTCATAGCAGCCCTCTCTGGCCCATCTCAAAAAAGGGGAAGAACTCTTGTCATGGTTCTCGATGTGGTTGAATAGGAATTTTAGTGCATTCCAAAGTCTTGGCAGGCCCTAGCTTTCACTCGGGCACTTGACCCAGGACAGTCCAAAAAAAAAACCCGTCAAGTTGCTCATATCCATCTAAGGTAGTTTCAGGACCAAGTATGCACCGGCCTGAACCAGATTTATCGAGTATTGAAGCAGGTTCCGGGAAGCTGTGGAGAGGCAGGCGAAGCAGACGCAAGGCGCCATGGGAAAAGCCCTGTCAGGACCTCAGCTCAGTCCTAGAGAACTACCCTGCACGGGGCAGCCCTTTCACTTTCTCGGGGCTCTGTTTTATCATCTGTAAAATGCAAAGGGTGAGCTGGGGAAGGTCGTTCTAGAGTTGATATTCTGATTCAGTTGGTGTGCACATTAATAAGAAATGCTCATAAGGGTTACAGAGGTGAAGGTGTATTAGTTTGCTAGCGCTGCCGTAACAATGTACCATGACCTGGTGGCTTAGCCAGTAGGAATGTATGGTCTCACCGTTCTGGAGGCTGCAAGTCCAAGATCAAGGTGTTGGCACAGTTGGTCCCTTCTGAGGCCGTTAGGGAAGGATCTGTTGCCGAGCTCCCTCCTGGGCTGATAGCGGGCTGTCTTCTGATGTCTCTTTACATTGTCTTCCCTCCATGCATATCTCTGTTCTAATTTCCCCTTCTTATAAGGACTCTAGAGGGCTGGTGCATGAAATTCATGCACAGGTAGGGTCTCTAGGACTGGATGGCGATCAGAGCCCACTGGGGCCTTCCGGCTGCTGGCCGGGGCCTTCCTCTCCTTGGCTTCCAGACGGCCACCTTCTTGCTATGTCTTCACGTGGTCTTTCCTCTGTGCATGCACATCCCAGGTCCCTCTTTGGGTGTCCAGATTCCTCTTCTTATAAGAACACTAGTACGATTGGCTTTGGGCCCACCCTACTGGCCTCATTTGAACATAATCACCTCTTTTAAGACCCTTTCTCCAAATACAGTCACATTCTGAGGTACTGTGGGGCTAGGGTTTCAACATATGCAATTCAGCCCATAACACCACCCCAATGACCTCATTTTAACTTGATTTATTCAAGACTATGTCTCCAAATAAAGTCACATTTTAAGGACTTCACCATATGCACTTTTGGGGAAACACAGTTCAATCCATAACACAAGTAGGGATTCCCCTCCCCTGCCTATAGGGACAGGGAACCACAGCATGTCAGAAGCAGCTCCCACATGCTGTTCCCAATGCACCAGGTTGACTAAATACGGACAAAAAAAGTTTTACTAATTCATTGATTTGTGTTTGCACATGAATTCTACTAATTCTAAAATACTGTGCTTAGTTCGACAAAACATTTGTTGAGGCTCTACTATGCTCCAGCATTGTTCTAGGTCCGTGGTCGGCAAACTGCAGCTTGCGAGCCACATGCAACTCTTTGGCCCCTTGAGAGTGACTCTTCCTAAGCCTTAGGAGTACCCTAATTAAGTTAATAACAATGTACCTACCTATATAGTTTAAGTTTAAAAAATTTGGCTCTCAAAATAAATTTCAATCGTTGTACTGTTGATATTTGGCTCTGTTGACTAATGAGTTTGCTGACCACTGTTTTAGGTCCTTAAGGAGGGAGATAGCTCTGTAGATAATTAATTATCTGGGATTGTGCAGGGTGATGGGTACAAAACAGAGGTATGGGCAAGGTAGCAAAGAGGAGGGAGTGATTATCGCTGTCTCAGGGAAACGAAAGGCGCACCACAGAGGATGTGACAAACTGGGTTTGAAAAATAAAAAGAAATTACCCACACAGATTGTTTTTTTTAAAAAAAAGATGTTGGGAGAGGGAAAAGCAGATACAGCTGGGTCTTGTTCTGAATTATCCTGTAAGCAAAGATAACTAATAAAGAGTGAGATAGAGAAGAGTAACATGATCAGGTTTGCATTTCAGAGAAAATTCGGTAGTGTGGAGAATAGACTGGGGCAGGGAAGAGGAAGATGAAAGAAGTTAGTTAGGGGGGAGGGGCCATTGTTGCAGCAATCCATCAAGACATGGTGAGGCCCGAACCCAAGCAGTGGCAGTTTACCAGACTTCAGACTTGGCATGAAGTGATGGGGTATGAGGGTCCCTTCAGCATCTATAACGAGCACAGTAATTTTAAGACATTTTTCACTTTCATTGTGGAAAAATCCAAAATGGTTAATAGTGTGAGGAGACCAAACGTGATGTAAAATCTGCACTCAAGCTAAACAGCAGAGAACATGTCTGTCCCTCGGATCTTTTTTCCTAGTGACATTTGTCCAGGTGCCCAGCAATATATTCATCCTTATTCCAATGACCATCTCAGTGTTGTACGGTAAGAAACTTCTTAATGTCTATCATTCTGAAGGGTCTTTGTTGCAAAGTCCAAATCCTGGCGTGCTACCAAGCACTCTCACTGTGTCACACATGCATGTTGGCGTGGGTCAGCACGGAACAGGGTGACTTGCGGCCACCCTTCAGTACTGTGCTCTGACATAGCTGTGTCTACGCTACCAGGAATAACAAAACTTACATAATTCGGCTAAAGGAAATGCCCCTGAAAGCCCATCTGGAAAAGAAGACCCTTTTCGGTAGATTGGCAAAGAGCTGGCTCAGCAAGTCTGGGTCAGTTCGGCAGCAGAAAAAGCTGACACTTGCCAGTGAGCTCCCAGGGCTCTCCCTTTCTAGCAAGGCCATTTCTTCCAACAGAGAGCTCTCATTGTCACGGTCACCTAGATGTTTCACACACAGGGCCCATCCCTTACGTTCCTCCCAGTCCGGCAACCATGGCAACAATGGTGGAAGGGTGGAGCCTGGGCACCTCTCGGGGACCAGAGCCTTGTCACATGGCCCCACCTGCTAGAAAGGAAGCTGAGAAACATAGTCCTTACCTGGGCAGTCAAATGACAAGACAAGACTTGCCCATGGAAGAGTTGGGGGAACTGGCACTGGGGGCACAACTGAAGCCTCAGCAACACAATGCTGGGTGGGTAGGATAGGCAGGTATAAGGAATTTTTTTGGGAAGCTGTGAACTCCGTAAAATTTTTGATTTGGATGGTCTCAGATCTTAAATTAGTAAATGGTCGGTAAGCACCCTTCCCCCACCCCCAGTTCTGGGTGGAAACGGCCACCGGCAAGAAGACATCTCTTGAAGATGGTTGACTTCTTTGAGTAGATGTACATGGTGCAGGCAGCTTTGCTGACAGAACCACATGAAAGGCAGGAAAGAGATCCGGCATCCTCAGACCGTTACTTTAGCATCGCAGTAGCTCCTGGGGTGAACTACAAGCCACCTTTGTTTCTCGGGTTCGTTTTTGTTTTCTTGTTTATCTCCCTTAAAGATTATGGTGTGGGGGCCTGAGGAGAGAGAGGTGCTTTGTGTTTCTGTGTCAGCAGACCTCCAGAGTTTGGGGGAAAGGCCCTCCAGCATTTTCTTGGAGGCCTGGCTGCAGGCCAACTTATTCGTTTCAGCCACAGCCAATAGGGGGGAGGACCAAAAGGTGGAGACTCGTGCAAAGTACTCTTCATAAGGACTTCATGGCGCAGGGCTTCTCCATCAGCCTGCTCAGCTCTCTCCAAGAGGCGGCGGGGAGGGTGTGTGCGGGGAATGTACCAAACCTGCTGTGTAAGAATTCTGAATACGGTTCCTTTGTGAGTGAAGAATGAGGCCGGGGGACCTTGAACAACCTGGGTCTGATTTCTGAGTATCAACATCCTGAGAGGCCTCACTCCATTTCTGAGCAAAAAAAAAAAAGAGGGAAAGCTGGAGTTTCTGCCACAGGAAATGGTGGTTTGAAAATGGGAGCACAGGTGGTGCTGACAACATAGACACACAGCTTCCTCCTGGTTCCATGTGGTTATTGTCACTCCTAGCCCAAGCAGGTCAGGGCTCGTTCCCTTCTGTCTCTACCCTGGGCTGTTCGGGAGGTGACACTACATTCTTCCAGAGGCTTTCTGATCATTTTTAATGAAAAGGTGCCAGCCAGTCTCCTCCCAGCTTCTTTCCGTGGCCTCTAGTTTAATTTAATTCATCACATGTATATTGAGTGCCCCCTGCCCTACATTATATCAGATGGAATGGAGGATGTAAATAAACCACAAGGTACAGGGTCTATTTTCCAGTCATTGACAATCTAGGTGGGACTTCTGTAGCTTATTAGGTAGAAGAATATTGTCGTATTAAAGAAATGGCTACTAGAATTCCTCTTTGGAAGAGAACAGTGTTTGTTTAGGATAGTACCTTCATAAATGCTAGAAGAGACACTCCGCACCCCCACCCCCACCCGCAGAGAATATGGTAGTGGGTTAGATGGTTTGGTATGAGAGAGGGGGGAGGCATTGCTGATGTAGATGAAGGAAGAGAAAGAAAAGGTCTGAGCCTATCCAATGGGGGGAGCCTGCTGGTTCCCAATGGAGTCTGCTCCCTGTGACCTTCAAGTCTACGGCAGAAGGATCAAACCCACAAAATTCTTAGTGTAGGACCGTGGTCGGCAAACCGCGGCTCGCGAGCCACATGCGGCTCTTTGGCCCCTTGAGTGTGGCTCTTCCACAAAATATCATGTACAGTGCGATTGAAACTTCGTGGTCCATGCTCAGAAGTCGATATTTTGTGGAAGAGCCACACTCAAGGGGCCAAAGAGCCGCATGTGGCTCGCGAGCCACGGTTTGCCGAGCCGTAGTTTGCCGACCACTGGTCGGGTTTTGGTTTGGGTTTTGGTTTGGAGTGTGTGTGTATGTGTGTAAACAGATGAAGGCACCCAGAATAGCTTAGACTAGAGCATATGGAGCTGCAGAAGTAAAGACGTGGAACCACAAGGAAATTTTTGCCAGAAATAACAGAAACTTTGGGAAGCCTGACCAGAAGCCATAAAAATAGCGTTTTGTCTGTCTTCACCCAAGTTCCTGAGGGCATAGAGCCCCTGGCATTTAGTTTGCATGTAAATATCATAATTAGATAGTCGTGTCAAATAGATGCGCGCCAAGTGAAAACATACCTGGGCCTGCTGGCCAGATCAGGAGTGGAAGGCATCAGCAAACACCTGGGTGGGCCTGAAGCACCTCTGGATGTCAGTAAAGGAACCTCTGACTTGAAATCAAACCTCCCTCCTTGTTCTTCAGTCAACCAGCGGGAAGTTCCCGAGGACCTACTGGTATATGTGCCAAGTGCTGAGAGAGCTGCATAAGCCCTCAAGTTTGGGGACCTAGATCTAATACACTTCAGACTTAATGGACACAATTTTCCAGGCTGTATGCCTTGTATGAAAAGTCACACCCTGTTAATTTTAAAATGCTTTTAACCAAGATTTGCTTATATGAAATTACAGGGTTTGTTTTTAATTAATTCAGCTATTTTTAACAAATTTTCGTGAATAGGCCATATGTCAGAAAAAAACACTGTGATCATTACACCAACAGAAAGACATGTGACATATCCACAGCTATCGGCTACCTATTTACACCCAAGAGTCACGGCTCATGAACAATGTTCGGCGAATGCTCAGCACAGGATCACACCGCATCGGCCAGGGAACTGGTGCTGCTGTCGGCGGCATGACTTTCTGCAGCAGTTTTAACGCTGCCGGCAGATGTGCCCACGTGCACTAAGCCACACTCCAGCCTGTGCATTTGTTTACTTGGGTGAGTGGTGAGTGCACACATTTACCAGACCTATTCAGTATAAATTTAAAATAACAGTAATACATATAGAAAACTCTTCTGTGAAATTCAACTTCTCATACAGACTTAATTTTATTTACACAAATGTGTCTACATAAAGAAAAATAGGTAAATTAACTAATTTGTCAATTTTTCAATAGATGCATTTGGAAAACCTACTTCATTATACAACAGACTTTCAGCTTTAACGGACACCCCCACACCCAAATTAGTCCATTATGTCGAGGTTTCACTCTAAAGAGATGGTCTCTGGCCCCCAAGAACCTAGCAGCTAGTTGGGGAATTGAGGCTAGTGGAAGAGTTCACACTTATCACCACGCGCTGCATCCCAGTCATTGCTCTGGGTTTATCAGAACAAGTCTGTGTCATTTGCAGATGAGGAAAGTGAGGCTCTGGAGGTGTGAGCAGCCTACCTGGGGCCCCAGAGCTAGAAAGTGCTTGACCTAGACTTTGAATTCATCTGTCTGGCTCCAATTGCCTTCACTGCAAATGGTCTCCACAGCAAAGATCATGTCACAACTCAGATTCTAAGATGCATGACATAAACCCAGGTGCTGCAGAGTTCCAGGTAAAGGAGAAAATGAGAGGCAGAATGGTCAGGCAATGGGACACGGAGGCAGTAAGATTGGCCTGGAAGTCAAGGCTGGGCGGGCCAGGTAGAGAGCTGAAGGTACAGCAGGGGAAGAGGAGGGAAAAGGGCGCTGGGGGGTAGGAATGGGCACGTGTTGGTTAGAGGATGGTGAAGGGATGAGTTGGCACCTCAGAGTGCTTTTGCCTCATGAGGTCTCCCAGGCATTCCAGGCTGCTGCTGCTAAAACACAAACCATAACTCTCATCCAGCTCTGCCATCAACTTTTTTTTTAATATATATTTTTATTGATTTCAGAGAGAAAGGGAGAGGTAGAGAGAGATAAAAACATCAGTGATGAGAGAGAATCATCGATTGGCTGTCTCCTGCACAGCCCCTACTGGGGATTGAGCCTGCAACCCAGGCATGTGCCCTTGCCCGGGAATCGAACCGTGACATCCTGGTTCATAGGTCAATGCTCAGCCACGGAGCCACAACAACCAAGCTGCCATGAACTTCTTCTGTGACTCTAGGTACACTTGTCTGAGTTTCAGTTTTCTCAACACCAAATTAGGGGATCGGATGAGATAAGCATGATAGTTCTTTTAAAGTTAAAAAAATGTCTGTGGTTCTGTACTTTAAATACTTCAGCAGATTCATATCACTTTGTATCTAAAGACTAAGAGGAAAATGAAGACTTATGAAATTTCTCTCAGGACTATGGCCAGGATGCCTCTCACATCTGGCTAGACTGGCAGAAGCTGGTCATTTATGTCATAGGTCAAGGGTAGCAGATAACTTTTATCCTCCTAAGACCCTGAAAAACAAAGAGAGGAGTGGACTGGTGGTTGCCAGAGGAGAGAGGTTTGGGGGACTGGGTGAAAGAGGTGAAGGGATTAAGAGGTACAAATTGGCAGTTATGAACTAGTCATAGGGATGCAAAGTACAGGATAGGGAATATAGTCACTAATCCTATGTAATAAAAGGCTAATATGCAAATTGTCCCTCAACCGAGAGTTCTACTGGGAGTTTGACCAGGGAGTGGGGCTGGCTGGCCAACCACCCAAGGACCCTCTCCCAAGCCAGCCCGGCCCTGTCTGAGGTAACACTTTATAAAGTATGTGACCATCTAACCCTGATGCACACCTGAAACCAATAGAAAATAGTATTGAAAGTAAACTAATTTACATTTTTTTAAATTTAGAAATCCAAAAAAAAAGAAGAAGCAGAAGAAGAAGAAAGAGCAGGCTAGAGTATTATGTCCCCAGGGCCTCAGTAATATGCCCCAGTCATTGTTAGTTTACAGGAGTAGGTGGGGGGCAGAGCTGTCAGCAGTGGCCCCAGGAGAAAGGCTCAGTTGACAGGTGTTACTGATACAGTTTTGTCATCCGCTGTTTTCTGGTTTTAGAAGCACCACTTTGTTTGTTTTATTTATTTTTATCTCAAATGAAATTTGAGAGAAAATATGATTTAAATGAAATTAACTATAGTTTTAGAAGGTCCCCAAATATGTGAGGGAAGTAGTCTCAAAACAGGAAGGGCTACTATAGCAATTCGCTGGTCAGTTCCGTGGGCTCAGGAGGCATGATGGTGCATAGGCTGCTGCCTCTGCTTCTTATCATAGGATTGAGGAGGTTGCTCCACAGGTCCCTGGTGTTGGCAACATAAGCCCTGAATAATCACTCTCCTACTCATTCATACACACACACACACACACACACACACACACACACACACACACACCTGCATGCATAGAGGGTTCTCAGCAACCGTAAGCCATTCAGAGTAGTCCTTCAGAGTGGAGCCGCTCACAGAGCAACTCCAGCCTCAAGAGTGAGTCCACGCTCAAATTTCATGCTTTACATAAAGTCAGGCATCTTACTGCAGCTCTCTGTTTGTCCCCTAGCTTTTTCATCAAGCCATATGACTGTGCTGAAGTTGGTATTTAGAAGGGTTAAAACATATTTAATTTGGGGAAGGGAATCTATAATCAAGATGTTTTCAAAGCCAGTTCAATGAGATGCCTTGGGATGACTTGATGTCTGAAAGGCCTAGGAAGAAAAAGAGAATCTTTTCAAAACCAGGAGGCAACTTTGGGTTAGCTGTCAGGTGGAAGAGCCACTTGGATCTCAGGGGAATGCCTTTCCTCAGCTCACTGAGACTTCAGTCTGTATCTTTAATCAACTCTTAGACATCTGAGTTGTTCATTTGTTACCTAACTATTCCTTCCTTTCGACTTCTTCCCAACAAATTCATCACAGGTTCAACAACAGGCTTATTCCACAGTCATCCTGAGAAGTTGCCCTTGCACGTTAATGTTAACACCTGGTAGTGCACTACTTAGAACCTTAACACTATTACTTCATGTAGCAGCCCAGTGCTTCAAGTCGGCTCCCACTGTTCTTTACCTTGGTGTCACTTACCCAAGTCCATAATTCTCTTTGACTCTCCAAGAGATCTATCTTCAGTGTGCTTCCATGTATCTACTCCTGGACCAAGCTCTAGTTCTTAAGGATCTCTACACCTGCTTTCTTATCCACAAGATGGGAGTAATGACAGTCCCTACCTCGTAGGATTGTTGTGAGGATTAAATACATTAATAACAGATGATGTACTGAAAGAAATGCCTGGCCTGTTGTCAATGCTCAGAATCTTCTGTTATCTTATTGAGCTAAATGTCTTGTTTACTTAGGCAACAGGCCTCAATCACTATTTTCCAAAATGCTGCATCCGGTTCAGAAGGATTTGATAACATGGGTAAAGGAGGAAAGACAATAAAAATTGGCTCTGTGATTTTGAACCTGGGTGATTGGTACTCTAGAGCAAATATTAAACATGGGAATGATGGAGAGGAAAAAATACTTGCTTTCCTTTTAGTTCAGGTCTAGTGGGTTCAATACAGTTATTTGCATGGACGGACAATAAAAGCACTAGTATGTTTCTTTTTAAATAACAAATGTAGGTCTTTGTTCCTCTCAGCGTTCTCACGAGAATGGTGTGGGAGTATGGGGACAGCACGTGGAGCCGTCATGTCTCTTTACCAAAATGGATACAGCCACATTCGAGATTTTAAAATAGAGAAACTGGGCAGAAAGGTTGACTGAAGAGAAATGAAGATAAGTTTGATTTTAGACATGGGGTGTGGCATTTGAAGTAAAAAATAATGCATTTGAATAGAAAAGAGAAATCTTTACAGAAATCAGGACTATGAAAGCCAAATATGGTAAGAAAAATGAGGAGGAGAAAACCGATGTGGAATTCTCCCGTGGTCTAAAGCTGGTCTCTAACACGCAGAAAACAGATGTCTTCCTTGAGAGAAAAGGTAGAAAGAGAACAGGAGGCGCTATTCATCCTCCCCTATCTGTGTAGGACGTTCTCACAGTCACAGTGCATTTGAGATTGCCTTTTGCCTTTTCTTTCAGTTCCAGGACAATGGGGACTGTATGCTGGGCTGGCTTTAGGGGGCGTCATTGGTGTCATCATGATTCTCCAAGTGGCAATACTTCTATTCAGAAGAAGAGGTAGGTGTCTAACAATAGAGATGCTTATCAGAGTCTCTGTGGTAAGCAGGGGACCTCTCACCACAAGCACAAACTTGCTCTCTTCGATTTAGCTTTCCTCAGAGAGTACCTTTGCGAAAACACTGAGCAAACATATCCTGGGATCTTGTTCAGTTCAGTCTAATTCAAAATGTCTCAATCCCCTACACCAGCGGTCGGCAAACTCATTAGTCAACAGAGCCAAATATCAACAGTACAACGATTGAAATTTCTTTGAGAGCCACATTTTTTAAACTTAGACTATATAGGTAGGTACACTGTTATTAACTTAATTAGGGCACTCCTAAGCTGGCTTTTTGCTAAAAACGTCCTCAATCTGATTGAGGTACATTCGCTGAGGTCGACCCCTTCCAACTCTCCCATTTACACTCGTCTTGTATACTTGTTTCATCTACCTCCTTTCGTTCATCCTCTCTATATGTCCAAACCATCTCAACATACCTTTCTCAATCCTCGACACTACACCTTGTTTCACTCCACAACGTTCCCTAAAATTAACTTAATAAACTTTACTTTTGTCACCCGCGCGCGATTTGCGGGCACGACTAGCACTAACCACTGCACTGAGACTGCTGACTGACTGGCTCACTCAACTCCCCCCGCACTGCGTATCCCGCGGCCCGCCTGCTCCGTGTCTCCTGTCACCCGACCAACCGACACCCCCCATTTCTTCTAACGCCACTTCTTCAAAATAGACTCGCCCAGGCCGAAAACCGACTTCTGCGCGTGGGCCACAAAGTTTCAATCGCTCTGTACATGAGCGCCCGCACGTGGTATTTTGTGGAAGAGCCACACTCTAGGGGCCAAAGAGCCGCATGTGGCTTGCGAGCTGCGGTTTGCTGACCACTGCCCTATACTAGCCTATGGAGATAAAAAGAGACATGAGCTTTAGGTATCTAACATGGGAGACATTACACACAGTTAGTTTTAATTCAATGAGACTAATACTGCTGAAGGGGTACTGACCAGAGTTTTCATTGGAGCAGAACTCAGAGGACTCTTGGATCTCATTCAAGAAAAGTTGTAATTATTGACCAATAACAGGACATTATAATACATTTTTGCGCAAGGGTCGAAATCTTGCTCTAATTTCTCGCTATTCTTATGATATCCCTCTGAGAGAAGTAGGGTAACTGTTTCTATGTGACTTAGCAATGGGCTAACAGAGGCACAGAGAGGCCAAGTGACTTGTCCAAGGCCACCCAGCTGGTTGGCAAGGAAATGAGAACTGTAACTATGTCTCCCAGCCACCAGGGTGCATTCCCCTGGGAAGGCCCGCAGGTCATCAGAAAACAGCAGGGGGCTCACTCTTTACTAAGACTTTTGCACAAATCCCGACTCACCTTGGGAAAGTGTGCAGTTTGTGAGGTTGCTTGAAGCCAAACTAAGGAATACAGAAAGTCATCCAGAATAGACTAAAACCATCAAGGCCCAATGATTTCCTTGCAGTTTAAGTGCCTAGAAGTAGTTTCTCCTGCCTTTTCCTCCCAACGGTCCTATGATTCCGTGTCTCAAGGCCATTGCTCCCTCCACCACACTTTCCTCACCCACCCACACGAGGGCCCCCAGCCCCGCACGGGGAGGAGAGAACATATCTTCATGTCATCAAGCTGACGGCTGAGCTCATTGCAAGCAGATCTATCTTGCCCACATGTAACCTTTTCGGAAAAGCCCTTACCTCAGCACCCTGATGTTGGTTTTGCTTATATAAGAAAATCTAGATCACAGCACAGCCACCTACTTTTCTCATTTCCTCCATCTAAGAGTTCGCTGGGGAGGAGGCGGAGGGAGGGGTGATTCAGACAGAACTCAGGAGGACAAGCCGATGAGCATGGGGCAGGGCAACCACACTTGGCTTGGATAATAAGGAAAGAGTGAGAGACCATGGCTGAGAAAGCAAATGAACACACCCACGTTAACCTCATTAGTGGGAGGTGCTAGGAGTCTCAGCCACATTTTTTCATCAACTACATCCTACTCCTCATATAGTTGTGCTCTGAAGGGACTAGTACTCTTCATCCCACGACAATTTCCTACCGCCAGCCCCAACACACACATCCGTCCTCATAGCCAGTCACCATGTGTTCCTTGTCAGTCAGGAGCACAAAAACCCTGTTTCAAACCTGTGGGAAAACCCGTTCTTAATATCAGTCCCCTCCAAAGACTCTGCTCAAGAGATCCTGTTGGCAGTTTCTAAAGCTGCCATCTGCCGAATGCAGCTGGACTCCGAAGGTTTCCCAATGGACTCTGGCAACTTCACATCCAGAATACACTGATTGAGAACACGGGCTTTGACATTCCACAGACTTACATTTGAATGCAGATGTTGCCACTGACCAAACAAATGACTTAACCTCCCCTCTGGAAAATGAGAATAATATTATGTACTTCATGTTCTTGTCGTGGGGATGCACAGAAATCATAGGATACAGCGGCTTCTGTGGATAGATGTCAGAGAGATAGATGATAGATAGATAGATAGATAGATAGATAGATAGATAGATAGATAGATAGACAGACAGACATCGCTCTTAATGTAGTGAAGTCTTATGGCCAGCAGAGAGCAGCACAGGAAGCACCTGGGAACAGTACCTTGTTTTAAAGATTTAAAGTACTTGAAGTCATGGTAGCTTTATGCTTCAGGTGAGAGCTGAAAAGGACATTAGACAGTCTACATCTTCATTTTGAAGGCATGGTAACAGAAGAGACCCAGTTAGCTGACATGTTTTGGTCAATGCCACACAGCTGACGAGGGCTAGAATGTAGATGCCCTGATGCTAAGGCCTTTACCATGAGAACCAAAGGCTTCACTGATTGGAGCAGAGTTGAGCTGGCTCTTGGACACTTGCTCTTACCCTGGAACAAAATAGGAGACTACATGATCTTGGTCCAGTGGTCTTTTTGAGAAGCAACGTTCAACCTTACTTTTTCCATCTGCCCATGTAGGACTGTCCCCCACAACTCTACATTGCAGCCTGAGCTGACCTGTAAGACTGAAAGGCCTTGAAAACTGGGGTCCGTTCTTTATTTGTTCTCCTGCAGCACCTAGGACAGTGCTAGGCGGGCACTTCTAACTTTGCAAACATTCATAGATTTGAACTGAAAGGATATATTACAGAGAACTAACTTGCAACTCTTCTGCTACTTCCTCTGATCACCTCAACCCCATTCTCCATTCTACATGCATGTGCGCATGCACCTGCACGCACACACACGCACACACACGCACACACGCACACACGCACACACGGTCCTCAGCCACTATCAACTCTGACCAAAAAAGTGAAGCTGGAACCACCAAGCACTCCATGCCCTTGCCCAACCGAGAAAATCAGACATTGACATTCCTTTAATTCTTTGAGCTTCTCCAGTGGCTGCCCATCATTTCCTCCCCAAGGATCACACGCTCTTTCTCTTCCACAGAAAAGTATACCTCTCCTAAGTGGAATTCCCTCAGAGACATGCTCCTAGCTTTTTAAGACAATAAATTCATTGGTGTTCAAACAAGGGTGCCCTAAAAAATAAGTGGGCCCTAAAGACTTTGTGTCATTTCCCCTGGGCCGGGTCTCCATAGCCTCTGCCAAATAGGCCTCCACGTTTTCGTGTGTTACTTTCCCTCCATCCCTCTCACTGCTACACGATGCATGCAAAGAATGCCATGAAACATTAGAAAGGATGCGGGAGGTGGGAAAGATCCTCAACACATTGTAAGTGAAAAGGTTAAGAGAAGTGCGTATGGGATGACCCCATTTGCATACAAAATACCTATGTAACTACCGCGAATGTCCAGGACTGCACTGTCTCATATGGTAGTCACTAGCCACGTGTGGCTTTTTAAATTTAAATTAATTAGAATAGAATTGAATTTATAATTCAGTCCTTGAAATCTGGGGTCTGTTCTTTATTTGTTCTCCTACAGCACCTAGGACAGTGCTAGGTGGGCACTTCTAACTTTGCAAACATTCATAGATTTGAACTGAAAGGATATATTACAGTTAACCACAGTTCAAATGCTCCATAGCCACCTGTGGCTACCTATTAGGCTGCATACATGAAACATTTTCATCATCACAGGAAATTCTATTGCACAGAGCTGGTCTGGAAGGATAGAAATCAAACTGTTAAAAGCGATTATTTCTGAGAATGAAATTGCACAGCTGAATGGGGTAGAGGGATATCATTTTTATTCTACACAATTTTTAAAATATTTTTATTGATTTCAGGGAGGAAAGGAGAAGAAGAGAGAGAGAGATAGGAACATCAATGATGAGAGAGAATCATTGACCAGCTGCCTCCCGCATGCCCCCTACTGGGGATCGACCCTACAACCGGGCATGTGCCCTGACTGGGATCCAACTGTGACCTCCTTCCTGGTTTATAGGTCGACATTCAACCACTGAGCCATGCCGGCAGGCTTACTCTATACAATTTTTATTTTTGTAACGAGAATGGATTATTTCTATAATTTTAAAAAGTTGTAAATTGGTTAAAAACTAAAATGTTTTGCAACATTACTTTCCAGAAAGCCTGGACTCTGAACAAAATTTCCTGTTGGTAGGCAATAGAATGACATTATAATTTTATTTTCTAAGGACTCTCAGGAGCACTATCCTTCTTATAGTCCCTCCCCTTCACATGCACATCAAGTCCCACTGAAACAGGGAGGCAAGGAAGCTGTGAGTGAAGCAGAAGGTTCTGAGCTGAAGAATACAAGAATAAAAGGCATCAATAACTCACTCTGCCCTTTAAAAACTTAGGGTCCTATTAAAAAACCAGATACATCAAAAGATAAAGATTAAAATAATTTATGACACTTAACGTGAGTTGGGAATTTACTATTTGCCAGGCACTATTCTAAACACTTCACAAGTCATGTCTCATGTTTTCATTGCAACAGCCCTGTGAGGCAGCTGTTTCAACCCATTTCACAGACAGGAAAATAGGCCCAGGGCGTTCCAGTAACTAACCTAATGCCATATGACAGATGTCCGGGGGGGGGGGTGGTCATGCTGGGAGTTCGTGCTTTGTTCCCATGGTGCTCTTAGGGAACATTGGTACACAATTGGGGGGGGGGGGGTTCATGCTGGGGACCAGAGGGAGATAACTCTACGGTTTCTTTTCTCCAGGTAAGACAGACCATTACGAGCCAACAGTGGAAGAAAAAAGCCTTACTATCTATGCCCAAGTCCAGAAATCAGGTGTAAGTTCTATACTTTCTCTTTCTGAGGTGTTTCCTACGGCTTCCTGCCAGTTCGCCATGCATTTCTGACATTCACGGTCCTCTGTGGGTTCTGAAGCAGGGGAAGTTAAGGGAGCAGAAGTCAAGAGCTGAAAAGATATTAGCTTCAGTGTCAGATGGGACTATTTGTTAGCGAAATAACAGAAAATACCGGGTCATCTTCTGGTCATCTGTTTCTTCACAGGAAAAAAAAGGGGAAGTTAGAAAGACATGCCGTGTGACTCCTTCCAGCTCGCACGCATTCTAGAAGCCTACCGCCCCAGGTTATGAAACTCTCTCCTTTTCTAGGGAAACAGGTGCAGGTTTAGGAAGGCAATTGTGCGACAGGTTGGACTGGTCCGCCTTTAGAAGTTTGCAAAGTGCCAAAGTGCCAAGGAAGGGAGATCTTGAGGATTCTGGCTCGACAGTGGTGAAGAGATGGACGATGCTACATAGGCTGAAAATGAAAGAAAGCAAAATTGTGATGGTTGGACTGAGACAGCAGAGAGGGATAAAGGAATTAGAGTTATGATGACATTGAGCAGGTGTTAAGAGGAGGATTACAGGGATTATGATTAGCTATTATGATATTATAGTTTTTCAGACATGAAAACAATTCTAGGTGATAAGCCAGTATCTGGCCATTCAGGGTTTACCAGAAAGCAAATTCTGGAGTAAGGGATATAAAGGCAAAGAGATCTTTGATTAGTACGTTGGGAAATAGCATCAGATGACAAGAAATGCAGTTCTGATAAGCAGAGATGAACTTTTGGACAAAGCTCTTGTTTCTGCTGTCCTCTAGTGGCCCGGAGGGTTTATCACACAGCCCATGACAACCACTGAGAACCATCCTCCATTTAAATATATTAGAGTCCCAAGAGCAACCTCCACTCTTGCATTTATACATTTAGGTAACCAGGTTCAGCTTTATCATGGTACCTTCCCTATCTCTTCCATGCAGTAAGCACCCCTCTTTTTACTGTATAAACCATGGCATAGATACCAAAAGTGCGCAGTGCATGTGTCAGCTCAGTGAGTTACCCATCTTAGTATCTAGGAAAGCAAATCCTCCTGCCTTGTTTTTCTTTAAGAGTTTCTGACCATTTGTATGTATTTTAGAATCAGCTTCTCAAGTATCACAAAAAGGGGAAAAAATGCTACCAGGATTGCATTGAATCTACAGATCTATTTGAGGAGAAATTATATCCTGCAGTATCGAGTCTCCCTAATACCATAAAACTATTACTCAGATAAAGGAACAGGGCATTGGCGGCAACCCCCGGCCCTCCTGGTGCTTCTCCCAGTCACTAACTTCTCACTCCTCCCCTAAGATGGCACTATCCTGGCTTCTAAAACTATAATTTCGTTTTCTCTCTTTTTCTCTTGATTTCATGAAAATGGAATCCTACAGTATCTTTCCTCTTGTTTGATTTCTTTTGCTCAATACTACCTTTATGGTATTCATACATGTCTTTGAGCTTAGATATAATACATTCATTTTCCTTGTTTTATAGATGTCAATGCATGACTATACTAGTTATTTATCCATTGGCTATTGATGAACATTTGGACTATTTCCAGTGTGAGGCTACTATAAAAATGGCACTATGAACACTCATACATATGTCTCTCTCTTGGTAGGCATGTGCACATATTTTTGTATGGTATGCACCTAGAAGTAGAATTGCTGAATCATAGAGTATGCATATCTTCAAATTTACTAGATAAGGCCAAACTGTTTTTTCAAAGTGGGTGTAACAACTTACTTTTCTATCAGATACGTTGAGCAGATATTAAGAGGGAGGCTAAAGGGAGTATGATTAGCTATAATGATATTACTAGAGGCCCAGTGCACGGATTTGTGCATGGGTGGGGTCCCTCAGCCTGGCCTGCGGGGATCAGGCTGAAACCAGCTCTCCGACACCCCCAGAGGGGTCCGGATTGCTAGAGGGCACAGGCCAGGCCAAGAGACCCTACTGGTGCATGATCAGGGCAGGGAGGGAGGGCTCCAGTGCCACCTTCATCATAGGCCAACGGCCATATATGTGTGAATCTATTTTGAGGTTGTCTGTTCTGCTCGATTGGTCTATTTGTTTATACTTGCACAAGTCCGGCACCATCTTTACAAATCTGCGCTTACTGATTTATCATAAGTTTGAGATCTGGTAAAATGATTTTTTTCACTTGTTCTTCTGCGAGAGCTCTTGGCTATTTTAGGTCTTTTTCAGTTTTTTCACTATTTATTTTATCTTATTTTTTAGTTGAATTTATTGGCGTGGCATTGGTTCACAAAGTCATACAGGTTTCAAGCTCAATGAAACATCATCTGCACACTGCATCGTGCACCCACTGCCCCAAGCAAAGTCTTATTTCTTCCCCATTTCCCCTGCCCTTTGCCCACCTCCACCTACCCCACAACCCCTTTCACGCTGGCTATCACCACGCTGTTGTCTGTGTCTATATATTTTTTTAATTCAGTTTGTCAAGTTCCACCTAAGAATCCTGCTGGAATTTTAATTAGTACTCCATTGATCAATTTGAGGAGACCAAACATATTTATAGAGCTAAGTCATTAAACTAAAAAGATGATATAGACTTTTCTTTATTTCAGTCTTGATTTCTGTAAGTGGTGTTATATAATTTTTTGCATAAGAGTAGTTGTACATCCTTCATAATCTGTTACTTGGCATTTGAGCATTTAATGTTTTGGGATACTATCAACAATGTTATCTTTTAAAAAATTTTTAGTTTCTATTTATTACTGATATATAGGAATACAATTAATTTTAATATATTAACCTTATATTTGCAACATTGCTAAATCATTTATAAACTGCAGGCATTTATCTATAGAAGATTTTGGAATTTTTTTCTGTACACAACTGTGCCACCTATAAAAAAAATTATAGTTTTTATTTTTCATTTTCAATTCACATAACTTTCTTTTTCTTGCCCTGTTTTATTGGCTGAGACACCCCACACAATGCTAAATGGAAGTGATAACAATGGTATCCTTGCATGGTCCCAAACTCAAAAGAAAAATGTTCAATATCTTACCATATATCTTACCATTAAATATGATTTTTGCTGAACATTGTTTATAACTGTCTTTTTATCTGATTAAGAACATTCTCTTCACCCTGGCTGGTGTTCTCAGTGGTTAGAGTATCAGCCACAAACTGAAGGATCTCTGGTTCTATTTCCAGTCAAAGGTACATACCTGGGTTGCAACTTTGAGTCCTGGCCCCAATCGCGGCATGTGCAGGAGGCAACCAATCTGTGTCTTTCTTACATCGATGTTTCTCTCTCTCTCTCTGTCTCACCCTCTCTCTCTCTCTCCCTCCCTTCTTCACTCCCATGCTCCACTCTCTTTAAAATCAATGGAAAAGATAACTTCTGGTGAGGATTATCAACAACACAAAAGAATTTCTCTTCAAACTATGTAAAAAATTATATAGTAAATCAAGCACTTATTTAAGACCAATCTATGTACATTTGCTATTTTAAATATTAGCAATAATTAAAATGTATAAAAATGTTGCCCATGAGAGAGAAATATTATCCATGTGCTTAAATTTAAAATAGGTAATTGAATAAGAGGTTTAGTCTATGTTTACAAGTGTGGGAACATGAAAGACATGAAGAACTAGTCACATTGACATTTCAAATTAAAAGTCTAAGTTAAGTTGTTAGACAATTGAATACTCTGAAGAGAATGAAGCACTGAAAATTTCTGAATGTAGTTTAAAATCTTTGAAGAGGATAATTTCCCAGAAATTATTAAAATTTGTTTGAATAGAATAAGATTTATAAGCCTGGACTTTCTTTCTTGAGGAGGCATTTGGATTTAACTTGACTACGTTGAATATTAATTTTAAAATTAATACAAACTAAAAAATAAGAACAAAAAATATTCTCTGCTAATCCTGGTCTGCTAAGACATTTTATCAAGAATTAATTGATGTTGAATTTTATCAACACTCTGCGCCTGTTGATATAATCTTATGGTTTTGAAAAATTTATCTTTTGTATTTATCTACTGAACTACACCCATTTGCAAAGATTAAACCAACTTTGTATTCCTGGAATAGAAGCAATTTAGTCCGGTCCTTTTTGCCAGATTTTATTTGCTAATACTTTAGGATTTTTTTCTGTTTATGTTTCTGAATGAAATTGGTCTGCGTTTTTTTTCTTTCTTGTAATGGTTTTGTTATCAAAGAGTATGCTAACCTCACAAAATAAGCTAGGGTGTGTTGGTTTCCTAGTGCTACTGTAACAACTACAAACTTGGTGACTTAAAACAACGAAAATGTATTCTCGAACAGTTCTGAAGGCCTGAAATCCAACAGGAAGCGGTCAGTGGGCCTGGCTCCTGCTGAGGCCTTGGGGGAGAATCTTTCCTTGCTTCTTCCAGCTTCTGGTGGCTCCGGGGACTCCCCGGCATTTGTTGGCTTGTAGCTGCATCGCTCCAATTTCTGCATCCATCTTCACAGAACTTTCCTCTCTCTGTCTCTCTGTGGCTTCTCCTTTTCTGTCTCTTGTGAGGATACTTATCACTGGATTTAAGACCTACTCTAATCCCGCATGACCTCATTTGGAAATTATTACCGTAACTATATCTACAGAGATCCTATTCCAAATAAGGTCACATTTGAGATTCTGGGTGAACCTATTTTGAGGAAGCAGGCCACAATTCAACTCATTACAGGATGTATGCCCTTGTTATTCTTTGGAAATGTTTGGGTACAATTTAAATATTTGGCAGGATTCAGGGGTGAGGCCAGGGGTTTCTTTAAGAAGATATTTAAATTATATTTTTTTTATTTAATTTGCCTATTAGATTAATAGTTAAACAAAATTTTTCTATCTTTTATTGGTTACCCTAGAAATAAGAAAATGAATCCTTGACTGATCAAAGTCTAACTGTATTTCCTTCCTGGGCAATACTTTAACTTCACCTTTATTTTTTTTTAACTCCATCTTTAAGTTCACCTCTTGACTTATGTTCCTTTTTGGTCATTATTTTAATTTCATATATGTTTTAAACATACAAGACTTACCCACATCTTTATAGTGTTTTTTTTTTCACATTTACAATACCTATGTGATATTCTATAAAGATTGTGATAACATGGACAATTATCCACATTTACTAATATTTCCTTTGTTCTTCTTTTTAATGGCTATTTAATATCCTCATAAAGGCTATAATAACATAGAAAACTCTTTACCAAATAAATGTCTGCTGTCTGCTAGGGACTCTTATAGGTCTTATCAGGGCTAGCACCTTGCACAGTTCCAGGGGATAGCATTCATAAAGAATGTGGGTATAATGCGCATTATTTTTGCAAATGGAGCTTCTTGCAAATAATGCTTCCTGGAGTTGTGCCCTAACTGAAGGCTTCAAGATGCAAAAAGGTACTCAGTATGACACCCATGTTTAAAAGAATCCCCTAAGCCTAGATAAAAATCCTGAAGAGAAATCTAACAACCTGCTAACCACGTTGTGCTAAAGTGGTGAAACTATGTGTGTTTCCACTATACTTTTCTCTTCTTCCTAAACTTTTCAATGAGATGTGAAAAGCTACGTTCTTTGCCTTCTCCCCATGCCTCTAAGTCAGGCCATAGAAGCGTCCCCCAGGCCGTCAGACAGGCAGGGGTTGCTTCTGTTGATCAAGGTCTCTTAAATCGTTTTATATTCTTCTTGTGCATCTCATTATTGCAAGTAATTCTTCCTTAAATTCAAATTTTCTCCAAAATACAGTATCTACACATTGTATGGGATCTTGGAAGTCATCTATTTGAACCAGGCAATTACTATTTGAATTGCTTTCTACAACATTACTTTCAAAGTGTCGGCTACCTTCTTTTTACTAAAATACAGTCTCAGACCAAGCATTAGCAGCATCACCTGGGACCTTATTAGAAATGCAGAATCCCAGGCCCCACCCCAGGCCTTCTGAAATAGAACGAGCCTCCTAAGAAAATCCCTACCTAGCCAGTTTGGCTCAGTGGGTAGAGCATCAGCCTGCGAGCTGCAGGGTCCCAGGTTCCATTTTGGTCAAAGGCACATGCCTTGGGTTGTGGGCTCAATCCCCAGTTGGGGGCGGGCAGGAAGCAGCCAATCAATGATTCTCTCTCATCATTGATATTTCTATCTCTCTCTCCCTCTCCCTTCCTCTCTGAAATCAATAAAAAAAAGAAAGAAAATCCCCAGGTAAATCATAGGCACATTGAAGTATGAGAAGCCCTGAGCCACCCAGGCATTTTCAATGCAATTGCCTCCCAATGCAATTCATCCCCCATTTGAGCACCTTTTATTTTAGAAAAATCTTTATTACATCGCACAAAAATTTCCCTAAAATTCCAACCTGGGTTTAAACCTGAAGGACTCTACATGACAAACCCGATTTCTCTTCTACATGGCAGCTCATCAAAACACATGAAGAGAAAGATCATGTTCTACCTGGAACCTTTTCTCCTTCAGAAACCTTTTCCAGTTCCTTACCCCTCCCCTAAGGTGACGAGATTCTAAGTTCTCTCCCATTAGAAACCATGTGCTTCAGTTTCGAGCCTTGTTCTATATCAGGAAAAGTGGAGAGTAGTTGCCCTAACCGGTTTGTCTCAGTGGAGAGAGCGTCAGCCTGCGGACTGAAGGGTCCCAGGTTCAATTCCGGTCAAGGGCATGTACCTTGGTTGCTGGCACATCCCCAGTAGGAGGTGTGCAGGAGGCAGCTGATCGATGTTTCTCTTTCATCGATGTTTCTAACTATCCCTCTCCCTTCCTCTCCGTAAAAAATCAATAAAATATATATTTTTTTAAAAAAGTGGAGAGTAGCATTAGTCTACACCAGAATACCCTACACCCTTGCTGAACGGGTGACTTCCCTGGCATAAAATATGTCATCTCCATCTTACAGGGTTGTGGCCACAATGTACCCTCCCACTGACTTCATCCTGGTATTGTAGATTGTAATTCATTCAAAGTGACACCAGCACTGTTTTGTGGGGAATGCAAAGAAATATAGCCGATTTCTCAAGGAATTGGCCGTCTATTTGGAGAAACAATGTTTAAATATGAGTGTGTTAAATTCAGCATACAGTTAAGTGACATAGTGTGTGGAGTAGATTTTAAATAACCGAGGAATTTAGGTAAAGGAGAGGTCATTATAAGTTGGGTGACCAAAGGAGAAGGGTCTGATGGACCAGTCCTTGGGGGTTTCCTGGCTTCGGTGCTTCTTGCATTGTACACATCAGGAAAGTACTAACCCGTTCTGGGGTTTGGCTTGTTCATCTGCGAAATGTGAGTGACAACCGTATTTAGCATACAGAGTGGTTGTGAGACAAATGAAAAGACATGTGAAGAACTTGATAAACTTTAACACACATGTACGTGGTTATTATTAAGTTCCATATTTCATACAGGAAACAGAAGTAGGGAAAAGGCGTGTTAGAGTGTGGGGATGGCATGAAGTCTGCGTGTAGTGGATGATATGAGCCAGGCTCAAATACCATGAGACGGCCTTCTTTTCAAGTGTCCCAGAGAGGGCCACACCGATTTTGGCTCGCTGTAAGGAAGGCCTTTCGCACATCTGGGAAGCACAAATGATGAGTTAGGCTGGCGCATGAGGTTGTGAGCGCTAAGATGTCACTGTGGAGTGCAGACAAAGCCCCAAGATTTGAGTTCCAGGGAATTTGGGGGAGAATTTCCACCTGGGAAGGAGGCTGGACCAAATTATTCTCAGGAGTTTTCTAACTCAAAGCTTTTTGATTCTGTGCTTCTCGGTGGGGAGTAACTCCATGATGACTCCATGGATGAGAAATAACTTTGCATTCAGCTAACTTCCTGCTTTATTTGCTTCTCTCTAGTCTGTTCAGAAGAAACCTAATCCCCTGCCAGCTCAGGACCCCTGCACCACCATTTACGTGGCTGCCACAGAGCCTGTCCCAGAGCCTGTTCAGGTGAGGATCTCTGCAGAGAGGGAATCGGAGGAGAGGAAGGGGTGGGACGCCTGCAGAGCTGAAATGAAACAGAAGCCTGCAATGGAAACGCAGGCCCGCACAAGAAGGTAGCAAGGAGCGGTTGCGGCCTTGGTTGCAGGGCTTCCGGGAACCCCTCCTGGCTGCTCACGTGGGTCACAGCTTCCTCTGCTCCCTAGTGTTTCTCAGAATCCGCTATATCTTTGATAAAAAATAAAGATTCCTGGAGTTTTCCACCCAGGATTCGGTTCAATCAGAATGCCTATGGCAAGCGACCAGGCAGCTACACATCTAAAAACAACATCCCCCGGGATCCAGAGGCACTTTTAAGTTTGGGGATTGCACCCTAGCCAGTGTTGCTCAGTGGATAGAGCGTCGGCCTGCGGACTGAAGGGTCCCAGGTTTGATTCTGGCCAAGGGCACATGCCCGGGTTGAGGGCTCGATCCCCAGTGGGGGGCATGCAGGAGGCAGGTGATCAATGATTCTCTCTCATCATTGATGTTTCTATCTGTCTCTACCACTTCCTTCCTCTCTGAAATCAATAAAGGAATTTTTTTTTTTAAGTTTGGGGATTGTGGTTTGAGTCCAGGAGTCCTCAAGTCCAGCTGCGTAACAGAACCACCTGTAAAATGCCTGTGTCTGGGCTCCGTCCCGCCCTATTTAATCAGAATATTTAGGGCCTGAGCACTGCGTCCATATGGAACCCAGAACAGAATGTGACTCGTAGCCCAGAATGAGCCTCGCCCATGCTACCCTGTCGCAAAATCAGCCTGGGATTCATTTCACTGGACAGCAAGCTCTCCTTTTACTAAATGGACAGAAATCAATTCTGGGCTGAAACCTTGGCTCTGGCTGTGCTCTATTAAATAAAGCAGTTTAGGAGACGGTGAGGGTTAAAAGGCCACAGACATGCCTACATTTACCCCTCTTCTTCGAAGCTCTCACTGTACACATGCTCTGACTTCAAAATCTTTACAAAATCATGTAAATTTAGAATGAAGTTCTCTGGGGAAAGAAAAACAGTATATTTCACATTTCCTAGAAAAACCTCCTGATTCTTCTCATTTCTGTCCCTTTCTTTCTCAGACGCTTGAATTTCCTCTCTCTGTACAAGGTCTTTGCCCCAAATCCTCACCTCCTCCCCCTGAATCTCTCCTGCCTGAACCACTAACTCTTTGTAAAGCTCAGGAATTTGGAATTCTCTTAGTTTCTCCAAACTGTGCCCCATGAGAGCAAGACAAATGGTTCCCTTCTCCTTCTAAGTCAGGAGAAGGGAAGAGAGCAAGGAGGGGAGGGTGCCGGGTTCTGGCCCTCAGATCCCCGGGACAGCTCTCCCCGTCTCCTGAGGGCAGGCGTCCGCTTGGAAAGAGCCCTGGTCCATCTTGCAGGCGGGACAGACAGCTGGGGCTGAGTGCCACCTCCGACAGCGGTGCCTGACCTTGACAGACAGGCCCTGCCTGTGCCAGTCTCTGTGCTACACGATTTCTGAGGCCCCTCCCTTTTCCTAAGTGGGGCTGTTTCTCTTCATTCCTGTGAAGCTAGAGCCGGTCCCCCCACTCACAGACGCCCTCTGTTTTGCCCCCAGGAGCCGAGCTCCATCACCGTCTACGCCAGTGTGACACTGCCAGAGAGCTGACACCACACACCCAGCGAAGGGACTGGCGGAAGGAGGAGCCAAAAGAAACACTGAACTTGACCCCAGGCCTCAAGTTCTTACGATACTCTACACACCTGCACTCCTCGGATCAGCTCCCTGGGGATGTCGCTTCCACACCCACCCGTGACAGGGACACGCAAGGGAAGTTTCCCGGGCACTTAGCCTGCTCTGCAGGGCACAGGCGCAGGACAGGTTTCCGTGTCTGTGGTGCAGCAGACAGACTGATAATGCAAATCCTCGAGTTTAGACCTTCGGGTGTCTTGCTCTTCGCTGGGAGTGGATAAGGAAAGCCAAGGGCAGAGAGCCCGCAGATAGAGCTCGTAGCTCAGGCGCTGGCCAGCAGCAGAGCCCGGAACCGGTTCCACTCTGGCTGCCTGTTCTTGGTTCTGGGAGCTGCTCCGGGTCACCAGGCAGGCCTGCTCCAGGCTCTGTGCCTCAGGCCCTCTCTCTGGATGGGCAACGAAGGATGAGTTCCTTATTCTATGTAAAACACTGTGACAAAAGAAGCTAAAGAGTCAATAAACTGGCAACATGGCTTTGAGGTCTCCGAGCTTTGAATAATGGAATGAAAATCATCTAAGATTCTTAAAAAGCATAGTTTTAAGAATGTGCAAACGGTGGGTGCTCAGATTTAAAGAAACGTGGCGAGTATTTGATGATGCCGTTACAAAGGAATTTGCGGTCATCAGAACTTATTTTAGGGTGATTTTTCACTTCCCCAAATTATTTTAAAATTCTAGTTCTCTGTTTGCTCCGTTGAGCAACAAACCTGGAGCTTCAGCTAAGGCTTGTCAACCTTATTCTGAACTCGTTTTACGTCCGCGGCCTCACATCACCAGAGCCTCTAGCAGGAACTTCCTAACCCCTTACGCTGAATCAATCCTGAAGTAGAAAATTAACATATTTCAGCCCCACAGTTTCAAGGAATTGAATGCTTAATAAATTGCAGGCTGCAGACAGAGAGCTTCTTTCATAAAGTCCTATTTTCTTCCTATTCTCTTGCTTTCAGACATTCCTTCCTCAACGGAAGCCCTTCCTCTTTCCGACGGGCACTTGTATGACACTAAGAAAGCACCGGCTGTCTTCCAGCCATGTCTCGAGGGTCACCAAGGCCCCGGCTCAGAACGCTGAGGTCCTTGTCACCTTGTACCGCCTCTGTTCAGTCCATTCGGACTTTAGTTCTGTTGCTCGGTGCAGCTCATTCCCTGGTAGCGATTTTGGTAATAGAGTTCTTAGCTGTGATCAACAGAAATGGGTCTGGATTTTGTTTTAATATATTTTTATTAATTTCTGAGAGGAGCGGAGAGGGAGAGAGAGAGAGAGACATCAATGATGGGAGAGAATCACTGATTGGCTGCCTCCCGGGCACGTGCCCTTGACCAGAATCAAACCCGGGACCCTTCAGTCCGCAGGCCGACACTCTACCCACTGAGCAAAACCGGCTAGGGCTGGATTTTATTTCATTTTTTTAATGTAGGAAAGGATTCTACTGAAAAGATATCGCAGGGACTTCTGTAAAACCATGCTTTGAAAAGGAGCAGGAAGCAGGAAGACATCGCCTGTGGCCAGAGCCACAGCCCAAATCACAAACCCAGCTCAGGGATGGCAATGCTGAGCACCAATTGGGCTCCACCACCCCCTCCCTACCTCCTACCTCCGCTGGATTGGAAACTCCTTCTGCTGTTGGCACTGGCTGAACCACAGTGACTGCTCCAGGGTCCTTATTCATCTCTCCACCTCTATTTTCTAATCCAGAGTCCGAGCCTGAGTGGCCAATCACAGGCCACTCTCCCATGTTCTACTCCCAGGGAGGCTGGGAGTTGAATACCTGCCATTTTCTCCTTGTATAGTCATAGGTGGGATTTGCCTCTTATGAGTCAGCAAATTCCCCAAACATAAGCAGTGGAATTCAATGCTGGGAGGGCAAAAACAAACAAAAAAAGTGTTCACGACATCACCTTTGTGAGCAATCTCTCCTTTACAACTCAGGTTGTCCCAGCAGGTTCGTTTTCAGCACTTGGCTTTTTCCTGTGGCTAAATTCCACGCTGGAAGGGCAGGCGCAAAGGGGGAAAGGAGAGGCTAATCCCTCAGAGTTTCCTGTCTCAGATCAACACCTCACTGGGGAGAGGGGCCGTGTCTTGGAGTCTTTGTGCCACCCTTCCAATGGCTGGGAAAGCAGACACCCCTCCGTGTTCCCCAAAGGCGAGCTGGAGCGTTCCTTTTCCTTGGGCTTAAAAAATAAAAGTAAAACTGATACTTCAGAGTCTGATTTCCCCGTGTTTCTTCTTTAATGTTGTTTTCTGAATAAGCACATCTGAATTCTGGAGAACTCAGGAGGAAAAGACTCATTTTTCGGCTGAAGGGACTGCTGTTCTGCAGTACAACCTTGCACGATCGCAAGCCTCTTGAAGGACACTTTCTCTAGTTAAATAACCCGGATGTGATTGGTAAAGGGTGCAAATGCTGACTGAGAAACCACCCATTACAGTAAGTGACTTCTCTTCCTGCAGTTCTTGTTTCTACCTCCAGGAAACGAAGAAAATACAGACAGTTCATCCAGGAAATTGTACTCGTGTCTTGTGATGCCGACAGGATTCATGACCCAGTAGTATGGCCAGGCGTGCCGCTGTTATGGGTTGGCTCAACGAGATAGACCACCGACTCAGAATTTAAATTTAAGAGCCTTTATTAAGCTGGCCAGCTGACTACGGCGCCTATCTCCCCCTCTGGGAGATTCGGAGCATGTGGCAGAGATCAAGGGTGCAGTAAGATCCTTTATAGCAAAACAGTGTTAGAAAAAAAAATACAAAGTATTCCATTAGCTATTCCTTAGAAGTTTACAGAAAGTTCATAAGCACAAAGGGGGGGGGGGTAAACAGAGTCACACTTGGCTGGATCATATCATAACACATTGTTTTTCTAAGACAATCTAGCAATTTTTCTTCTATGGTTCCTAACCCTGACACAATCCTCCATATGTCAGTCCCCCCTCTCAGCACATTCAATTTCTCATGTCCCATTTCCTCCCCTTAGCACATTCTGTAACATTCTGTAACCCTTCCATGCCGCAGTCCCTCACCCTAGCACACCGCATGCCCTTGTGTCTCTGTTGCTGTAGTGATGTAATACTGGAGGTGGCTGCTTTGACTGGATGAGCGGTGAGATGGTTCCTTCCCTAGGGGATGTGCCCTCCTCACCAAAGTCAGGAGCCCCCTTCCACATGAGAAGAGAACTGTGTTGAAAGGATTGTTTAACTTCTGTCACTGCCAGAGGAATTGCCTTTCCCAGACTTCTCCAATTCCCCCTGTGGAGAAATGCAGAGCAGGTTTCTCAGCTGCAGCAGTGTGGACATTTTGGTCCAGATAATTGTTTTCATGGCTGCCCCATGCATTGCATGATGTTTAGCAGATGCCAGTAGCACATCCCCTGTCCTTGATCAAGACAATCAAAAATGTCTCCAGCCCTTACTGGTTTGACTCAGTGGATAGAGCGTCGGCCTGTGGACTCAAGGTTCTCAGGTTCGATTCCGGTCAAGGGCAAGTACCTTGGTTGTGGGCACATCCCTAGTAGAGGTGTGAAGGAGGCAGCTGATCAATGTTTCTCTCTCATCAACATTTCTAACTCTCTATCCTTCTTCCTTCCTCTCTGTAAAAAATCAATAAAATATATATATATTTTTAAAAAATGTCTCCAGCCATTGCCAAATGTTTCCTGGTGGGGAAAAATCTTCCCACTGACTGAGAATCTCGAATCTAAAACCATATTGACTACCTAGTGATCTTTGTGTAGACTAACTATACTTCTATATACCAATAGGTAGAGCTCTCAAACATCACATTTTTAAAAAATACATATTTTTTTATTGATTTCAGAGAGGAAGGATGAGAGAGAGAGATAGAAACATCAATGATGAGAGAGAATCACTGATCGGCTGCCTCCTGCACGCCCCACACTGGGGGATCAATCCCACAACCCGGGCATGTGCTCTGACCGGGAATCAAACCATGACTTCTTGTTTTATAGGTCAACGCTCAACCACTGAGCCACACCTGCAGGGGCCAAAAATAACATTTTTTAAATCCACAGCTGAGGATATGTTTAGAGAGAGGAAGGGGAAAGGGAGAGAGAAAGAGACATAGATATGAGACAGTGTTCCAACCAACTGAGCCACCTGGCCAGGGCCAAAAATCACATTTTGAAAGCGGCCACCTGGTCACGTAAGCATGGCTTACACCTGCCAATATTCCCAAGGTTATCTAAATATTAGAGTTGCCAGATAACTTTTTAAAAATATTGATGTCCAAACCCTACCTCAAACCCAAATGAAATCTTGGTTGAGATCTATATAGAACCACCAACTTAGAGGCCCACCCCTTTCTCTAACTCCCTGGTTAAGCATCCTACAAGCCTCCCCTCAAATTCTCTCCCACAGCAGTTATGCACGTTCCATTGTGAAAAAGTTCCAAGGGGAAAGTTATCGCACATTCTTCACAGAGAGGATTTTGTGAAGGATTCCATACAGCACCCACAAGAGGGAGATGTGGCAATGCTACAGTCCACCCCCCACATCCATCCACAACGCCAATTCTCTTGCATCTAAAAGATGAGAACTTAGTCACAGACTTGCTGAAACTGCCTGGATTCTCGTTAGTCCACAACACATACAGGCTGAAGGGGGAGTTGAACCCTCCCCTTAGACATAAGGAAACCCAGTGTGGGCTGATGACAGATTCTAATCAAAGTTAACTGCAGTAAGTTTATTTCACAGAAGATGCCTAGTTCTACTCAATATTTCACTCATTCAACAAATAGTTATCACGTTCCTGCTGTCAGAGCGTGCCAATTTCTTGGGTATCTGTTCTCTTCCATTAATCTATATTATAACGTGGTATCTGGTATGGTGATTGCTCCAACATTGTTGTTCTTTTTCAAGATTGCTGTAGCTATTCAGGGCCTTTTTTGATTCCATATAAATTTTTGGAGTATTGGTTCTAGATCTGTGAAATATGCCGATGGTATTTTAATAGGGATTGTGTTGAATATATAGATTGCTTTTGGAAGTATGAACATTTTAATGATGTTGATTCTACCAATCCGTGAACAGCATATATTCTTCCACTTGTTTATATCTTCCTCTATCTCCTTTTTCAAAGTCCTAGAGTTTATTGATTTTTTTGGGTGGTTTTTTTTTTTTTTTTGGCTTTTTTAGTCTCTATATCATTTATTTCCACTCTGATCTTTATTATTTTCTTCCTTCTACTTACTCTGGGCTTTTATTTTTGTTCTCTTTCTAATTCTTTGAGTTGTAGAGTTAGTAGTTTATTAGAAGTTTTTCTTGTTTTTTTGGGTAGGCTTGTAATGCTATGAACTTCCCTCTCAGGACTGCTTTTGCTGTGTCCTAGAGATTCAGGGTTATTGTGTGACCATTTTCATCTGTTTCCAGGAAGTTCTTTTTTTTCTTTCTTGATCTCATTGATAACCCATTCATTTAACATGCTATTTAGCCTCCATGTGTTTGAAGATTTTTTAGTGTTTTTAGTGTAGTTGATTATTCATTTCATTCCATTGTGATCTGAGAAGGTACTTGATATGATTCCAATCTTCTTGAACTTGTAGAGACTTGATTTGTGTCCTAACATGTTGTCTATCTTTGAGAATGACCCATGTGCACTTTAGAAGAATGTATATTCTGCAGCTTTTGAGTGAAATGTTCTATAAATGTCAATTAAATCCATCTGTCAACTTTAATCCCTCAAAAGTGTTGTAGGCAGGGAAGGGGCTGTTCAAATTTCAGGAAATGTGATTGGTGTATTTCCCTGTCCCAGAGCTACTCCTCTGCGATTGGCCCAAAATATCTGGATGCAATCCAGTGGTATCAGCTGGAACCCTGGAGTTTCTATCAGCTCTCCCGTGCAGGGAAAGTACCAGACTAGACTGGTGCCCAGGATAGTGGGTGGATGGCCCCTTCCCCAATCCAGTCACTGATGCTTCCTGAGACTGTTGAAACCCTCAAACCCATAGGCTTGCCTCAGCTTTTGTTTTCTCTAAAAATGGGCATTTAGGCTGTGGAAGGCACTGGCTCCTGAGGGTAACCAGGCTGTTATCACCTAGGGCGGGGTTTTGTTTCTCTGACCTGCCCTGAGGCTATGGGAGGGGTAAGTTTCTCTTAAGACAAAAGGCCATTAGGTTCCAACGTATGTGACCAAGGACAGGACTCCAGGCTGCTGCTTTTCTGCGTCTCCCTGGAATCTTCTCACCCGGCCTCTCCTTAGGCACCTGAAGTCCGTACTCTCTCCTTGCACCAAAGCCTCAGGTGAGCAGCTGCCAATGAAAACTTCTGTGCTCTGTGTTATAGTAATAAGTTTAGTTAGAATAAGTTAGCATAAGCAAACTCCATTTTGTATTAGAGTGAATTGTAACTTTACTTAGAAGTGAAACTTAACTTGTGTGTGTGTGACCCTGATAAGTACTTTTAGCCCCCTGCGTGTGCACCCCTGATAAGTACCTTGCAAACCCCTGCGTGTGTACCCCGATAAGCCCAGAAGGCACCACCGGAGCACACTGATAAGAGATACTGAAGAAGCCCATCCATCAGGTATAAAAGAAGGACACCAACAGTCAGACGCTTGTCTGCCCTCCACAGACAAAACGTTCTCCTTACCCCTGGAACTTCTGCCGTTCCTGCTCTGCCCTGAGCCCAGACTGTTAGAGGCCTCTCTTCGTGTCAAGAGACCGAGCACCTGCCGCGGCGTATCTGACGACCTCCGTGTGTCTCTGTCAGCGCGTGTCTCCGGGTGGCCTGCCATCCATCAGACTGAAACCCATCAGCTCTCTGGTAATTAAACCCGTGTCATTCTTGCATTCTGTTTTTCTCCTGTGTCTCCTCTCTTCTTAGTTTTGGTTTAAGCTCAGCCTAAATAATAAAGTACCTTTTGACGTCTGTATTGGTATATCCAAATGAGGCGAACTGGGTCACCTGTGCATACGTTCCCATAGAAGTGGAACAATTGGCGTAGTCGGCAGTTTTTTAATTAAAATTGATTTTTCCAAGGGGGTAAAGTACCAAAAGATTCTAAACTAAATTTTCTCGAGCACAGCGGGACTAATAATTGGATTTTGAGAAAGTGGGAACTCTAGCTGAGGTTCTGAAGTAAGTGTTTTTGCCAACTTTATAGCTGAAACCGTTCACCCAAAATCGAAAGTAAACCTGAAGGGACTCATATCGGTGCCTTTTCCCGGGAAAACACTCCTGCCTACTTTAAAACTTAAGCCGTCCACCTGAAAGGCATCCCGAGGGTAGTCTGACTCCCGACTGGCAAACACCTGAGGGTCCTAGCAGTCTACCTGCCTTGAGGGGTCCGAGTTGGCGGATTATACCAACCGGCTGTTTACGTAGGGGAGTGAGCTGTGGAGGAGGCTCCAAGGAAAATATGTGAAAACGAGATCCAGTCAGGGGAGCTCCGATCGAGGGGTCCAAGTTGGCGGGTTATAGCAAGCGGTTGCTTACGTAGGAAAACACACCTGTGGCATAAACAGGACTGAAGTATCCTCGGCAGAGAATTTCTCCTAAATTGATCACACAGAATAATATATGAATATTATATTAATGTTATATATATTTTATGGCAGAGCATAAACTGAAAACTAGGATACTAGCAAAATTCTGTTCGAAAGGGCTAGCAAAAATTCTTAAAACTGTTCAAAGGGCTCATTCTTTTCTGTGTGATATTAACATTTCTGTAATTCAAAGGGAACCTTCCCACTATTTCATCTATCCCTTTGGTAGATTTAGCCCAAAAATAAATATCTGTCTGGACTGCCTTAAAGGCAATAATAATAATAATGGGAAAACTGAGGAACTTTTGGAAGAAACTAAAACAACAACCTGATCCGCTAGCCAATATTCCAGCAGAAAGTAAATGGAGCATCCTAGAGGATTCTTTGAAAACTAAATGTAAATTAAAACATACTCCTAGACTTCCTAAAGATGTGACTAATGACCCTACCACTTTAATTCCTGTTATGGAAAGAGCTTCACCAGAGGAAATAGTTCCTATTTTGCTCCATACCATCCACAACCTGCAGGAAGATAATGATTTAGGAAAAAGTTTGGCCAAGAGAGTAGTATCCAAATATTCTGCACAACCAGCAATTGTTAGGAAAAAAAGTTATTAAAAAAGATGGACAAGAGGCAGAAGGAGAGACAGTAGAATTTACATCATTTACCAGACAAGAACTTACTGAATTAAGATCATTGTTAATAAAAGGAGATAAATCAGATGTAGATGGTATTATTAGATGCCTAGTCAGAAACGCCCCGGAGGGCTATAAAATTCAAATGCAAAATTTATTAGCTGGATCCTCAACTCCACAGGAGATTAAGCAAAAGCTTATTCTTCATGAGGACTTAATTTCTGACAAAAAATATACTTTTCAGGCAAAACCTTCAAAACAAGATAACAAAAATTCATACTCATTTGTTACAAGAAGGCAACCAAATTATAATATTACAGGAACTCAAAATATGCACCCACAAAACAATAGGCAAATACAACCAAATAAGACATACTTAAAACATCAAAAACCCTATTGGAAGAATAATAATCCTTTTTTCAGAAGAGGCCCACCCCAAAATCCTGTTCAAAGAAAATACACTAATAACCCTTTCAAAAGAGAATATGACAGAACTCCTAACCTTACTTACACCCAAAACAATCCCTTCAGAAAACCCCAAAACAATCATTTTCAACTTGGCCAGGGAAACTCCCAGGGCCCCCGACCGCATTTCACACAATGGGACAGGGGGCCAGAGATGCAATTAAAAGTTAATTTTAAAGCCCCTACCCTCACTTTAGAAGATATTTTTTACAAAAAATATGATAACAGACCATATATTACCCTAAATGTTAAAATTTCTTCTGGAAAAATAATCCCTACTACATTCTTGCTTGACACAGGCTCTCAAATTTCTTTATCTTCTAACCATCATCATATTACAGATAACTCCAATAATATAACTATAGAGGGAGTTACTGGACACTCAATCACTGCCAAACCAGTTTCTTGCACTATACTATATAGGGATAGACAACTCTCTGCTGTATTATATGTTGCACCCAATGTTCCAAACCTTATTGGTATGGATCTCATTCCTTTAATTTATAATTCCTATTCTAAATCTCTATCTGCAACAAAATTCTTTTCTAATCTCACTGCAATCAATATACCACCAATTATAATACCCACACCCACTCAACCATCTTTCACTCCTCAATACCCTCTTAAAGGGGGCCATGCTGATGTAAATGCTGCAATCGAAAAATTATTAAAAGGGGATATTATTGAATTAGGCCCATCTCATATTTATAATAGTCCTATATGGCCAGTTAAAAAACCTAATGGCACATTCCGTATTACTGTGGACTATAGAAATTTAAACAAAGTCTCACCAACAGTTCCAGGTGTTCTTCCAAATGCTGCAGAAATTATTAATTTAATTCAAGGAGATTCACCCAAATTTATGGCTACTATTGATCTTTCTGATATGTTTTTTGCAGTTCCCTTACATGAAAATTCTAGACAATACACCACATTTTCCTGGCAAGGCAAACAATATCAATTCAAAAGGCTTCCACAAGGATATAAAAACTCACCAGTAATTGCACACACCTTATTAGCATCATATTGACCCTAAAGCTTACTCTTCCAAAATCTTACAATATACTGATGATGTCATTCTATACCATGATGATATTGATATGCTTACACAAGATTTACAGTCTCTGGTGGCCCATTTGCAAAGCCAAGGTTGGACAATAAATCCTGATAAAATACAACAGCCAGACACCTCTGCAACATTCTTAGGTATTAATTGGAACTCTGTAGGTAGATCCATCCCTGATAAAGTCATCAATAAAATAGATTCACTTAAAAGCCCCACTAATAAAAAGGAAGCACAACGACTAATGGGACTTTTTATGTTTTGGAAACAACATATACCTTATCTAGCAGATGTAGCTAAACCTATTTATAAGGTAACTAGAAAAGCAGTTTATTTCACTTGGCAGGAAGAACAAGAACAGGCTTTTCAACAATTAAAACAATATATACATTTATTTTCCACACTACAACATATTAATCCAGAAGATAAAATTGTCTTAGTCGTCACATTTATTTCTGATCATGGCAACTGGGGATTATACAAAAAAGGTCCCACTGACCATAAATGAATTCCAGTTGGCTTTTGGTCCCAGAAATTTCCGTATTCTCATTTTAAATATTCATATTTTGAGAAACTAATTTGGACATTGTACGCTGCATTATTGCATACTGAGCCCCTTACTGGACTACAACCCATTACTGTTAGAAGCACCTTGCCCTTAAAGGCATGGTTGAACATGTCGGCGGAAGAATTGGCAGGTAGCCAAATTGAAGAACAAGTGCTCGCGTGGAAGTGGTACATCAACACGCGCAGTACTAGCGGCACTGGAGAACCGGCCCTCCTCACCGAGGAGGTTAACAAACTTGAGGTAGAGCCACCTACCTGTGCAAACAAGTTTGTCCCTATAGCAAAGCCTATAGGGGTGCAGGGTCCGAAATATTCCCCTGCCATCAAAAATGCCTGGTTTACAGACGGATCAGCCTCCGTATCCGGTGACCGCCACAGCTGGCAAGCAGCAGCTTTCAACCCCGCGACACGTCAAGCTCTGACAGCTAACGGTGAGTCCAAATCTGCTCAACATGCAGAACTTATTGCAGCCTACTTAGCTATCAAAGAGTCAGTTGATAAACTTAAATCTAAGGTGTATATTTACACAGACTCTTGGGCTGTCTGCTATGGTCTTGTTTTATGGTCAGGAAAATGGAAGAAATCTGATTGGCAAATTAATGGTAGAGATACATGGTCAAAGGAATACTAGAATAAGATTTATGAGTTATCTGAAAAAATCAAACAATATTGTTTAATAAAATAGCTGATCAATTAGCCAAAGGGCTATCACCACAAGATGAAGTCACCATTCTAGATTCTAGATAAGACCAAATCACTAGCTATAACTCTATCATTAAAGAAGGAAGACAATAACAGTTACTCCTTACCACCTCTCCCAACAATCAAAATTAAAAAGAAGGGCGATAAATATGTTATAGACCCTCCACCCATTGACATGCCATTACCCATCTCATTTCTGCAAAAAATTCATGAGACACTAGGACATCCAGGCCAGTCAGCCATGCTCCATTGGTTCTTGAAAAGGAACGTAAAAGCTCCAGTTAGGGATGTTAAGTCAGCTATCAATTCATGTAGAACTTGTAAAAGCACACAAATGTTTAGGGCTATGCAACCACCTAGAATGTCAAAACCACTAATTCCAAATCAATTGTTACAAATAGATTTTATTGGACCTCTGACTGTACCTTTCCCACAGAAATATGCATGTACTATAGTTGATGTGAATACAGGCATATTATCAGCAACTGCATCATCACATCCTGATGCTAAAACCACCATAAAAGCCCTCCAAAATTGGATGATGCATTATGGACCACCACAGACTATCGAATCTGATCAAGGTACACACTTCACAGCAACACCTGTACAAAAATTAGCAGCTGAATTTGATATTGATTGGAATTTTCACTTATCATATAACCCTACTGCAGCTGGCACTATTGAAAGGCATAATGGCCTTCTTAAACACAAAATGCAAACTATTTTAATAGATTCAAAATTTAACTCATTGCAGGAACTTTTGAATAGATTATGTCTTTTGTTAAACTGCAGACCAAGACAAGGCAGACTCTCACCACTAGAACAATTATACAACCCCCATATTCTAAATATAAAAGAATATCAATTTACACCACCTGATACTGCCCACAGACAGATACCCTACAAGATATTGGCAAAAAATCCTAAAGATAATCCTTTATCCCCACAGGAAATTCTTGCACAAAGTGGCTCTTCCTTATATTGGACTGTTAATAACAAAGGCCACTTGCAACAAGTCAAGATTCAAAATACACAACCCCTCAGTTAGATGTGGATACCTTTCTATGCACTAATATCATCACCTATCATCATCAAGATTCTTCTTATCTTGGCCACTTATTTAAAACAGAATGTGCATAAAAATAGTCCGTTGTACAATGCTTTTTCTGATCATGCTATTATTAATATTGATAGCTTGGACAACTCTATCCTTTACATGGTGTAGATGGAGAAAACCTATACCTACACATAATAATACAAATTCTTCAACTGCTCATCATGGCCTTGCTCAGAACATACTCACACAGCTTCAGGATCCTATGTCTCTTTTAAACAATTATACCGTCTGTGCCCCTACAGGACTAAAATGGAACAGTGGGAGCAAGACACAGACAACTTCCTGCGAGAAGTAAAAATTGCTATAATTGAACCCTTGACCAATGCAGAAAACCCCCCCCCAACCCACCTAACTCCCCTGATATACCCTCCTTGCCCACTCCACCGCCTGACGATGAAATCCCATCACTAAATACATCTACCCCCTTATATCCTGTACAATATCCTCAAAGACCAGGTTACAGACGCTTTTATCCTGATATCTGTAATCCATCTTGGTATCATAGATTTGAGCATGACCCACTGAATCAATATACAGGAATATACCAATATGTATTTTCAGGAGGTGTTACAGAAACTATCCTTTCAGTTCTAGATGACTTGCAAGCATTAATAGAATATCTACCTGGAGAAACAGGAATTCATCTCTTGGCATTACTTAGAGACTACATAACTATAGCAGAACTTGCTTTATACTCTACACATAGAAACCCCACCTCCCTTCCTCCTCTAACTACCCCTGATCAACTCCTAAATGTCCTTTCCGTAGGCAATTTGTCAGCACCATCTCATACACCCCTTTGGAATTTTACCTCTGCTAGCTCTCAAAGAGAATTAGAAGATAGGGAGAGATGGGCCCATATCATGGAATCGGACGATGGTCCAGACGAATTTTCTTCTTGGCATTAATAACTTCCCTTATACCTCAAGCTTATGATGCTACTACTTCTACCCCCAAGCCAAATACTATTAAACCACCCATTGCTTTACCTCACTCCAACTTTAACCTTACACAAGGTAGTCCTCATTATGTTTTTCATCATCCTGCAACTCTTTTAGGAAATAACTCATTTTTCTCTCTCACTATTGGTGAATTTGATTTTAACACTTCTATTCACTACCACTCTACCTATCAGTTATGCCCTGCTTACTATCAGCAAACTGCTTGTGACCTAATGGCACTCAATTTTGCTCAAAACTCTATGAAAACACATGCTTCTACTTCTCTGAAAGATTGTATAAGTCAACAATGGTTTCAGGATTCTCTTACAACGAGATCTGTATCCATTATTGAATCAATTGATTTGGACCCAGAAACCAATAGCTCCATATTTCTAATGATACTCTCATCAAATTAAATTCAAAGATAGTTCAAATAGTGCAAAACATAGATCCTTATTATAATGTAGAAAATAACTCTTGCATACAAAAAGCCTTAATCAATATTGTACCATTTCAAGAACATTAAATGCATTTTTGGTATACTGGAGAATTAGGCTCTGACTTTGAGGATTATGCGTATTATCAGGATACTAAGGATGAATATTATGATGTTACCACAACACCTACAACACCAACAACACAGGCACCTTTTAATAGAAAACCTTTCTTTTCCCCACCTACTAATAACCCTATCCTACCTGAAGGATTCAATCCCACAGAAAATTTTAATATGACACATATAGTTCAAGAAAATGGCATTACATATTACCAATATTTTTTTACAGGATTTCCAAATTTTCCATCTTTTGGTAATTTTTGTATAGGAATTCCTTGTCATTTTTCTACATCATTTTTCTACAACCTTTGCACCAATTATGTTTACACCTCTTTCTGAGGCAATTAACCCTGAGGAATTCTTAGAAAAAGACAATAATTATTGGCCTTTCAGACACATACCACAAATTGTTACTGATCTTATTAGCCCCGTTACATTTGATATTGATGATAACATGGAGAAACTATGGTCCAGTCCAGCTTTTGGACCCATATTTAAAATATGCTTTCCAGCTGTAATATCCAATAATACTCTTGAGGTTAACACGACTGGAATTAATTTTACTTCTTATTACACTAACATCACTAAAGCTCTATATTGTGTTGACCCCAATAATAAATTACATGCTCCTCTGGTTAATCTATTACAAAGACATACTAGTGAACAAACTTCATCACTCGCTTATAAGCTTAAAATGCCCATCTTTCTAGGATTTTGGAATATGGATGTCACCACACCGCATTACCCAGGCACAATTCACAACAATTGGAATGAAATACCTAGAGACAATAAACTATTTTGTGCAAATCCCACCCATATATGTACTTGCTCACCCATATTAACTCCTGTACCTAAATATAACTGTTCACATCTATCTTCCAAACTTAATGATTCAATTCAGGATTGGCTTTCCACAACCAAGATTATTATTACAGAGGAACAGACACCACAAGCCTTAGGTAATGTTTCTATGTTTTACACCAATTCTTTTCTACTATACAATTTCTTCCAATTTCTTCTGTTTCTTTTTCCAAAAAATACTACTAGTTACACAATTGACTATAATAACAATTTTATTGTTAATCCACTTCTCCCATGTGCAATTATTCCTAAACATTCTCCAGAAGACAGAAAACCAGCTTTCCTCACACACCCTTATTCATATGGTCCTTTTCCCATTACATCCTACAGAAAATTTACTCTTGATTACACTTTTTCTTCTTTGACTAATTTACATAACATATCTACACATACTTCTCACAAAACATACTTATATCCTGAGACAGCAATTAGACCTATGCCTTTTCCTTTACATCATACTCACTATAATGCATGCAGCACCAGTCATGACCCCTTAATTAATCTTACATATGACATTTCTTATGGTGCAAAACCTTCTTCTTGGTTCTTGACCTTTGGTGCTAAAATTAATTCTGACAAAACCCAAAGAATAGCTGGAACATTCAACACAGGATTTCAGGCATATATCCTCTCCTATGTGGATGGAGGATGGAAAAAATTATTTTTACATCATCATTCACCAATCACTAATCATAGTCTTTTACCATATACTGACATGTATTATGCTCCAAACATTAAACAACAGTGCTACTTACAAAATCCTTTGCAACCATGCATCATTTATAGGGGATGCTTCAATGCTATACACTGTCTTAGAACTGTACATTACCAACCTGTATTTTCTTATGGAATTTTCAAACCCAAACCAACCCTGCAAACACCGCCTACAGTTATTACACAAATTAATAACCCAATTAGATTGATTTTTCAACCACAAATCCAAAGAACAACAATACATTTTTCACCTAATGATTTTCTTCCTTCTACTATTTTACCTCGTTGCAACTCTGTTCAACCACCAATACATGTCAGAAACACCCCCTTTCCACAACGATTTCGTTCTAAATCTAGAAAAGTATTACAATTACACCCAGCCTCATTTGCGCTGGCATCAGTCTCTTTATCTATATCCATAGCTAACTCTATTAAAATTAATAAATTAGGCTCAGACTTACAAAATTATATACATCATCAGTCAGAAAGTGAACGAAAATTTCTCAAATTAATCTCACAGTCTTTTGATTCGGCATACAATCTGGCAGCAGAGACTCAACAACAGCTTAGATTGTTGAAAGAAGCAGCGAACGAAACTGATAAACATATCCAAAAATTACATTATGATTTGCAACATTTGAACTATCGTTTCCAAAATTATCAATTGAGAACACAGTGCCAAGAAATTCAAAACTCATTAACTCAAGCACAAAAAGACCTTTTAGACCTTATGACTCTAGGACATGGATAAAGTCCGTTGTGGAATGATGCTACATACAGCCTCTGTTGACTTTTCTAAACCTGTTGGATGCAATTTTGCTGATTGTCAACTTTCAATCTTATCTGCTGTTGGAGGTGAAAACTTAGTAGCTTACCCTACTATTAATATTCCTATCTCAATAAGTAATGGTGAATATGCCATTCCTTCAGGAGATCTTTTGTTTGTAGAACCATACTTTTTTCAGAAATCTTCTCTCATTTCTTTTTCTTCTAACATATATATTGCTATGGAAAAGCTCTCAGTAGACACCTTTCCTATGACTCTAATGCCTCATAATAAATCTCCAAGACTTCATAATATTAGTAGACACACCTTTGTGATTTGCTTTTCTAATTTCTCCTATTATGACCACACCACTTCAACTAATATACATGCTTCTTTACCTGTTCTTGCAAACTTCTTGTTAATGCTATGAGTGTTACTATTAATGACATTACCCATTATTCCACCTATGACACAGATACTTCCCTTTATTGGACCCCCTCGCTTCCGCTTATTCCTTCTTTACAAACAAAACATTATACTGCCCCCAATACTTTGAATACTTCTGTATCTAAGCTTAATGCCCTAGAACAGCCGTGGGCAAACTACGGCCCGTGGGCCGGCCCGTTTGAAATGAATAAAACTAAAAAAAAAAAAAAAAAAAAAGACCGTACCCTTTTATGTAATGATGTTTACTTTGAATTTATATTAGTTCACACAAACACTCCATCCATGCTTTTGTTCCGGCCCTCCGGTCCAGTTTAAGAACCCATTGTGGCCCTCGAGTCAAAAAGTTTGCCCACCCCTGCCCTAGAACCTCTAGTTAAGCAGACCCTGACATCCTTACAAACTTCCAACGATCAACTACGACACCTTGCCTACGTACCCAACGCTGGATCGATTGCAGTTCGTGCAGACATCGATAAACTCCACACCAACTGTCAACTAGGTGACACCCTTCTTTCACTTTGGAGAACTGTACCCTGCAATCCGAATTGGAAGCTCATCAACCCCATCTCGTGGATTCAACATGGACTGGCATCAATAAACAATTTGTGGACTTTGCTCAAACAAATTTGCTTTGTGTTAGCAACCCTATTTTTGCTTGTAATGTTTTTTAGGATGCTTAAACTCTGCTGTAAAACTAAAAAATAGCTTTTATGGTTCCTTTGATATTGTATCAGCGGGAACCACCGGGTGGAATGTTATAGTAATAAGTTTAGTTAGTATAAGATAGCATAATCAACTTTCATCTCTTTATTAGAGTGAATTTTAAACTTTACTTAGAAGAGGAACTTAATTTGTGTGTGTGTGTGTGTGTGTGTGTGTGTGTGTGTGTGTGTGAGACCCTGATAAGTAACTTGTAACGCCCTGCATGTTAACTCCTGACAAATAACTTGTAACTCCTGATCAACAACTCCCTGCATGTTAACTCCTGATAAGTAACTTGTAAACCCCTGCGTGTGTATCCTGATAAGCCCAGAAGGCCACCGGAGCACACTGACATGAGACCCTGAAGAAGCCTGTTATAAGTAATAAGTTTAGTTAGCATAAGTAGACTCCATTTTTGTATTAGCATAAGTTAGCATAAGTGGACCCCATTTTATTCTTAGACCAAAACTTGTAAACAACTCCAAAAATAAGATGTGTGTGTGGGATTGATAAGCTTTGGACATGTACACAACTTTCCCGCCTGAGTGTATACCTAGATAACAGGGCGGCACCCATGTATGGCACCCAATAGGAGACACTGAAGACGCCCAGCTTCAAGGATTTAAGGAGAGCAAATCTGCTGTGGTTCAGACACCTGTCTGCTCCTCCACAGCCAGACGTTCTCCTCCCCCCTGGAAACTGCCAAACTGCCAAACTGCCATTCCTGCTCTGCCTTTGAGCCCAGACTGTTAAGAGGCCTCTCTTTGAGTCAAGAGACCGAGCTCCTGCCGCGGTGAATTGGACGAACTCCGTGTGTCTCTGTCAGCGAGTGTCTCCAGGTGGCCTGCCAAGGACTGAAACCCATCAGCTCTCTGGTAATTAAACCGGTGTGATTTCTTGCATTGTTTGTTCCCTGTGTCTTCTCTCTTCTTAGTTTTTGGTTAAGCTCGACCATATTAATTAATAGTAAGTACCCTTGACGTCTGTATTGGTATATCCAAATGAGGCGCTCTGGGTCACCTGTGCGTAAGTTCCCAAGAATTGGAACATCTATATACCAACAAGTAGAGCTCTCAAACATCACATTTTTAAAAATACATATTTTTTTTATTGATTTCAGAGAGGAAGGATGGGAGAGAGAGATAGAAACATCAATGATGAGAGAGAATCACTGATCAGCTGCCTCCTGCACACCCCACACTGGGGGATCAATCCCACAACCTGGGCATGTGCTCTGACCGGGAATCAAACCATGACTTCTTGTTTTATAGGTCAACGCTCAACCACTGAGCTACGCCTGCCGGGCCAAAAATAACATTTTTTAAATCCACAGCTGAGGATATGTTTAGAGAGAGGAAGGGGAAAGGGGGAGAGAAAGAGACATAGATATGAGAGAGACGGTGTTCCAACCAACTGAGCCACCTGGCCAGGGCCAAAAATCACATTTTGAAAGCGGCCACCTGGTCACGTAAGCATGGCTTACACCTGCCAATATTCCCAAGGTTATCTAAATATTAGAGTTGCCAGGTAACTTTTAAAAAATATTGATGTCCAAACCCTACCTCAAACCCAAATGAAATCTTGGTTGAGATCTATATAGAACCACCAACTTAGAGGCCCACCCCTTTCTCTAACTCCCTGGTTAAGCATCCTACAAGCCTCCCCTCAAATTCTCTCCCACAGCAGTTATGCACGTTCCATTGTGAAAAAGTTCCAAGGGGAAAGTTATCGCACATTCTTCACAGAGAGAATTTTGTGAAGGATTCCATACAGCACCCACAAGAGGGAGATGTGGCAATGCTACAGTCCACCCCCCACATCCATCCACAACACCAATTCTCTTGCATCTAAAAGATGAGAACTTAGTCACAGACTTGCTGAAACTGCCTGGATTCTCGTTAGTCCACAACACATACAGGCTGGAGGGAGAGTTGAACCCTCCCCTTAGACATAAGGAAACCCAGTGTGGGCTGATGACAGATTCTAATCAAAATTAACTGCAGTAAGTTTATTTCACAGAAGATACCTAGTTCTACTCAATGTTTCACTCATTCAACAAAAAGTTATCACGTTCCTACCAAGTGTCAGAGCGTGCCATCCAGTGGGAGATACAAGGAATAGAAGCAATTGAAATGTTATTCAATAGGAAGACAAGCACGTGATCTACTGGGGCTTGAATAACATTCCTGCCGGGTCCCGACACCCCATCCCTCACTCTACCTCATGAGGAAGAGTGCATGGGCTGTTTTGTGAATTTGGAAGATGAGCTGAACAAGCCCAACTCAGTCCCTTCTGAGCTCTCTTTCTTGGGACCAGTCTGTCTGTAAGATGCACATGTTCTTGTCTACTCATCCTGCTCACAAGAGCGGGATGTCCTCTTACTGGGTGTTATGGGTTGGCTCAACGAGATAGACCACCGACTCAGAATTTAAATTTAAGAGCCTTTATTAAGCTGGCCAGCTGACCACGGCGCCAATCTCCCCCTCTGGGAGCTTCGGAGCATGTGGCAGAGATCAAGGGTGCAGTATGATCCTTTATAGCAAAACAGTGTTACCTTAGAAGTTCACAGAAAGTTCATAAGCACAAAGGGGAGGTAAACGGAGTCACACCTGGCTGGAGCATATCATAACATATTGTTTTTCTAAGACAATCGAGCAATTTTTCTTCCATGGGTTCTAACCCTGACACAATCCTTCTCCATGCGTCAGTCTCCCCTCCCAGCACATTCAGTTTCTCATGTTTCATTTCCTCCCCTTAGCACATTCTGTAACATTCTGTAACCCTTCCATGGCTCAGTCCCACACCCTGTAACACTGGGCACATGTCCTGGGATTGCCTCCTCCTTTTCCCCTTTCTCCTCTTTCCCTCCGCCTTACTTCATCGTCATTATAACAACACTAATAGCCAACATTTATTGGCCGCTTGCTAAGTGCCAGCGATGGTCCTGAGTGCTAATCATGCATCAGCTCACCGAGCGCCACATTTGCCAATCAGTTTCAACAATAATAGAGCTAACCCCATTTTTCCACCTTTATGACTTCTGTCTATGTCAAAACTGTTTCCAAACTCAGAAGGAGAAGAGCAGGTATCACTTATTGTCCCCTCCCCAAATCCCACCACTTTCTCCAACTCCCTGGTTAAGCATCCTACAAGCCTCCCCTGAAATTCTCTCCCACCGCAGCCAGACATGTTCCATTGTTAAAAAGCTCCAGGCGGAAAGTTATTGCACATTAAAATCCTCCTTCCTCAAACTTGCCTATTTTCATCCTGGTTCTTCTCTCTGAATAGTCTAATTCTTCTTCCATATGACGATTTTTCCAACATATGAAAAGAACTGTCATTTCTAGCTGACCTTTGATCGTGGACAAGTCACTTGACCTCCCAGTTCTCATGTCTTCACTAGTTTAAGTGAAATGCTGGGAAAGTGAACAAGATGATTTCTAAGGTCTCCTTTTCCTAAAAGTATATGGTTTCTAAGTCTCCTTCCCTTCAGTTATCTATCATATGACGTTCCCCTTACATGCCCTTCCACTGTCCTGACTGCTCTCCTCCGAACACAATAGGGTTTGTCAATTCCTTTTCAAAATTGATTTAAGTTCAGTTGGTGTACCATATTATATTAGTTTCAGGTACAATATAGTGATTCCACATTTATATGCCTTACGATGTAATCACCACACTAAGTCTAGTAGTCATCTGTCCCTGTGCTAAGTTATCACAATATTATTGACTATGTCCCTCTTGATCTTTTTCACCTCTCCCTACCACTCCCCTCTGGCAACCATCAGTTGAGAAAGATAAATACCATATGATTTCACTTATATATGGAATCTGAAAAACAAAAATAGACTCATAGAAAGAGAGATCAAATTGTCCATGCTTTTTGAAATCTGCTACTCAAGACTGAATTCTGCTTCCGATGTTAAATACACCAATGCAGACAAGGTTAGAATTATATTCCATGATATGAGAAATATGCAATCATTTTTGTTTTTAAGTTGGATTTCAGGGCCACAAAAATAGATTGATACAATTAATACCATAGTCCCCTTGGTCCATGTTTCATTTTTATTTTGTTCTATTTTTCCCCTTGACAACACATCCCTATTCTCTTCCTGCTTCCCATTACCATGTCCTTGAATAGATACATTCTCATCTATCTCATGTGTGCCCTTTTAGTCCATTGTCTATACATTTGTGTGTGGGGGGGGGAGGGTATGTTTAATGGTATATATGGATATCTAGAATTGTTTTCAAGTTACATATAGAGACATTCTGTTCTCAGTTTTGTTTTGTGTTTGCTGCTCAATATTGTATTTTTTTAGATCTTTCCAGGTTGATACTTGTAGCTTTAATTCAATGTTTCTGACTACTCTATAGTATTACATCCTATAGACAGGCTACATTTCAATTTATCAATTTCCTTGTTGATAGATATTGAACTTTACAAACAATGCTATGATGAACAACATTGTACCTGTCTTTTTAAACCTCTTTTGCTACCCATATAAAGGATTCTCTGAGTAGTTTTCAGGTTGGAATTGCTGGAGTCATAAATTATGCAAATACTCAACTCTGTAAAAGTATGTAACTGTCCTGAAAAATTTATACTCCCACTGACAATTCATTAGAGTTTCTTTTTTACCCCCTTCCTCTACAGCACTTGATATTACCTGATATTTTTGACCATTCAAGTATGTGACATAGCACAGTTGTTTTAATTTTTATTTCTCTTATTTCTAATGAGGGATAGTGCATCTCTCCAGATGTTTATTTGCAGTTCCAGTTTCCACTTTTATGAATTGCTTATGCACATTATTGACTCATTTTCCCACTAGATAATCTGTTTGTTCTTGATAATATTCAGTTTTTCCTGTATATTTGGGATATCAAGTCTTAGTTGGTTATGTATACCTCTTTTTTAAACATATTTTTATTGATTTCAGATGCCAGAAGCCGGTCCATCCTTGCTGCTTGACACAGTCGCTGCAGGGAAGAAACATCTGCACAGCATATGTTTCAAGCAACCTGGTGTATATGGTATACTGTTCTTAATATGTTTGCTCCCCTTTCTTAGAGCTATGTGTTTTAACCAAGGTCACCTCTCCGAGAAAGGTTGTTTCCCCAGGTGGGGATTTTTCCCTGGAGTTAGGGATTAACAGGACTAAGGAAGGGAATAAATCAGTAAAACTCCTTAACTAAGTGCCAGGCAGGTAGTTAATCACCTTAACTACAAACAATCATGCTTAAGCTACATAATCTTTACTTAGAATAATCTCCTTCAGTTACTTCCTTGTAGCTTAACAGAACAGTAGAGTAGTGACCTTGGAATGGAGATAACAAACGCCTTAACCTTTGGAATAGAATGGATAGGATTAAAATCAAGTGGTATAAATACAGATGTAACAGGACAATAAAGAGAGAACCTGGCTGTAGAACCTGGCTAGAGAACATGGCTAGGCTGCTGATCAACTGAACGCTGTCTCCGTGTCATTCCTTCTTCACGGACTCCATCCACACCTTTGGGAACCCCTGGACCTGTTGGGGTTGGACCCCAACATTCAGAGAGGAAGGGAAAGGGAGATAGAAACATCAATGATGAAAGAAACATCAATTATTGATTGGCTGCCGCCTGCATGACTCCTACTGGGGATTAAGCCTGCAACCCGGCATGTGCCCTGACTAGGAATCGAACGGTGAACTCCTGATTCATAGGTTGATGCTCAGCCACTGAGCCATGCCGGCCAGGGAACGTATACCTCTCTTTTAACAGTGGGCACAGTGTCTTTTACTAAGCAGAAAACTTAATTTGATATAGTCATCGTTTCTTCCCTTTATTATTTGTAGGGATTTTATATCTTGGTTTAAAAAGTTTTCTTACTCTCAAGATTATAAAGATATCCTTCTATATCATTATCTAACAGTTTAGTATATTCAATTTATATTACATCTTGCAAATCTTTTTTTTTTTTTTTTTTTTTTTAATTAAATCTTTATTGTTCAGATTATTACATTTGTTCCTTTTTTTTTCCCCCCCATAACTCCCCTCCTCCCAGTTCCCGCCCCACCCTCCGCCCTCACTCCCCACCCACTGTCCTCATCCATAGGTGCACGATTTTTGTCCAGTCTCTTCCCACATCTCCCACACCCCTTTCCCCCCCAAGAATAGTCAGTCCATTCCCTTTCTATGTCCCTGATTCTATTATAATCAACAGTTCATTCTGTTCATCAGATTATTTATTCACTTGATTCTTAGATTCACTTGTTGATAGATGCATATTTGTTGTTCATAATTTGTATCTTTACCTTTTTCTTCCTCTTCCTCTTCTTAAAGGATACCTTTCAGCATTTCATATAATCCTGGTTTGGTGGTGATGAACTCCTTTAGCTTTTCCTTATCTGTGAAGCTCTTTATCTGACCTTCAATTCTGAATGATAGCTTTGCTGGATAAAGTAATCTTGGTTGTAGGTTCTTGATATTCATCACTTTGAATATTTCTTGCCACTCCCTTCTGGCCTGCAAAGTTTCTGTTGAGAAATCAGCTGACAGTCGTATGGGTAATCCCTTGTAGGTAACTGAGTTTCTTTCTCTTGCTGTTTTTAAGATTCTCTCTTTGTCTTTTGCTCTTGGCATTTTAATTATGATGTGTCTTGGTGTGGTCCTCTTTGGATTCCTTTTGTTTGGGGTTCTCCGCGCTTCTTGGACCTGTAAGTCCATTTCTTTCACCAGGTGGGGGAAGTTTTCTGTCATTATTTGTTCAAATAGGTTTTCAATATCTTGCTCTCTCTCATCTTCTGGCACCCCTATAATTCTGATGTTGGTACGCTTGAAGCTGTCCCAGAGGCTCCTTACACTATCCTCGCATTTTTGGATTCTTTTTTCATTTTGCTTTTCCGGTTGGATGTTTTTTGCTTCCTCGCATTTCAAATCATTGACTTGATTCTTGCGCTCCTCTGGTCTGCTGTCGGGCGTCTGTATAATATTCGTTATTTCAGTCTGTGTGTGCTTAATTTCTAGTTGGTTCCCCAATATAAGATCGAGGGTCTTATTAGTTTTCGTGTAGATCTCATTAAGTTTATCGGCAGCTTCTAAACAGTTCTTGAGAGACCTTAAAAGTGTGGTTCTGAACTCTATTTCTTCCATTGACAATTTTGTCCTGTTTCTTTGTCTCCGCATTTTGTTATGCTTCCTTGGTGCACCCCCTAGTGGTCTTTGTTCGCAGTCTTATAGATAAATCTTGATTGTTGTAGCTAATTCCAGGGAGGGTTTGACCTCCAGGCCAAGTGGCTATGAGAATCAGCTGTGTCAGCAGTGAGAGAACTTCTGTCCTCTAGGGAGGTGCTAATCTAGCCTTTGCCTGAGGCTATCCAGCAAATGGTTCTGCGCTGGGCTTGGGCGGGGCGGGTCTCACAGGATCAACAGGGTGGGCCGGAGAGAGCAGTTATGGCGGCTCTCAGTCCTGTCCCAAGGGGCTCTGCCTCTCTGAGTCCCAGCACCCGCTGCAAAGCTGGGAGAGAAAGCTGCACTCGCTCTGACCGAAGCCAGACAGTCCCGCTTCTCCCGTTTGAGTCTGGGTCCCTAAAGACTCGCCTGGATCTGGTGCTCAGAGTCTGTGACTCCCTCCCGATTGAAAACAACAACCGCACCCTCTGCCGCCAGCCCGCTCCTCGCACTCCGCACCTCAGAATTTGACTTCAGCACTGCGCCTCCTCTGAGTGTCCGTATGCGTTTCTCTTTCCTCCTAGTTGTAGGACTTCCACTCAGCCAGCGTTCCTGTGGTTCTGGGTGATGTCCCTTCCGTTTTTTGGTTTCACTTTTGAAGTAGTTGTTCAAAGCAGCAAACTCCGGCGTTAACCTATGCCGCCATCTTGGTTCTCTCCACATCTTGCAAATCTTTATTTTTTTGCCATTTAATCATTTTTTTATTTTTTTATTACAGCTGACATACATTATTCTATTAGTTTTAGGGTTACACCCCAGTAATTTGACATTATATAACTTACTAAGTGATCATCCCAATAAACCTCACACCCATATGACACCATACATAGTTATTAGAATATTATTGACTATATTCCCCATGCTGTACTTTACATCCCATAACTATTCTGTAACAATTAATTTGTATTTCTTTTTTTAAAAAATATATTTTATTGATTTTTTACAGAGAGGAAGGGAGAGAGATAGTTAGAAACATCGATGAGAGAGAAACATTGACTAGCTGCCTCCTGCACATCTCCCACTGGGGATGTGCCCGCAACCCAGGTACATGCCCTTGACCGGAATCGATCCTGGGACCTTTCAGTCCGCAGGCTGATGCTCTATCCACTGAGCCAAACCAGTTTGGGCTAATTTGTACTTCTTAATCCCTTCACCTTTTTCACACAACCCCCTAACCCCTCCCATCTGGCAACCATCAAAATGTTCTCTGTATCTACAAGTCTGTTTCTGTTGTGCTCGTTAGTTTATTTTGTTTTTTAGATTCAATTGTTGATAGATATGTATTTATTGTTCATATTTTTTATCTTTTTTGTTTCTTCTTTTTAAAGAAGACCTTTTAAGATTTCATAAACTACTGGTTTGGTGATGATGAACTTCTTTAGCTGTTTCTTGTCTGGGAAGCTCTTTAACTGTCTTTCCATTCTAAACTAGAGACCTGGTGCACAAATTCATGCACCAGCAGGGTCCCTCGACCTGGCCTGTAGGATCGAGTCAAAACAGGCTCTTTGACATCCCCTGAGGGGTCCTAGATTGCGAGAGGGTGCAGGCCAGGCCAAGGGACCACACCAGTGCAGGATCAGGGCCAGGGAGGGATGCAGGAGGTTGGCCAGCCCGGGAGGGACCACGGGAAGGCTCTAGGGTGAGTCCGACCCATTTTGCTTAGTCCCAATGGGCTGGACCCCAGCAGCAAGCTAACCTATTGGCCACAGCATCTGCCCCCTGGTGGTCAGTGCACGTCATAGCAAGCGGTTGAGTGGCCTCAGCATATCCTTAGCATATTGCATTTTGATTGGTTGAACGGCCAACCAGACGACCGGACACTTAGCAATTAGGCTTTTATTATATAGGATGATAGCTTTGGTGGGTAGAGTAATCTTGGTTATAGGTCCTTGCTTTCCACCCCTTTGAATATTTCTTGCCAATCCCTTCTGGCCTACAAAGTTCCTGTTGAGAAATCAACCAACAGTTATGGATGCTCTCTTGTAGGTAACTAACTACTTTTCTCTTGCTGCTTTTAAGAATCTCTCTTTGGCCCTAACTGATTTTGCTCAGTGGATAGAGCACCGGCCTGTGAACTGAAGGGCCCCGGGTTCGATCCCAGTCAAGGGCACATGCCAGGGTTGCAGGCTTGATCCCCAGTGGAGGGCTTGCAGGAGGCAGCCAATCAATGATTCTCTCTCATCATTGATGTTTCTATCTCTCTCTTCCTCTCCCTTCCTCTCTAAAATCAATAAAAAATATATTTTTTAAAAAGAATCTCTCTTTGTCTTTACCCTTTTGAATCTGAATTACAATGTTTCTTGGTGTGGGTCTCTTTGGATTCATCTTGTTTGGGACTTTCTGCCCTTCCTGGACTTCTATGTTTATTTCCTTCACCAGGTAAGGGAAGCTTTCTTTCTAGTTCCTTCCTAGTGCCACTTTCTCAGCAAAATTCTGGAAAGAATGGACATTATTGGGCAAACAATTGGTTTTTGCTTCAGAAGCTCTTCTAGATTCCAGCCTGTCTTATCAGCCCATACTATCATGTACATTTCATCAACTTTGTCCTTCTTCTCAAAGGCTCTGTTTACGGCAGGCTCTCTCTTCTATTGGTCTGCACCCAGACCAGCCTCCTGCCCCAGGTCTTTTGGGGTTTTTTTTTAATCTTTATTGCTGAAAGTATTACAGATGCCCCTTGCAATCGTTTTTCCATTGACCCTCTCCATTGCACACCTGTCCCTCCCAGGCCTTCACCACACAATTGTTTGTGTCCACGGGCTATACATTATTGGTTTGTTGATGATCACCATTCTGACAAGTTTGAGGAAATACCTCGTTGTCATTTGAATTTGCAGCTCTTAGATGATTAGTGATTTTGAGCATTTTTTTCTATGTCTCTTTGCCTTCTGTGAACCCACTTTGGAGTAGTGTCTATTTAGTTCCTTTCCCCATTTTTAAATTGGATTCTTTGTCTTCCTTTCATTGAGCTGTATGAGTTCCTTATATATGTGGGAAATTAACCACTTATCAGATGTATCATTGGCAAATATGTTCTCCCATGCAGTGGGCTCTCCTTTCATTTTGTTGATGGTTTCTTTTGCTGTGCAGAAGCTTTTTATTTTTATGTAGTCACTGTAATGTTTAATCTGAGATGTAAAATTTAATCTGACTGAAACCAATAAGTTGACCAAAACAAGCAGGGTAAGAGCGAAAGATCAAGTTTATTGAAAGCTCTCGGGTGAGATCCCGTGGTCCTGGAGCACAGGCCGGGGGAGTCACACCCGCCTATGCCTGGCAGAGCTTCTTAATGCTGCTGTTGGACCAATCAGGTTTATCTGAGGTAGCTTGTGGCTGGTGATTTATGAGCAGGAAGTTTGTACAGTTGCACCCTGGCCATCCTGAGAAGCCTCGGGTGGTCATTTATTGTCCATTAGGAAGTTAGCTCAGCAGGATGTGAGCACAACTGTGACTTGGTGTTCTGGTGGGTCCCAGGGTGGCCGCTATTGTCCAATAGGAAGTTAGCACAACTGTGGCTCGGTCATTCTGGGTTGTTTGTCCAACTCAGCGGGTGGGATCGGGAAAGTCCCTATTTTCCCAGCCCCAGACTGTACAGTCACATTTATTTTCTCCTTAGTTTCCTTTGACCTAGGAGATGTATCCATAAACATATTGCTATGAAAGATGTCTGAGATTTTGCTGCCTATGGTTTCTTCTAAGATTCTTATGGTTTCACAACTTACATTTAAGTCTTTTACCTATTTTGAGTTTATTATTGTATGGTGTAAGTTGGTGATCTAGTTTTATTTTTTCACATGTACCTGTCCAATTTTCCCAACACCGTTTATTGAACAGGCTGTCTTGACTCCATTGTATGCTCTTGCCTCCTTTGTCAAATATCAACTGAGTGTAACGGCTTGGGTCAATTTCTTGGCTATCTGTTCTGTTCCATTGATATACTATAACGTGATATCTGGTATTGTGATTGCTCCAACATTGTTGTTCTTTCTCAAGATTGCTGTAGCTATTCAGGGCCTTTTTTGATTCCATATAAATTTTTGGAGTATTGGTTCTAGATCTGTGAAATATGCCGTTGGTATTTTAATAGGGATTGTGTTGAATATATAGATTGCTTTTGGAAGTATGAACATTTTAATGATGTTGATTCTACCAATCCATGAACAGTGTATATTCTTCCACTTGTTTATATCTTTTTCTATCTCCTTTTTCAAAGTCCTAGAGTTTATTGATTTTTTGGGGGGTTTTTTTTGGCTTTTTTAGTCTCTATATCATTTATTTCCACTCTGATCTTTATTATTTTCTTCCTTCTACTTACTCTGGGCTTTTATTTTTGTTCTCTTTCTAATTCTTTGAGTTGTAGAGTTAGTAGTTTATTAGAAGTTTTTCTTGTTTTTCTGGGTAGGCTTGTAATGCTATGAACTTCCCTCTCAGGACTGCTTTTGCTGTGTCCTAGAGATTCAGGGTTATTGTGTGACCATTTTCTTCTGTTTCCAGGAAGTTCTTTTTTTCTTTCTTGATCTCATTGATAACCCATTCATTTAACATGCTATTTAGCCTCCATGTGTTTGAAGATTTTTTAGTGTTTTTAGTGTAGTTGATTATTCATTTCATTCCATTGTGATCTGAGAAGGTACTTGATATGATTCCAATCTTCTTGAACTTATAGAGACTTGATTTGTGTCCTAACATGTTGTCTATCTTTGAGAATGACCCATGTGCACTTTAGAAGAATGTATATTCTGCAGCTTTTGAGTGAAATGTTCTATAAATGTCAATTAAATCCATCTGTCAACTTTAATCCCTCAAAAGTGTTGTAGGCAGGGAAGGGGCTGTTCAAATTTCAGGAAATGTGATTGGTGTATTTCCCTGTCCCAGAGCTACTCCTCTGCGATTGGCCCAAAATATCTGGATGCAATCCAGTGGTATCAGCTGGAACCCTGGAGTTTCTATCAGCTCTCCCGTGCAGGGAAAGTACCAGACTAGGCTGGTGCCCAGGATAGTGGGTGGATGGCCCCTTCCCCAATCCAGTCACTGATGCTTCCTGAGATTGTTGAAACCCTCAAACCCATAGGCTTGACCTCAGCTTCTGTTTTCTCTAAAAATGGACATTTAGGCTGTGGAAGGCACTGGCTCCTGAGGGTAACGCAGGCTGTTATCGCCTGGAGGGGGGAAGGGGGGGTTTGTTTCTCTGACCTTCCCTGAGGCTATGGGAGGGGTTAGTTCCTCTTTAGACAAAAGGCCATTTGGTTCGGGTATATGTGACCAAGGACAGGACTCCAGGCTGCTGCTTTTGCAAGTCTCCCTGGAATGCTTCCCACCCCGGCCTCTCCTTAGGCACCTGAAGTCCGCACTCTCTCCTTGCACCAAAGCCTCAGGTGAGCAGCTGCCAATGAAAACTTCTGTGCTCTGGGTTTAGAAAAAAGAAAAAAACAACAACTAAACTGTAGCCTTCTCTCTGACCGGCTCCAGGCCCCACTGTGGCCAGCAGCCCTGTCGCCTTTCACGGTGGGATGTTGCCTGGGAACTCCGGGCTCTGGGCTCTGGTACTCCAGGCTATGGAGCCCATCTGGGTCCCGGCCTCTATCTTGGAGGGAACAGCCTCCCGTAGCCAGGAGCTCCCTCCTCGCTCTCGCTCTCGGCCTGCCCGCCTGCTGCTCCTGGACACTCGGTCATTTCCTCTCCTGACCTCGCCTTTCCTGTCGGTCTCCAGGTGTTTTCTGTCCTTTCTTGATATAACTCCCCTCCCTCACTGGGACCTCAGTTGGTAACTATGGGTGCATGTTCCCCACTTTAGTTTTATTTCCAGTCTGGCCCTGGGAGGAGGTGGAAGAAAAGTCTGCCTATTCGGCCACTATTTTCTCCTTCTCCCTGCCCCAGCTTTTGAGCTATTTGGCTCTCCGCTCATCTACAAAGGGCACATTTCTCTCTGGAATTCAGTTCATCGTGGGTTTTTTGCATATACCACTCATTGCACATTCCACAGATAAGTATGATTTTAATTTCAGTTTTCTTATTGTTGCCATGGAATAGCAGAACTTTCATATCCTTCCACATCAGATCAAAATAAGTCTCAAAGCCTAGTGTCTTCTTGATTGATATGCAGTATAAGGCCGAAAGATAGAGATAAGACACTGGTCTAGGAATATGATGAAAACTAAAGGTCTTATCCAGGATAGGATATATCAAAAGTTGAACATCAAACAAATAATCGTTGGCTAACAAGAGTTCGTTCATAATAAGTGACCAAATTACTTCAGTGAAGCCAAATTTAACCACTGTCCGACCTGATATGTTAGACTATGGACATTAGCCATTTTTCTGTCAAATCTGCAGGTCCTTAAATTTTTGGAAGTTAAAAGCAACCAAACCAAAATATGTAAGTATAAATTTTTGGATTGTATTTCTCTAAAAAAAAAAAGGGAGAGAGAGACATTGGTCTAGGCTCAACAGGACTAAGATACCGTTAAGGTCGCCGAAGGAGGAACGCATGAGGCCAAAAGGGGTAAAGGATTATAAATGTACGAGAGGCCCGATGCATGAAATTCGTGCAAGGGGCTGGGCCCTCGCCGCCCCAGCTTCGTCCGGAAGGTCGTCTGGAAAGATGTCCAGAATGTCGTTTGGCTGTCCGGTCTAATTAGCATATTATGCTTTTGTTATTATAGATTATTACATCTGCTAGCAGAAGGGCTGAGACCAAAATGGCATCAGCAGGGCAGAGTAGGGGGAGCGGGATATTTATGTCACTTTTAAGGGTCAGTCAGAGTAATGGGTCAGACCAGGTGTAGGTGGGGGTGAGATGTAGGTGATCCACTGGAAACTGGGTGAGGCAGTTTACTGGAAGCCAAAGGCCGTTGTTCATGAAACCTACAAGGAGAATAACAGAAAATCGCCGGGAGGAGCAAGAGCCCCCTGCAAGGCATAATGTGCCTAACAGATACTGTCTAAGAATGTGCCTAACAGTTACCATCTAAGATTTCTGAAGGCATAGACGTGAGACCAAGCACGAGTTTCAGATACAGGGGAAGAAAGAACATTCCTACAGAGAAAGACGAAGGAAGAAAGAAATACAATGTTGAGTTTTCAGCAGCTCTTGCCAATTTTACATTCTTTCTTCTTTTTTCCTTCTCTATGAAACATGATGAATGTGTGTGTTTTCCATGTGTAGTAATCACATACTTTAGGAAGACGTGCTAAAAATGTGAAAGTAATATGGTTTAATCTTATGAAATGAAATAATTAATTTGGGAAATTCCATTTTTATCTTCAGTCTTTCTTTGGTCCCCAAAAGCTGCCTGGTTCCCTATCCCTACATAAAGGCACTCATTTGTGCTATACTGAACAATTATATATTTAGAGAACGATGAGCAGGATTATACAGTAAATGACCTCAGAGGCTCAAGTTGCCTAGAAATGAAGGACTCCTCTCAGTGGCAAAGGCTACACATAATCTTATTTCCCCCCAGGTCTCAGGAGCTGGATCCTCAGACTCCCCCCAGACAGCTGGGTTCCAGTTAAAATTGCTTAGCTTTGGGGCTCAAGTATTTATACTTATTATTTTAACTAGACAACCAAGGGGTCTGCCTGCCAATACTTGAGACAATTAAGCAGAGACAGGGTTGAATCATATCTGAGTGTTTATTCCAATCATGCCAACAGTACAGGAGAGCAGCAGGTCATCCACAAATATCTGCTGTGCAGCTAGCCACTGCTTATATTGGGTAGGACAAAAATTACATGGGGAAGTAGGCAGTGCAGGCTGAAGTGGGACTCCATTGTTTGGGCAACAAAGTTAAGGTTAACTCTTTCCATGATAATAGGCAGTTCTTTTTTTTTTTTTTTTTTAATAGATTTTATTGATTTTTTTTACAGAGAGGAAGGGAGAGGGATAGAGAGGTAGAAATATTGATGAGAGAGAAATATTGATCAGCTGCCTCCCACACACTCCCCACTGGGGATGTGCCCACAACCAAGGTACATGCCCTTGACTGGAATCGAACCTGGAACCCTTCAGTCCGCAGGCCAATGCTCTATCCACTGAGCCAAACCAGTCAGGGCAATAGGCAGTTCTTGAATGAGACTGGACCAAATTCCAATATTGACTCCCAGGTCCAAGGTTGATTCCCAGGTCCCAGCAGTGTACTACTCCCAGACAGGTTAAAATGTCCTTTCTTTCATCAGAACAAGGCAATCACAGTTAACAGAGCATGATTAATATTTCTTATAACTATAGCTAGTCTCCAATATTCTGTTTTTGCCCCTAACGTTATTTCCCCTGACACCCTACATACATACAAGATCCCTGTTATCTTCTAACAGGGAGTAGTAAGCCTCAACGAAAGAATAGCCCTGTATTTCATTTATCTCACTCATAATATAATTATATTAATTATATGCTATATATAATATAATTATATATCATATAAAATATATAATAACATAATAGAATATCATATTATATAAAACTAGAGGCCTGGTGCATGAAATTTGTGTTTGTCCCTCAGCCTGGCCTGCACCCTCTCCAATCTGGGACCCCTTGGGGGATGTCCACCTGCCAGGATCGGGCCTAAACCGGCAGTTGAACATCCCTCTCACAATCTGGGACTGCTGACTCCTAACTGCTTCTGCCTGCCAGCCTGATCGTGCCCTAACCGCTCCCCTGCTGGCCTGATCAATGTCTAACTGCTCCCCTGCCAGCCCAATCGCCCCAAACTGCCCTCCCCTGCAGGTCGTCTTGTGGTGGCCATCTTGTGATGATGTCGTGCATGACGCCACCTCGGCTTTGATTTTATTATATGGGATAATTTGGGAAATTATCAAATTTGTATAAAATATGTTTTATTAGTTACATATAATTGTATTATATATTAACATATAACTGTAATTATATAGTATTAGTTGCTACCATTTATTAAGCTCCTATCATGTGAACACATTCTTCCTACTCTCTATCCCCCACCATCTTTTGCCTAATAATGCTAACTGACTTTTCAGATCCATCTCAGCTTGGTTGTCAGTTCCTACAGAGAGCCTTCCCCACATTCTCCTAGCCCGGGCCCTCCCCGTTCTCCATCATTTTCTGTGAAAACACTGTTTAATTGCTGATCTCCCCAACAAGGGGAGAGATCAATTGCTTTGTTGGTCTTTATACTGCCAGCACCCAGAATAGTGCCTGACACATAGTAGGCATTCAATAAATATTTGTTAAATAAACAATGAATGAATGCTAGGCACTTTATGTGATAATATAGGAAAAAACAGCAAAGACCATTGTTTCCTAAATCGTTGTCACTTCCTTTCAGCTATAAATAGCAAGAAAATTCGAGTGAAACGCTGTCTGCTAGAAGAGTGCCTTTCTTTTCACAATCAATGATCCTCTGAAGATGGCGTGGCCCTACTTACGGATCTTGCTCCTTTGCCTACAAACCTGTAAGTTTTGACCCTTGTTGACCCCTTCCTAGTTTTCTATTACTTTTTTGTAGAAATTGCCCTGAAGGAAGACATGGAAATGCCCTTCTGATAGGTTTCAACACAGATACCCTTGGTCTATAAGGAAAACAACCAGTAAGAGTCAAACCTGTTTTTCAGCTTTCGAGTTTGAATTTTTGTTTGTGGTGGGTCTCCAAAGAGCTGAGACAAACCCTTCTGCTCAGGAGATTCAGCACTTGGTAGACCTGGCCAGAAAGCCCAGAAAAAGAAGAAATAATCCAAAATCTTGAATAACTTAAACGCTATTTCTTTTGGGGTATTATAATGTGTCATATGGCTTTTGACAGAGATATACTTTTCTCCATTATTTCATTGCCCTAACAGATTGGAGTTCATGGCCATAATTGTCACTGTAAAAACTTGATCTCTGGACGCTTGCTTCATTTTCAAAGCACATTCATGGCTATTTATTACTCAGCTTCTATCTTCCAAAAACTCCCTAAAATAAATGAGAAGTGGCTATTATTCCTATTTTACGAATACATTACTTTCAAAAAAAAAAGAAGAACTGGAACTAAGAACATTACTTTCAAAAAATGAAGAACTGGCTTTAAAAACTCTGTTTTTCTTAGGCTCAACAGTAAATTATAAAGGACATATGCATACTGTTTGTTGTCGGTACGAAGAAAACTATGTAACATTAACCTAGCTCTGGGTGTGTCTTTTCATTGCATATATTATTTAATTAAATCCAAATAATTGCCTTTCTTATATAA